>NC_142053.1:24082418-24389025 GCF_982192425.1 Myodes glareolus | reverse complement strand
ATTCCAGGAGCATAACAAAGTCCAATATTTTTCACTGCCAGACATCTACACCAGCATTATCAGCACACAAGAAACATCTATGTATTGAACAAAGCAATGTTTTCCATGAGAATATAGCTATCTAATTTATAATGACAAAATGAGACATCTCTGAATTTAACCAGAGGAAAACAACCTCAGTAACTTGTCACATTAAAATGTCCAGATACAGTTCTTCAGGAGTCGTGCCCACACTGGTAGATGGAGAAAAGACCTAGCAAGCACAACTTTCCAACACTTCCAGAAACAAACCAGCTGATAGCCAGGAAGGAAACCAAAGCCATAAATTCAGAGAAATGGGCGGCAGGGAGACTACACAAACCTGCTGTTGCTTTAACTGCAGACAATTCAATTCAGCAGCTGTTGGTCCAGGGACTAAGGTTCACTGTATGCTCTTCAATGCAGCCTTGAAACACTGTTACTCACTCCCTTCTCCACATCATCTGCATGCTGCCCCATTAATGAGGAGCAAAATCAACTGTCAAACCACGCATCAAAACAGAATATGATCTTTTAGCTGTTCAGCACAGGAGATGTTCTTTTAAGAATGAAGCAAAAATGTAGATGCAAGTCCTTGGCAATAAATGATATCCAAAGTTCTCAAAAACCATGCGGCTAGAGGGACTAAGCTCCTGTTCTCTTCAGTAGGAAAGTGAAACTTTCTCAAGGTTTCTTATTTGCAAGGGTCCTTCTTGCCTAACAGCTGTATAACAAGCCTTTGAAACAGCACGCGTAAGTGGCTGATCAGAGCCCGAGAGTGTGCATTATTATGCACCAATATTTTTCTGAAAGCTTAAGCAAACACTTAAGGAACATTTTAGAGCCGATGATATGTTATAATGCGGTGGCTTTGGGATGGCATTTTACACTTTGCTGTTTCCAGCACTTTTTTTTCAGCACCATGAGAATAAACAACAATAATACGTGATATTAATCAGCCTGAGTTCAATGCTGAAAGGAAAATAAATTGACGGAAAAGATGTGCTCCGGAATGCTTCCCATTAGAAGTTTCCTTACTCTTAACTACATGGAAATCCATACAACCAATTAAAAAAATACAGGAGCTTAAAAACTCAAGAGCAAAACAACAACATACTGAGAGTTTCAAAATTGCTTTTTGCTTCCAAAACACTGTCTTGTGTGCAAACACTGTAGGCATTATCACATACTACCAGTTGCAGACGTAAGACTTGGGAAATTCAATACAAGAATACAGCAGAGAAGCGTGAACAATTAAGAGATCGCGACTACCAATTTAACAGGAAACCCAGATTTCACACAGCAATCTACCACACGCATAGCTAAGGAGTTTTTATGCAGCTATTTTGTTTAGCTTGTTAGAATCCCATTTATCTTTCGGTCTAGTAGAACAGGAAGAGAAATAAGAGAAAGAAATTCACTTTGAAACCAAAGGGAAATTTCAGAGAAAATAAAACATACTATACCTGTATATTGTACCAGGAACATTGTGACACTCTTCGGGGAACTGTTTCACGCTGTATCCTACCGTGAGTTATTCTCTCCTGACCCTCTTCTCTCCTCAAAAAGAAAAGCCAAAACACCCTAAGCCCCCACTACACACTATCCCTAACCCACCCCCCCATGGAGGGAGGAAAAAAAAACCACAGACACAATTCGGCTCAGATCCGATGCTTCTGTTAAGCTCAGCTCCAGCCGAGCGACTGAGCTCCAGCAACGGAGCACGGGGAGGTGGATTCTGATGCCAGTAGCACTTTCATCCACTTCACTTACACAAAAGCAGGCAGTGGAAAATCCAGGAGCCTTGAAGACAAGGGCTGGAACTGCCTTTTATGAATTGCTATTACTGCATGTGTCACCATCCATCTCCAATGACGGACACTTATAGGCTGAATTGGGAGTGGAGGGGGTGGGGTGGGGGAGGTTGGAGAGCAGGTGGAGAAGCAATTAGCAGTATGTTCATTGGAGAATTCGTTCGGGATTTCATACATCAGTGCCTAAAGAAACAGCATGCAGTTGACAAATCAGAACTTTACGATTTGCATGCCTTGAAAGAAATCTTAGCTCGCAGCTCCAAACAAAATAACACTTATCCACACTTGCAGGGTATAGAAAGTCGCCTCTCTACTTTCTCTTTCCTCTGGCTACCCTTGTTCCTGACAAATCAACATTCTGAATGAGTATTTGCTCATTTTCCCTAAAGAATTATATTTAAAAGGCTGAGAGCAAGGGAAGTATACAGAAATTAAATTCTATTGAACATGACATCTCTTAACAAAAAGTCAAGAAGCTAATTATTTTAAGCCAACTTTCCATCTCTACTCCCATTCTCCAGGTGCAGCTTCCACACCTATAATCAATTGATCAAACAACTTTGGTGCATCTATTTAACCCTGAAAAAATGGCTATCTAAAACTAATTCATTTAAAATAAAGCTGAAAAACCAAGAGCTATGTGCAGGACTCAATTGATAAGGGACCTTAAGAAAACATGATCTGAAAGTGGTTTGATTTCTTCATCTGCTAAACTGAAGTACACTTCTTTAGACTGATTTTTAAAATTATATATGAGTAGAAACAGTAAGGAAGTACATTCTTTCGGGGAAAACGTGAGCAGTGTGAAGGAACACCTCGGGGTAGGTTTCCGGGAACCTGGGTTCCAGTTCTACAGCTTGGTGACACCAGATGAGGAACATAACTTCTCTGCACCTGAGCTTCCGAATGTCTAAACTGGAGATGATGGTACACATCATGACTGCTTCACAAGAGTATCATATGAAGCTAATGAGACAATGAACATGGCTCTTCTGCAAACTATAAAGGGACAGGCAATTGTATGAGGTTATCATCACCGCACTATGAGCCAGTTTCTACCTAAATGACTTAAGTGAAGCACCTCTCTCACATAAGGAAAATAAAAAGAAAGGACAAATATGATTTTTTAAATCATCATTTATTCTTCAAGTTAGAATCATTGTTTATTCTCAGAAGTCCCCAGAAAGGGGATTTAAAAAAAAAAACAAAAACATTTTAAAGTGTAATCCACAGTACATCAGAAGTTCATCAAAGAAACTGGAGCCCCCTAATTCTAGAAAGTCTGTCCATTTTTCTTCATAGGATCTGAGTTCATGTCCCATCTAGAATGCTACTGAAAAATAAACATCTCCTTTTGCTCAGTCTTTCTACCTATCTGGTTCATCCTCTATGCCCAGCATATGAGAAAAGACTTGACTAAGTCTAAATCTACAAGGTAAAAATCCAAAGTCATGCTTTCTAAGGCTCCAAGCTGCCTTACTACTATATATACAGTGACCAGCTGGCTTATACTGGGAAACAATTTTAGCACATGAAGTCCTGGGGTGGCCACACCTGGGGTACTAAATGATCCAGGCAATGTTTGGGGACCTCCAGTTTAGCCAAATCCCACATGTCCTGATTTCCATCTGTATGGCAGTTACCCAAGTGTGTGTCTGTCCACATGGGACAAATGTGAAACAGCCAAAGAAAAAAAAGCAGAAATATCAGATGTCAGCTCATCTTGGCCCCTCCAGTGCCATCTGTGTCTTCAAACAAGTGTTTAGATCAACTCTTACAATAAGAAAGAAAACTTCCTCATTGCTCTTTCGAATACCATTGCCAATGCTGAAAATGCCAGTAAAATATTTGCCTGAAATCTATTTTAAATCAATGGGGGAAGTAGGAATATGAATCACAAAGGGTTACCTAACTAGTAGCTAAGGCCACATGAGCCATTTGAAGGGCAGGGGAAGAAAAGCTAGAAGAAACAGCAGAGGGAGAAAGAAAGAGAGAAAAAGTGAGCTTTCTAATCACACACTGGGTCGGAGCAAATCTCTTCTGCTTCCCTTTTAAAGCACTGGGAATGACAGTTTCTATAACCGAAGCTGTAACCTCGCCTTCCATCTGCTTATGTGGAAAAACAAGATGCAAAGGCACTGGAGGTCCCAACACCAAAGCTTACTTCCCCTAGCATGCAGAAAGCCAAGCATGTGGAGTACAGACCTCCAGAGGCCTCCCACCTATAACCGTCCACCACAGCCTCACCTCTGGCACGGCTGCAAAGAAAGGTATCAGCCAAACTTCGGGTTCCACAAAGGGGAAAGAAAGAAAGAATGTCTATTTTAGAATCAGGGTGATACACCTTTAGACACTGTTAATAAAACTCTCACAAACCCAAGTTTGAAATTCGAATCCCTCAAGTTCCTCAGAAGTGTCACACAAAGTAAAAGGGAAAGGACTGGGAAAATGGTTTGTCGGCATTGTTCCTTCAGTCAAAATGTAAAGACCCTATCTATAGGACGACTGATAGAATATCCCAAAGGGAACGAGGTGGGGTGGGGGCAGCACCTTCAACTCAAGTGAGCAAGAATGGAAATGAAACCATAAAAACATCCTGATGAGAAGAAATATCAAAAACTACTGCAAGGCTTACCTCCTGACTTCACGTTTTAAAATCTAAGCATAAATGGCATCCTAAGCTGCTTCCCCTCAGCTGTCACACCCATGCCTGCCCGTTCTTTTCAAATGAACTAGGGTCATTATTCATTTGGGATTCTAGGTATATTTGTCAAAAACAAAAGTCTCAATGGAAGATTTCAAAAAACCTAGAGTTTGAACCAAACCATGGACCTTAACAGGGAGGAATAACACTAATTTGCTAAACCTTAAAATGAAAATGTTAAGAGTGTAATCAAAGTAAAAAGTAATGAACTAATTTGAACCAAAACAAAGTTTCATGTTTTCTGGAGGCATCACAAGGCACCAAAACCCTGAGAGAACAAAGAGCTCAAGTCCTGTAAGGAGCACACTTTACAGGCTGGCTTAGAAGCAAAAACACACAAACAAGATAATCAGAATAGTCGGACTCTGCCATTTTATTTTTTTTTAACCGTCTGACCTTGTTCAAGTCACTTCTGTTCTCTTAGCCTTACTTTGTTGGCTTGGAAATGCCTGTGTTGAGATTGCCAACATCCCAAACCTAATAGTTGCTGCCAACTATGAAATTTAGTCTAGCAGGAAAAAATTAAATGACATCACAATTTGGCCCGAGTGTTAAGAAGCAGAGACACTCACTGATCACAACTCTCTTATGAGTTTACATCTCTAAGCTTATTTTGAAGTATGTTTTACATGAGAGTTAGTCGCTTGTCTTGTTCAGATTCAAGAAAAAACACCCCAACAGTCTTTTTTTAAATATGTATACTCTAAAAAATAATTTAGAAACACTTTCTTATCTTCAGGTCAAAGTTATAAGTGAACAGTCTTGTTTCCACAAAAATATGAAGAGAGGAGAGTAACCTAAAATATGGTGATCACCTATTGTATGCTAGACCTAACAAGGTATCTTACACAAGTCAGTACCCACAACACAGTGTTACTCAAGTATTATATACATTTTTCTAAGCAAGAAAATTGGACAGCTTATAATGAATGACTATTTAGTCACTCAACTGCTATAAGATTTTTAACTCAAGCAACCAGAATTCTTTACTATACCAACATCATAATGATTAAGGCATACTTCCCAAGTCAATCATACAACTGATTACCTAATGAATAAATCCCATGCTGAGCCCATCTAGTAAAGGGAGACTTCCTTGTATTTTTATTTGTCTTTTTTAAACTTTTTTATTGCCTGTGTGTGTGCGCGCGCACGCAGGAAAGGGAAGGTAGGAGGGGGGAGAGATGGAAAGAAGGAGAGAATAGGAACACAAATACCATGGCACAAGTGGGAATCAGAGGGAGATGATTCCACTATGTGGAGTCCAGGAATTGAACTTGGGTCATCAGGATTAATGGCAAGTACCTTTACCCATTAAGCCATCTCTCTGGTCCCTTATTTTGTTGCTGTTTTAAAATGTCATCTGATGATGTAGGGGACTATTAGGTTCTCCAGACAGACAGACTTGAGTTTCTTGTTCTGGCTTATGGACCTGACAGTGCTAAGTCTCAAGTTCCCTTGTCTGGCAAATGGAGAAAGACGTGTGTTGTCAGGTTTTTGTAGAGTGTCACTGGTGTGATGGCAGCTAGCACAATACTTGGCACAAAATTTCTGCTCAATAAAAGCAGATTAGAGGTCTCTTTGTATTTTAAGTGACACAACAAAAAGGGGAAATGTTGCAAAGAAAAAGAAAACTAGGTTTATGGAGCCCAGGTGAGCTTAGGTATAGCACAGATGAATATGAAAGCAGTAGCCCACCCACAGCCTCCAAAACTAAGTTGCATCATATGATAAATGAGAACAAATTGAGTGTATTAATTGGTAGTATTTAAACAACAACAAGGAGACTTGCCCTGTGCTACACTAAGCAACTATTGTGTCTCATTTCCTAGAACTACTGTTTCTAAAGAGAGAGGGAAGAAAATAGAGGCTCTGCTTGGAGGATTACTTAGGGAACTTGAGCATCCTTCTTCCCATAATACTTCAAGTCCTCATGGACCACCTCCCATTCAACTGTGACCTTCTCAGACTCTCCTTTGCCCCTCCCTTCCTCCGTGTATGCTGACTTTTAGTATTCTTTGCCCTAGCCTTGCGCTGTCTCTGCTCAAGAACATCAAGTGGTATTTATGGACTACACACCTGACATTGCCACTAGATGAAACAGGGGGACATCTCAAAATTAATCAGAGATACATGGTCCATTGAAGCACAGGTCTAAGACACCCAGGCTGATGAGAGTTTTGGCAGCATAGCAAATGAAGGTATAATTGAAGGTTTGATTGATTTCAGAGCACAAAAACATTTCTTTATTGTAGCTAATGATACAAACACTGAAGAATTTAGAAAATCTGTACTGATGGCAAAACTTAGATTGAAAGGGACAGATAGGTGGTAACGCAGGCAATAAAAAGAAATACCAGGACTGGCAAGATGGCTTAGCAGCTAAAGGCACTTGCCACCAAATCTGATGACCTGAATCTGATCTCCGGAATCCACATGTTGAAGAAGAAAACAGTCTCCTACAAGTTGTCCTCTGACCTGCACACATGTGCAGTGGCACATACACACGTGCACGCGCACGCGTGAAACACACACAATATATAAACTAGCTGGGAAATGTGATTTCCAAGTTAAGGGAGAGACCCTGCCTCCAAGTAATAAGGCGGAGAGTGATGCAAGAGAATACGTGGCACCGTCCTCTGGCCTACACACATGCAAACAAGTACACTCATCAGTACAAACGTGTGCAACATACACACATGCACACACACTACAAAGTTAAAAGACAGTTTGTTGAGTGGTGATCCCTTTCACTTAGTATCACAGTTGCTCAGTTGTCATTTCAAAAAATTTTATTCATGTATTTACTGACTGGTTGATTGATTTGCTTTTTTTATTGTTTTTGAGACAGTATCTCATTATGCATCCCAAGCTGGCCATAGAACTCACTATGTGACCATGTGACCCAGTGGCCTTAGAGTCGTGGTAATCATTACACTTCTATCTCCCAAATGCTAAATTCACAGATACATGACACTTACTTGCCTGTTTCAACAACCATTTTTAGTAGAGGCCTATGGTGGTAGATATTGAAAAGAAAGGAGCAAAGGTAGGAGAATAATAATCACCAACCAACAGAAAAGACACAGATGCACTAGTGTATTCAAGATACCATATTCAAGATACTGTAGGGGACTCAGAGTTTTGTTTTGGTTTGTTTTGTTTTTAATAGTCCCTGCCCTGAGCCGGCTAACAATATAGATAAAGGAATGCCAAAGTGCTGTCTGAAAGGGTAACTGGCTGGAGCAGAGTTCTGTAAGAGAGAAGTATAAATATTGGAAACAGAGTAGAGCCAAATTGCAGCAAATGCCAGGCTGGAGAATCTGGCCTTCCTCCTAAGGATAACAGGAAGCTATTTATGGTTTCTGAGTCAGGGAAAGAAAATTAACCAAAACTGATTAGTTAAATAGTACAATTTGTTTAGGCAAATGTACCTTCAACATGCATTTGGTTTATATCTATATAATTCTGGCCCTTATATTTCCCACATCTGATCATTGACTATAGAGATTTCCAGTGCTGTGGACACTGGCGACTTTTCAGGCAGCCTTTTCCTTACATATATTCAGCTCATGTCCCTTTCCCTCCTTGTGCCCTCAACTTGCCTCAGTGTTGCTGAGTCAGCCAGCAATAAATAAGCTTCACATAATGTTTTTGAAATGAAGCTGCTGGACTCTGAAACTGATTTCCTTTGTGATAATCAAACCCCAATTGCTGCAAGGATCACTGATTTGAGGTGGAAAAACTGAATATTCAACTAAGTGACACACAAAGGGGTACAGGGATATATGTCCTGTGTGGACAAGGCAACAATATTACTCTGTTTATTGAAAGAAAGCTTAATGGTGGTAGCACTGTTGGACAAGGCTAAGGGATTAGATTACCACTTCTTTAAATTGTTATATTACAAAGTGAACTTTCTCTGCCTCCTCCCCACCCTCTAACCCAGTCGCATTACTCCCCCCCACTGTCTCACCCCTGCGTGCCTATGAGACAATGACCACACTTAGTAGCAACCGATTTCTCTCATTAACTTACCACAGGACACCTTCCAAAATTCCTAGTCTGTATCCTTCTGTCACATCCCTAGTAGATTTTATACAGCATCATACCTTTACTGAAACTTTCCATGTTTATCCAAACTTCCTTTTACATGTTGGTTGTCCTGCTAAGACTCCTTGCTAGCAACTTCTTTATCTACTTAGAATATAGGCAGCTCCCATTTATTCTTTATGACTCAGCCAAATCAAGGTTTTGATCTACGGGTTGCCCATACTCAGCAGTAATTCCTTTAGATGTGCTTCTAGGAAGCCTTGTGTACATCTCTCTTTTTGAGTAACCTGTGTATATTAGAATATAATCACTGCTTTGAGTTCAATGTCCTCTGCTAGATTGTGAGCTCATTAAGGTGGGCAGGGATTACATATAATTACATATTGTATTTCTGGTGCTTAGCATAAGGTCCAGACCTTTATAAGTGATCAAATGTTTATTAAATGAATGAGTTTGAATGTCAGAAGTTCTTTGATTTCAAATTCAGCATCTTTTCAAAAATGTTTGGTCAACAGAGAAATAAATGGGTATTATTGTGGCATTATTATACTTTATTCTTTGCTCACTAGCTGGCTTATCCCCTTTTCTTGCCAGTCCCCTTCCTCATGTCCCCAAACAGTCCCCCTTCTGCTTTCATGACACATTTATTTCACAGCCCTTGACATCGCCTGAAATGTGAAAATTGGAATACCATGCGGTCCATGTAATAGTAGTGAAGTGTGTCCGAGGACACAACTGAAGAGGAAAGAGCAGAAGGGCATATCAGGAGGTCTTCTTGTGGGATTGTTTCCATCCCAGGCAATTCTCACCGGCAGTTGTTGTTGCTAAAAAGAGCAGCTGGAGCAGATGAGAGGGGGCCTTACCAGGGAGTTCCCCATCTTTGTCATGCAGTTCACCATTGAAGCAATATAACATGCTCCATATAATGCTTCAGCTTCTCTGAATTACAGCCAAACTATCATTTGTGCTCTGCCTACAGATGTCTTTGGAACAGCCCTGTTAATGGATAGTCATTGAATGTTCTCCAATTTTTATTCTCACCTATCATTATTATGCCAGGGAACAGTATTTTTTTTAAGAGACCACTAAACAAAACATCACAAATGGGGAACAGAACTAAAAAAACAAAACAAAAAACAAACAAAAAAAAAAAACTTTGTTCCTCCGATATCACCAGTGCATTTCACTATGTCTCCATCTTACAAAGCTTTATATGCTGTTATCAGTAAAGTGTAAAAAAGAAAATAAAGGCCAGCAAAATGCTGTACTTTGTAGGGAAGAAATAAAAGAAACAAAGCTGAAGACTGGAATGTAAATCTTTAGGTATATGATTAGCGGCCACTTCTACAGAGTACTTGGGGCTACTTCTTAAAAGTAGGACAAAGCAATTAGCCTTTTCTTTAGACTAAACTGAGCTGGTTTGCTGAACTAAAAAAAAAACAGAAAAGAAAAAGAAAAACAACTGAGTCTGTTTTGATCTTCAAAAATGTCAAACTGGTAAACACTTGGGGTTTTTTTGTACATATAAATCTAAGGGCCAAGCCTTGCTTGAGGAAGATTTAAGAGACATAAAATTTGTCTGAGGTATCTGCCAAATCTGTGCAGCAGAGACAGGAACCCTGAAAAAGCTGACACAATCATAATTCTCACAGCACCGGCAAGCTTGTACTGGGCCGGAGCCACAGGAACCCAGCCTTCCATAGGTAATACTGCTGAGAGACAGGCAAGTACATCGTTTGCTTATCAGCTATCTGGTAGCTAACTTTTGCCTAGATCCCACAGAGGGAAGAAGAGGAGAAAGAAAAATACCGCCCTTCTGGCACACAGCCCAATTAGCAGCTGGGTAAAATTTTCATTTAGATGATGGGCTTGCTCGTTGAAGTGATCTCTTTCTTTCAGCAGTTCTTGAATGTTCGTCCTCTAATATCTCTCTCTCTCTCTCTCTCTCTCTCTCTCTCTCTCTCTCTCTCTCTCTCTTTCACACACACACACAAAGGCATCAAAAGGAGTATTTATGAGTATCTGGTACAGAGTCTAGCACAGTAATTGCACATAATAAGCCTGAAATAATTCAGTGAATAATTTGAAACCCTAACTGTAATTTCAATGTTGAACTGGGGAATTACAGATTCTTTTTTACTAGTATATAGGCATATTAATTGTAAAACTAATGGATTTTAAAGAGATATAGTAGTCTATGCAAAGTAATATTATTTCATTCCCAGATGATTTGTACTCATGACTTGTCCCTAAAGATCATTCATTTTTGCACAATGCTTATTATTTGTAAGAAAAATGAAGAAGAAATCATACTACAAGATACTAAGTGACTATATGACAACTTTTTTCTCTATTTTTGTAGAGAAAATTTTGATATCCACATTCATACAAATGTATGTCATTATGGTAATCCCTTACATATGCCTAAAATCACTTAACACAAGAATATAGTGCATTCATGGGTTATATTCTGTAAATAGGATTAACTGTATAATTCAACCAAGGTCTTCCCTAGGGATAGATTGCTGAAAAATGCATTTACATGGCACTTAAAAAATATAATCAATAACATTGCCCCCCCATGACATGCACTGCTTCTTGTACACTCAATTCTACCACAATTTTATCTAGCTTCCTGCTGGGATCCCCATTCCCAAAGGCACAGACTTTCAAGAAAGAAACACAGAGAATCTGGAACTATTCCAACTCCCTTCCATGAAGTGTTATGTGAGTACGAAAATCTCTATAATTAACACAATGTGAACCACTGCATAGTAAAACTGTCAGTTTGGGACTGTTCTGGCTGCGCTGTGATACATGTAATGTGCCAAGGGGCTTTAAGTCTATGTAAAGTGAGAAAATCAACAGGTATTTCAGGAAAGTGCACAGCACTGAGCCACTGCAGGGTGTTAATGGTTTTTCTTAACAAAGTTCCTTATTATGATAACTTTTCTTCTATCACTTAGCCTTCCCCATCTGTAAAATAGCAGTAATTTTATTGAGACAGGGACTTACTATGTAGATCAGGCTGGCCTCTAACTCACAGAATTCTGCCTGCCTCTTTACACCCAGCTTAAAATAGTAACAGCTATTGAATGTATTTAAAATGTTTGCTCTGATGATAAAATACCAATAGTTTGTGTGTTTGACAACAATCAGCCTATATAATCCACATCAGCATTTGGTCAACTATAAACATTTCACATCTGCCCGACAGTGGCCTACAATCCCAGATTATAAATCCAAGCAAGTTATAGGAGAAAATGGATCGAAGTACAGCTGATTTGCAAAGCTTTCATCATCTAGATATTATTCTAAGAAAAATGAGCAGCCTTTGAACTATGTCTATGAAGGTTGAATAGAATCATATTTGTGATTCATTAAAAAAATCCTTTCTATGTAAAACAGATGGGAAGAGAGCTGGTGTAGAGGCAATAGAAATCTAGGCTAGAAATGATGCATTTGTGCTGGTTAGTAAGCACACCCCAAAGTAAAGCAATGGCAATAGTGGTAGACAAGGAATAACTATTTTAAAATAAACTTACCAAATGAAAAAGTAAGTATGATGGAATTATCTTTAAAAATAAGGAACAAATGTATCCCTGGAAAATATAGGACAATAAACATAAAAGATAAAAAGTAGAAGTCATTATGTAATCTTATCATTTGTAGCAAACCCCTATTTGTGTATGTAACAGTAATTTTCCTTTGTGTGCATACAAAGATTTATGTGGCATGTATAAGATCTGTACATATATTTAAGTTGGAATTTGCTGCACTATATTGGGTGTTTTATGACCTGAATTTTCTCTGGATATATCACAAACAAGTTTCCACATCATGAAATATATTTTGGTAACATCCAATGATGTGGCTACTTAATGATCCACAATTGATTTCATTCCAACTTCCCATACTGGATATTTATGGTGCCATTTTACCCTCTTTTTGTCATTATAATGAACAGCTCTAGAATATCAGGGAGCTAAATTTTAGGAAACACGATTGCTTCCTCAGAATACAGCACTAGAAGTTGAGGATCGGTTAAAGACTATGTTCAGTTTTAGGATTTCTGACTCATATTGACAAATCCCTTTCAAAAAAGGGCTGACTAAAATGATCACCCCACTACCAATGTGCCTAAGCAAGAGAAGATGTATTTAAGACTAATGCCAAAGATAATCAAAGGGACCGGGTGGCTAGAGAGTCAGATGTTTCCTAAGAAAGTAACAAGAAAGGAGAAATGTGAACCCTGTCAAGAGAAGTAAAGCAAGCCTAACAGGTTTAAATCATGAGAAAGAAAAAGATAACACGAATGTCTAAAAATGAACACACGGTGAAAAGTGTAAGCATTTGAATTGTGATATTCAGTAAAAGTAGCACACTCAGTAAACTGCTATATCTGTCAATTTACTTTTTTATTTTTATTTATTTATTTTGTTTGTTCTTGGTTTTTTTGGGATTTTTGGTTTGTTTGGGTTTTTTTTTTTTTTGAGACAGGGTTTCTCTGTAGCTTTGGTGCCTGTTCTGGAACTAGTTCTTGTAGGCCAGGCTGGCCTCAAACTCACAGAGATCCACCTGCCTCTGCTTCCCAAGTGCTGGGATTAAAGGCATACACCACCATCACACAGCCAATAAAAAAAATGTTAATATCCTGTACTACCAAGTTCCATAGCTGCATCCATGTGAATATTTGTTATGTTTTGTCATATAATAACCGACTGTTAGATGTCTACTATCCCAAGTACTCTAAGTATAGAGATAAACAAGATGTGATTCCTGCCCTCAAGGAGCTCACAATCTACTAAGAAAGAAACAACAACAGAATGGCATACTACAGTATGATCTCATCTGGAATAGAGGTGGCATGGGTCCTACAGAAGCGAGAATACTAGCCTTGTCTTGTGTGTGTATTCATGCAAATGCAGAGTGTTTATTAGAAAGGCTTCCCAGAGACACTCATGTTTTAATTGAACTTTGAGGGTTCTAGTAACACTCAGTGAGACAAAAGGGGTGCTTTTGGCATAACCCAAATCCACTCTCCTGAACAGTACCAATTCCCCAATCTCACTCTCCTGAACAGTACCAATTCCCCAATCTCACTCTCCTGAACAGTACCAATTCCCCAAACCCACTCTCCTGAACAGTACCAATTTCCCAAACCTACTCTCCAGAACAGAACCAATACCCCAAACCTACTCTCCAGAACAGTACCAATTCCCCAAACCCACTCTCCTAAACAATATGAATTCCCCAAACCCACTCTCCTGAACAGTACCAATTTCCCAAACCTACTCTCCAGAACAGTACCAATTCCCCAAACCCACTCTCCTAAACAATATGAATTCCCCAAACCCATTCTCCTGAACAGTACCAATTTCCCAAACCTACTCTCCAAAACAGTACCAATTCCCCAAACCTACTCTCCAGAACAGTACCAATTCCCCAAACCCACTCTCCTGAACAGTACCAATTCCCCTACTTTGCTACTTTAATGTAAGCAATAGCAGGCTCTGGCAATGTTATGCTCATCATAAAATATAAAGAACAAGCAAGTGGAAACACTAATAGAATAATATTTACATGTACCCATTACTACTAATCCTAACCAAAAAAAAAAAAATCTCTCAAGTTTGTTTCCTCCTCTCCACGTCACTACTTATGAGCTCCCTGAAGGAAAACACCCTACTGATCAAGCCTCCCTCCAGTGCATCCTTTCCACTGTTATCTTACAAATGGGAAAATCTGCTCATGGTTCTCTTTTCCTAAAAATGTTGAATTTTTCTCCTATTGCCTACAACTTTATTTCTTACACCCAATAATAAGAAGTTATAACTTGGCCATACTTAACATATTTATACTATTACTTAGTATTTGTCTTTAAACCAACTTAAGACTAGTGTATTTTGTATTTTTATTAAATCTTACGTAACCTTAGGTTTGATGAATACTAGTTTTTTTTATCAGATACATCCAACTATGCAACTAATGAAATCTGAACTGTGAGTGGAAGCACAATGTAACTACCGCTGGTCCATGCTCGGTATTTTGAGTCAGTGGGCCTGTGGGAACACATTCGTATTTCTTAGTATTGCAGTTGATTCTCCAAAAAGCACTCTCAAAATTCTGCAGCATACTTTGCTTGAACCTTCCTTGTCCCAGTCTCAAGACCCTGCTAGGATGAACTGCTCACATTAGAAAAACCCACACCCACTCTACCATAAACACATCTCTTACAGACTGATTCTTATATCTCTAATGGCTCCTCTCGACCTTTCTTTGCCTGCCAAATTCATTACCCTTCAAGAATTATTTATCATGTCACCTCCTCACAAAATTCCCAGCTCTCTCTTTCTCTGGTTAGCCACTCTTTCCTCTATCCTATCAAAATGCTGTACCTGTTTCTGTTCTCCCACAATTTTTTACTCTATGGTATCTCAGAATTGTGGTCCCCTGGACCCAGTGAGGGTTCAGACCTTGTATTTTCTTGTGTCTTCTACACTTAATGTGTGCTCAGGTCACAAAGGACATCTAGTAACCTGGCTCCCCTTTGAAAAAGCTGAAATAAAAATAAAATGCAAAGAACTGTCTAGAGTTAAATGACTTAGAGATAGGACATAGTTTTTGTACAGAATCATCTAATTTAGAAAATGATATATTGACTATAATTTTGGCAGACATAATCAACTATGGTTATAACAGCAGTTAAGCAAATTTGGTATTGGCAACTATTTTACAGCAAAAGCACTGATATGGAAATCCAAAATGACTCATTTGGGTTTCTTCCAGGATGGCCAATTGTACCTTACAGTAATCTTCCCTTGCCACAACTGGAAAATCAAGAACAAAAATGCACACCAGGACTTGGAAGCCACAGGGGAAAGAGCATGGGTTTTCAAGTCAGAAGTCTGGACACTGAAACTCTACCTCAAAAATCAATTACCTCCAGTCTATGGGCTTGAAATCTGCATTTTAGTTTCTTCTTCTAGAGAAAAAATGGGAAAAAATTGTACACATCTTATAAGACACTCAGATAATTACAAAGGGCCTGGGATTTTATGTGAGCTCAATAAAGAATCATTACTATTATCTAATCAGAAGATTGCAATTTGGATAATCTGCTGTACAAGGACAGCAAACTCATCTCTTAAGAAAATGTTTATGGCACTTTGCTTTCTAATTGACAAGTACAGGTTGTGGCTAAGAATAGTCATAAACAAAACATCTGCAAGACAAAAGTTTCTCCTTCTAGTTACATTAAACTCACACCTGGAACATACCACCACACTTCTTTGTGTTCTCCGAGAATTGACCTCAAATCAGGTTCCCCTAGGATGAAAAGGAAAATCACCCAGTCTTAATTTTTCAATCTTAATTTTATTCAGTACAGAATAAAATTCAAACTCTGTACATCCTTCAACCTCTCATGTTACTACAATCCCAAAAACTATCTCCCAATATATCCCTGCTGATAGCTCTTATATAATCAGATGTGCCCCTGTCATAAAGTCCCCCCTTTTCTATGCCTTCTTCTTGATTGCCAACCCCTGTATTAGAAAGCATTTTTTCACCTTTGCTCATTTCAAATTTCCTTTATTCCATGAGGGCCCAAATTAAAGGTGACCTCCTCCACAAAGCTTACTAGGATTGATCTAAATGGGTAAATTTCAAGACTCCAACAAGTTCTGAGTTAGGTTATAACTTTCACAAATCAGCCTCTCCTTCCTATCTATATGCCTTTCCACTAAGCCCTGAGCATTTTTTGCACACATTTGTAATATGGAATAATTAATGAGGTGTGTTTCACAGTCTACTTTGTTTTGTAGACAGTGAGCCCATTAAATGTTTAGCAACACTGGTGCTAACTAGTCTTCGTTGGAAGCTTTTAAAATGCTCCACGTTCTCTAATAGGTCCAATTGCCTTTCTACTCTCACCAGAACGCTGTACTGAAACTTAATTATACATTCATCAAAAGTAAGGTTCTTTCCTTCTGCTCCCTATCCCTTCTGGAAATTGAACACACTTTCTACTCCAATGACTGGTTAAAGAGGGCCAGTAAGAGAGGTCTATTTTTTAAAAAATCTCATCATCAGGAAGCAGAGACGGACAGAAAATCAAGCTTCAGGTATAGAAAGGAATTTCCACGCGCGCGAGGGGAGAGACAGAGACAGAGACAGAGGGAGGAGAGAGAGAGAAGAGTCCAGCTGCCACTTAATGAAGACTCTCTCTATCCTAATAGCAATGAAGGAGCACATGCTGAGAGGTGTGTGGGAGAGGGTCGAGTGATGGTAGGAACTAAAACAAAAGAGGGGGGTGGAGGTCGTGCTTGTGTTCTGGCTGCTCCAGCAACTGGTGCCCATCCCGACTCCCACGGACACCCCCCCACCCGTGAAGTGGCAGAGCTGGGCGGAGTTAGGCGCCAAAGACGGCAGCCCCGGAAGCACCCTCCTCCCAAGGCCCCCTCGGTCCCACAGTCCCCAGCCACTGCCACTCGGGCTTTCTGCCTCGCTGACCTCCAGCTCCCCGGCTACGGAAGCTCTACTCCTTAAACATCCGCGGAAAATCGGGTCCGCTCGGAGCTCCAGGACCCGGAGTGCCCTTGCATCACCGCACACCCCACAACTGCCTTCCCAACTCAGTACCTTCTGCTAACCGGCCTAGGCCAAGCAATGGGGCCCAATGGCTGGACTCTAATCTACTTGGTGGCTACAGAGGCCTTTCCCATTGGCTACTGATCACCAGGAAAGTCTAAGACCTAAGCGCATGCCCTCATGGGAAATGTAGTTTAAAGTTACTGGATACTGTTCTTTCTCGGAACTATGCAATCTTGGCATTGGTGGAAAGACTCAAAGGATGTCAGTGGATTGTGGGAGATGAAGTCAATATAGTTCTTCGAGACACCCATAATTCTTCTAACACCAAGCTTCCGCTAATTCCTTGAGGTCAGCTACAGGAGAGTATTCTGGGTATTGTAGTTTAATGTGCATGGCCCTTCAGCCTAGCTTAGAGTATAAAGTGCTTGCTGAGGCAAACTAATGTTCTAGACTCTTTTGAATGCTTGTATTTTGAAAAAAGCACGTTCACATTGTGTTATGATTTGACATTCTTACTGAAGTTTGAGTATGGTTGATTTTTTTGTTTTGTTTTGTTTTTCAGGCAAAACGCTACTATCTTGCCTAGTAGCCTTGAGTTAAGGATCCTACCACTTAAACTTCTTGAAATACATAATTAAACACATGTGCTACCAAGACTATATTCACTCTTTTTCTCTTTTTATAGATAGATATAGATATAGATATAGATATAGATATAGATATAGATATAGATATAGATATAGATATAGATATAGATATACATAGGCATCAGTGGTTCACACCTTCAATCCCAGGATTTGGGAGGAAGAAACAGGCAGATCTCTGTGAGTAAAGACCAGCCTGGTTTAGAGAGTGAGTTCCAGGACAGCCAGGGCCACACAGAGAAAGCCTGTCTCAAAAATAAAAATTAAATCTGGGCAGTGGTGGCGCACACCCTTAATCCCAGCACTTTGGAGGCAGAGGCAGACAGATCTCTGTTAGTTCGAGGCCAGCCTGGTCTTCAAGAACTAGTGCCAGGACAGGCTCCAAAGCTATACTGAGAAACCCTGTCTCAAAAAAAACTAATTAATTAATTTAATTAAAAACCCGTCAAAGTTTGCCATTTATTAGAGTAATTTAAAAAACTGTGTACTTCTCAGACACTGAGAGCAACAAATAATAAATAAGACCTCCTGAAACTGAGAAGTTCCTGTAAAGCAAAGGACACAGTCAACAACACAAAATGACAACCTACAAAATGGTAAAGGATTCTCACCAACCCCATATCTGGGAAGGACTAATCTCCAAAGTATACAAAGAACTCAAAAAACTAGATATCAAAAGAACACATAATCCAATAAAAAAATGGAGTACAGACCTAAACAGAGCACTCTCAACAGACAAATCTCAAATGACCAAAAGACACTTAAGAAAATGCTCAGCATCATTAGCCATCAGAAAAATGCAAATCAAAACAACTCTGAGATACCATTTACACCTGTCAGAGTGGCCAAGATCAAAAACACTGATGACAGCTCATGTTGGAGAAGATGTGGAGTGAGGGGAACACTCATCCATTGTTGGTGGGAGTGAAAACTTGTAAAACCACTTTGGAAATCAATATGGCAGTTTCTCAGAAAATTAGGAATCAATCTACCTCAAGACCCAGCAATACCACTACCACCACTCTTAGGCATATACCCAAAAGATGCTCAATCATACTACAAAAGCATTTATCAACTATGTTCATAGCAGCATTATTTCATTATTTGTAATAGCCAGAACCTGAAAACAACCTTGATGCCCTCAAATGAAGAATGGATAAGGAAAATGTGGTACATTTAAACAATGGAATACTACACAGCAGTAAAAAATAATGACATCTTAAAATTCGCAGGCAAATGTGCAGAACTAGAAAAGGTCATCCTGAGTAACCCAGAAAAACAAATATATGTACTCACTCATAAGTGACTTTTAGACATAAAACAAAGAACAACCAGCCTACAGACCACAAGCCCAGAGAACCTGGACAACAAAGAAGACCCTAAGAGAGAAATACAAGGATCCACCTAGGAAGGAGAAACAGATAAGATCTCCTGAGTAAATTTGGAGTATGAGGAACAGGGTAGAAGGTGAAAGGGAAGAGGGAAAGAAGGAAGGGGAGTAGGGAAAAATGTATAGCTGAATTAAAATAATAAAGTATAAAAAACTGCATACTTCTAATTGGGAATTATATTTTCCCTTAGAACTTGTCATAATTAAATTAGAAAATGTGATATGGGATATCCCAGAAGAAACCAATCTCTTGAACAAATAGGCAGTGAACCTGCATTCTTGCAGTGAAGCTCAGTGGGCATGCCATGTACTGATATAAAACTATAGGTTCTAACATGCACAATTCATCTGCAATAGTAAGTAATTTATCTATCTTTAAGAAAATATCATTTAAGTAAAACTATGTGACAAGAGAGCAATAAATAAATGGGTGGATAAACAAAGGTAGACCCAACTTCATAAAAGACACACTAGATCTAAAAGAACAGATTAATGCCAATACTTCCATGGTGGGTGATTTCAATACACAGCTCTCACCAACAGACAGTTCATCTAGACAAAAACTAAATAGAGAAACTCGGGTTTAAATGATATCAGAAATCAAGTGGACCAAACAGATACCTACAGAATATTACACTCAGAGACTAAAGAGTACATATTCCTCCCAGCAACCCATGAATATTTTTCCAAAATTAACATTTTAGATGATGTTAACAAGTCTTAAAAAGGAAAATTGAAATAACATACTTTATTTTATTGAACCACAGTGTAATAAGGTTAGCTATCAATAGCAATAAAAACCACACAAACTCATGGAAAGTAAACACACTATTGAATGATAATTAGGTCAAGAAAAAACTCAAGAAGAAAAATTGAAAATTATTAAAATTGATTGAAAATGAAAACCCAACATATCAAAATCTATAGCACACAATGAAAGGAAGCCTAAGAGGAAATTTTATAGTGCTAAGGGACTATATTTAAAGCACAAGAAAACTGAAAGACAGGTGTAGTGGTGTACATCTTCCCCAGCACTCAGACTACAGAGACAGGTTGGCTTCTATGAATTCAAAGCATGCCTGGTTTACATAGTGAGTCCCAAGTCAGTCAAGAGCACGTAGTGTGACCGTGTTTCAAAACAAACAAACAAACTTTGAGGAATTGCAAATTAAACAAACGAAAGAAAAATATGACCCAAATTAATAAAATTAGAGATGAAAGGAGAGACATTACAACAGACAATGAGGAAATTCAAAGAATCATAAGGACATTAAAAATTCATATTCCACTAAAAAGAAGCATCTAAAAGAAATGGATGAACTTCTAGATAGTTATGACCTACTAAATATAAGCCATGATGAAATAATATAAAGAGGCCCATAGTAGCAAACAAGATATGAGCAGTAATAACAAAATTCCCAGATAAAAAAGGTCCTAGACCAGATGGATTCAACATAGAATGTTACCTGACCATCAAAGAAAAACTAATGTCAATACTCCTCACATTATTCCATAAAATAGAAAAGGAAAGAACACTACTAAATTATTTTTATAAAATCAATATTAACAGTATACTAAAACCAGATAAATATCCCTTACCAAAAAAAAGGAAGGAAGGAAGGAAGGAAGGAAGGAAGGAAGGAAGAAGGAAAAAAGGAAGGAAGAAAGAAGGAAGGAAGGAAGAAAGAAAAAGTAAACCCAGGCCAATCTCCTTAATGAACATAGATGAAAAAACTCAATAAAGTACTTACAAACCAAATTCAAGAACACACCAAAATATTTATCCATTACTACCCAGCTGGCCTCATTCCAAAGATACAGGTGTGTTCATCATATGTAAATCAATAAATGTAACCCACAACATAAATAGACTCAAGGGCAGAAAACACATAATTGATTCATTAGATGCAAAAAAGACCTCTGATAAAACCAACATCTGATAAAATTCCTGGAGAATCTACCAAATATATATATATATATCAACATAATAAAGGTAATAACAACAAGCCTGCAGTCAACATCATGCTAATCAGGGAAAAATGGAAGCATGTCCACAAAAGTAACACAACAGACAAGAATGTTCATTCATCCCCTATTCTTGAAATCTTAGTTTTAGCAAAAAGAATAAGACAAGAGAGCTGGATAAAAGGGATACAAATAAGACAGTATATTAGTTAGGACTCTGTAAAGGAGCAAGATACACACACACACACACACACATATAATATGATTTATATATGGACATATATAAATAGAGATATGGTAGATACATCTAGAATATGTATAGGCATAGGTATATAATGTATACATATATACTCGTATATGTGTACATATGCATACAAATACTACTTGGCCTAAGTATACATATACATATATTATATATAATAGGTATATATTATACATATATATGTAAGCAGATGTTTCTCTCCTACTCACCAATTCCCAAGCATTCAGAGGCTTAATATTTCTTATAAATGCTCAGCTGCTAGCTCAGGTTTGTTACTAGCTCTTACACTTTAAGTTAACACATATTTCTTTTTTGCTTTCTGCTACATGATTGCACCTTTATTAGCATGACATGCTAATCTCCTGCTTCCGCAGTGTCTGGCTGGTGACTCCTAACTCCATCCTTCTCCTTCCCATCATCCTTTAGTTTGGTCACCACACCTATACTTCCTGTTTGACTATTCATATGTAGAAAGCTGATACACTTTGGCTCATTTTTAGGATACTCTTTGACTATAACATGAGAAGGCCGGGCCTGCTTGTTTTTGTATCTGTCCTGTCCGTTCCCCCAGCTGTTTAGTCCCAAAGTAAAATCACACAAGGGACTCTGTAAATTATAAAGCTGATTGGCCCGTTAGGTCAGACTTCTTACTGGCTAACTCTCACATCTTGATTAACCCATTTTTCTGATCTATTTTAGCCATGTGGCTTAGTACCTTTTTCAGTGGGGCAGCTCACATCCTGCTGCTTCGGTGATCTGGGCAGGAGTGGAGCAATCAACTTCCTCCTTCCCAGAATTCTCCTGCTCTCCTTGCATCACTTCTACTTCCTGTCTGGTTTTCCCACCTACACCTCCTGCCTGGCCAATCAACGTTTATTTAAAACATGATTGACAAAATACAGACAATTCTCCCGCACCACTTCCCCCTCTTTTTTAAAAAAACAAAGGAAAATATCCATAGTCCATTTTTTGGGAATGTGGGCGTAGTATTCAAGGCTACTTCCAGCTGGTTGGGGGCGCTGATAATCTTATGGGGGCCTAAAGAAAATTTAGAGTTATGATCAAGTCCTGACAGAAGTATCCTGTGAGTCTTGATCATCTCAGGCAGCAGTCTTGAACCTGTTCTGGATGAAGAACTCAGACATCTGGGCCATCTGTTCCTACTGGAGATTGCTCAAGTGGTCTCCCTTGGTCAAAGATGATTTTTCTTAACTCTGAATAAATCCAGAGCCTCTCATTTTCTGTGGAAACAAAAGCAAATCTCTTCTCCAAAGTAACATACCTTTAGACTTCAATTCTGAAGCCAAGGTATTTTCAAAATACCTATCTTGGATTAATTCTGCAGCATTTATAAGCAAATACCTTTTAGCAGGTGTTTCTTCTTCCTCAGCATTCAAACAACTCTAAGAGAGCATAATAGCAAACAGTATCAAGATTCTCTGTGTATTTTCCATCTTTACGTGGCTTTATTTTAACCTCTATTTCTTTTATTTTTACTTTTAACTTTTGGCTTTTTGAGACAGGTTTTCTGCATATCTTTGTCCTGGAACTCCCTCTGTAGACCAGGCTATCTTTGAACTCCCAGAAATCCATCTGTCTCTGCCTCCCAGGCTACTCGTTCTTTCTTTCTTTCTTTCTTTCTTTCTTTCTTTCTTTCTTTCTTTCTTTCTTTCTTTCTCTCTCTCTCTCTCTCTCTCTCTCTCTCTCTCTCTCTCTCTCTCTCTCTCTTTTTTACTTTGAGAACTTTAACCTTTAGCCTGTATATATTTTTAACAGAAAGTAAACCATTTAGAGGTTTTCTTAATCTTTGAATCTCTCTTTACTGTATATCTCTCTTTTTCTGACCACATGGGTATTTAATTTGCTAAGGAATATGGAGAAAACAACAGTCAAAAGCTCTTAAGGCATTTGAAAGTCCTTGCCAGGAAGCAAGCTGCAACAGTGCTTCCATAGTCAAGACAACCTGCTTGAAAGAGCCAGAGTTTTCCCTGGCAGGACGGCCCAGAAAGCCGACATTTTAAAACAGCGCAGCTCTTTTCCTGCCACAGCTGAAAACCAAAATGATTTACTCTAGTCTTTCCCAAGCTTTCTCAGGCTTTTTGTGGATGCAGTTATCCACGTTGGGCGCAATTGTCTGTATTCTGTCAATCAACGTTTATTTAAAACATGATTGACAGAATACAGACAATTCTCCCGCACCATTTGACCTATTGCTGTATAACAGAGTAAATTTATGAAATAGTAGCCCATTTCCGAAATACTGCCAAATAATGCTGAATGGATTCAGAGATCAGTTAATAGGGAAAATGTCAAAGTTTTACAGACAAAACAAAGGTTTTCAAAGTATAAACCTCATCAAGTCAGAGTTAGATTTAGGTTTATAATGTGGAATGTGTTTGACTTAAACTTTGCCTCAGTATAAGTTGTTGTTGACCTGCACTTATATTTATAGGTTAGTGTGGATCTATGGTAGTGAGCCATAAAGCAAATATTACTATTCAACTCAATACCAATATTAGAATTCAAAGTTATGGTCATATTTCAGTCCATGAACCAAGATGCATCTTTGATTAATGTTAAACCTCATTCTGAGGTGAACAATACTCCAGAATGATCTGGGTTACACCTCATTGTAAAAGCAATGATTCTTAGATTGTCACCAGGACTCAGTCTGTAGACCAGCTCTGTACAGACCATATAGGACCTCTCATAAGACCTCAACTCCTCGTACTGTCACTTTGGGGAATCACACCTTTACATTCGGACTTTTAGATGACAAATTACACCAAAGCCAAAGGAGAGTCCTGGAGTTCTTAAATCACAGCTAATGTTTTATCTATGGACAACGCAAGTTTGTGGCCAGAATATCAACTGTAAATATGAACAGGATTCAAGGTACCTATTTGGCTATGTTCAAATTGTGATTTCTGAATTTAATCAGTATTAAGATTTTATATCTTTCAGGTATAGTGTTTCAGTGGCTAGTATTGGTCTTCATTCAGTAGACAAAGTGTGACTCTGTAACTATGACCTCTTTCATTTTAATTTGGTCTTTGAGTTAGTCTCTTTTTCTGTTGCTCTGTTAAAAACAATTCAAGAGAGAAAGGATATTTATTGTGGCTCATTTTTCAGGTGAAGTCAAGGTAACAAGAGTTTAAAGCTCCTGATCAAATCACACTAATAATCAGGAAGCAGAAATGGATGAAAGCATGCATACCGCTCAGTCCTCTTTCTCCACCTATATGTTACCCAGGATCCCAGGTAGGAAATAGTGGACAAGTCTTCCCATTTCTACTAACAACATTAAGACAAACTCACACAGGCATGCCTAGGAACTCATTCTGTCAAGTTGACAATTCTAACCGTCACAGTCCTCTAGACTTGGATCTGGAGGTAGTGCCTCCAGTTTGACGTTATCTATAGCTTTGTTTACTGAGTGCTAAAGGTCATGCAATCTATTTAAACTTTCACCAGGATTCTGTAGTTAACAATACTCAGGGTAAGGTGTATGTGTAGAAGACTTTAAGAGCTAAAAGAGTCAGCAGTTTGTTTGTTTGTTTGTTTGTTTTTTCAGCACATTGACGTTTCATGTCAGTCTACGGGTAAGGCTGGAATAATTTAAAAGTCATAGGATACAGCTTGAATTCAAGTTGAGAAACTTTGCTCTAGTGAGGGTTTGTGAATCAACCTACTTGCTTGGTTAGAGTTCACAGTATTCATGCCTGTTGTCAATTACAAACTTAAGCTCTCATCAGTGTAGCAGGAATACACGAATCAGTATTAGAGTTCAGTCTGTGCTGATGAGTTCTCATGAGTGCTTCTATCCCCAATTTAGGAACAGGGTTTGTAGCCAAACAGATTGCTCAATCTTTAACTAGTGCTAGAACTTAGTCTGTGGCTACAATAGGATGAATTTTATTTATGGACTTAAAACTCTACAATGAATATTAGCAGTTAGTCTTAGCCATTTTAGTAACGTGAAGCAGGTTTTGATTTAGCCTACTAGTGTTAGGAATCATTCTATAGCCACAATTGGAGCTTGATTTTTAGGTCTCCAACTGAGGGCATGGTTTAAAGGCTTCATCTCAGGTCAGTGCTCTGAATGTGGCCAATGATAGAGCTCAGTCATTGATTATAGTGAATTTAGTCTGTAGTCACGTACAGAATTGAATCTATTGGTAGGTTTCAGGCTCAGAGTATGAGACGTGTTTATCTATCTTTGCCAGGTTTGTACTTAAGTCATGTTTAAAGTTTTGGTTCAGTTCCATTCCAGTTCTGACAAGCAGTTTAGATTCTGGTACTATTTTTCCTATGGATAGGGTCAAGGTTAAAGCTATGGCTTGTTGGAGTTCAGATCCACTCTGGAACTTATATTTATCCAGAAATACAGCTCTTTTCATCTTAAAGAAGCAAGATTGCTCACTAGCTATTTTACTGAATGTAGGATGGGGTGGGATGGAAGTGAGAGTTATATTTACTTTCAGGTTGAAAGATCAGGTTGGAAAGTAAAATTATAAATTCAGTCTATGGTAAGAGTTACATATTCAGCCTGTGGTCAAAACTTGAGATCAAGCCTATGAGCAGTTTGAGACTTTAATATTTAGGAGACAAATCAGTGGCCAGTGATAGGGCTCAGCCTACCCTAAGTCGATTATTTCATGATTCAGATTTACTAGCTTCTTCATAACTAGGTTTGAATTTTATCTTTGAATAAGGTTAACTCTTAGTCTGCAGCCATATTCAAGCCCTGTGTGAGTCAGAATATATCGTCAGATTTTATAGAAGATTGAGTTATACTTCTTGGCCTTCATCACAGCAGTCTTAGGCCAAGTTTAGAGTTTGGTTTCTGTACATGTTTTCCTCGCTGTCTGAGTCCAAGTTTAGTAGTCATTCTTTTGCCAAGGTTGGAGTTATGTTCTGGTTAGTGCTAAGTCTGTGGAAATTGTAGCTGGTTTAGTTTCCAGGATCAGATCTCAGGTTGGGACTGAGTTAGAAAGTCAGTGTGTGCTCAGGGGTAGCTCTCATTCAGTACTATGCTGAGCCCTCATTTTGTGTGTGTGTGTGTGTGTGTGTGTGAAAGATAGATAGATAGATAGAGAGAGAGAGAGAGAGAGAGAGAGAGAGAGAGAGAGAGAGAGAGAGAGAGAGAGAGAGAGATGTTAACTATACTCCAAAGTTAGGTCAACCTGTAACTTAGTAGTCATTCAGCCTGTGGGCAAGTTTAGGGGCTATGTCTGCTATCACATTGGATTCGGATTTGATGGCAATAGCTTACAATAGTAGGTGAGGGTTAGAAATTTTAATTGCAGCAGTTATAGGTGTAAGTGGGCCACACTTTGGTAGTTCGTATGTGACTAGGTCTAAGAACTCAATTCTCTCAGAGTTAAAAATTAAGAGTGTGGCCAAAGAGAGACTCATTTTATGGTTAGAGTTAAGGTATCTATCTTTGGCTAGCTTGAGAGATTGTTCAAAACTTAAATTAAATCTCTAAGTCCAGAATTAGAAGTCTCTCTACATCTAGAACCCCAGCAGAGATCTTGGATTCTGTATAGAGTTGGTGGCCAGAGGTAAACAGAGGGCCTCTATTTGAGGCTGCCTGGGTGGTCTATGATCCAGCTTAGGAAACTTGCTACTTTATCTCTACTGCTATATTAATTGCATTTCAATAAGGTTCTCATGAAAATGTTTTAAGAAGCAGATTTCTACAACTTAAACAGTAGGATGATTCCTACTTCTTCCGTTTTCCCTTCTTTACCTTTTTTCTTTTCTTTCAAAGTCTTAATCTGTCCAGGCTGCTCTGAAGAATGCAATGTAGCCCAAGCTGACCTGGAATTAGCAACCCACCTACCTTTGCTTCCCAAATGCTGGCATTACTGAGAGGCAGACATATGAATCAAGACCACAAATGTCTTGGGTGTCTCAGACATGTATGCTAAGATAGTAGTAAGGCACACATAGAACATTGAAGGGAAATCATAGAACTGATGAGTTGAGAATATCCACTCTGAGAAAGTAGATGGAAGCTTCTTGAAGGACAGAACTTTCTACACATTGTCTAGGTAGGAGTAAGGTAAAATGGAAACAGAATTGTAATGGATGGAAACCGCTGTTTGTTAAGTGCTCTTCTCATGTTTTTTGTGCCAGTAATGGACTTTCCTGAGTATCCTTTCTAGCTTCTTTCCCACGTCTCTCCATGCTATTCTGATCTGTATCCTATCACAGTAGAAAGAAGCTCCCCCAGTGCTCTTGTTGTTACTATTCATGGAGATCTGTGTTTTAGTTAGGGATACTATTGCTGTGATGAAACACCATGACCAAAAATGACTTGGGGAAAAAAAAGATTTATTTGGCTTAAGTTTCCATATCACTGCTTATCACTGAAGGAAGTCAGGACAAGAACTCAAATAGGAAAGGAACCTGGAGGCAGGACCTGAAGCAGAGGTCATGAAGGAGTGCTACTTACTAACTTGCTCAGTCTGTTTCATTATGGAAACCAGGACCACCTGTCCAGGATGACCCCACCCACCATGGGCTGAGCTTTTTTTTTTAACTCTTTTTTACTGTTTTTGGGGGGGAGGGTCCACCACTTAGCTTCTAAATAATCACATGGAGACTTACTCTTTCTTATAAATCCTGGCTTTCCTCTGGCTTCTTTTTAGCCAGTTTCTCTTAACTTAAATTATCCCATCCACCTTTTGCCTTTGAACTTTTATATTTCTTTATCTCCATATATCTTTTCTTTTCCTTCTTATTCCATGTCTGACTGTGTTGCTGGGTGGCTGGCTCCTGACATCCTCCCCCTCTTTTTCTTACTCCTCCTTCTTCTCTTTTTCTCATTCTATGTATTCTCTCTGCCTGGAAACCCCATCTCTTGGTAATGTGGGTGCCATTTTCTCTAAACTGCTTCCTGTTGTTTGTGGGTGCAGGCATCTTTAGGGGTCCTTGAGAAAATAGAGATAATGGCCGAGTCCTGGGAAGACCAGCAGTAACCTTTGTTGATAGATATCAAGTATTAAGTTTCAGGAGGTCTCCCCCATCAAACCTGATCCATAGCAACCCTGAAGGAATCCACAGCCTCTTGTTTCATGTGAAAACAAAAGCAAAACTTCTTCTCCAAAGTAATGTATGTTTTTTAGTTTCCATTTTACAAATATATATTTTTTATTTCCATTTTAAAGTTAAGGCATTCCTAAAGCATATAGTCTGGCTTCATTTAGTAGTCCAATTCACAATCCCACGTCTGTCAGCAGCTGTCATTTGCTCTATCAGCCTTCAAAAAATTCAAAATCAACACAATACTATACAACACCCAGACTCCCTATTTTCCATTGTTGCATGGATTTTTCTTTTATATTACTTTTTACTGTCTTTAAAGACCTTACTATTATTTTTTAAATATTCATTTCTTTCCATGACTACCTATATTCTTTTTCTTTCTCAAGCGTCTGCACATTGTAAAACACACTGGAACTTGTTTAGAGCTTTTTTCCCCCCTATCTCGATCTATCTTTACTGTGTGCCTCTATTCTTTTTGTCAGGGTGAGCAGAAACTGCTAAGTGGCATGGACAGGACATCGTGCGGCTTTGGCAGCTAGCTCTGCCCACTTTGCTGTCATGAGAGCCAAACCTAAAGCTGGCAGCCTGAGTGGAGGTGTGTTTGACCAGGACTGCATTCAACCCCCAACTCTGGAATGCCAGTGTCCTGCACTGTGGCAAGCATTTTTTATTTAGTTTTTTTGTTTGTTTGTTTGTTTCTATTTGGTGTGGAAAGGGCTGTTTAAGTGCTCTGCTGTAAGACAGAGTTTATTCAGAGCTTTAAAGTTTTATTATGCTCCATGGAAATTTGAGTCCCATGTTGGTTTGACAAAATGTTGTTGTTGTTTTTTTTTCTACTATTTTTATTCTTGGGGAGGCCTGCTCCCAAATAATCATACGAAGACTTATCCTTCCTTTTAAATGCCTGGCCTTAGCTTGACTTATGTCTAGCCAGCTTTTCTTAACTTATCCCATCTACCTTTTGCCTCTGGTCTTTTACCTTTCTCTATTTCTGTGTATCTTTTCTTTCCTACTTATTGCATATCTGACTGTGGTTGGGTGGTTTGCCCATGGTGACTTCCGTGCCTTCTCCTTTTCTCATTCCTTCCACTAATCTTTTTCTTCTTCTATTTATTCTCTCTGCCTGGCAGCCCTGCCCATCCCTCTCCTGTCTAGCTATGGCTTGTTTAGCTCTTTATTAGCTCAATCAGGTATTTTAGACAGGCAAAGTAATACAGCTTCACAGCGTTAAACAAATGCAACATAAAACAATACAATACATCTAGGCATCATTAAACAAATGTTCCACAGCATAAACAAATGTAACACATGTTCAATTAATATTCCACAACACTGGGCCCTCTCCCATCAATCTCTGATTAAGAAAATACCTTATAGCCCAATCTTATGGAGGCATATTTCCAATAAAGGCTCCCTCTCTCAGAAGATTTCAGCTTGTGTCAAGTTGATATAGACTAGCCAGTACAGCACAAATGCTTGTTTTCTTCTTGTTTGATGGTTTTCACTTTTGTGAGATAGGGTTTCATGTTGCAGCCAGACTAGTTTTGAAATTATAATCCTCTTGTCTCAGCCTTCCAAGTGCCGGAATTACATGTTCATAGCCCCACTCTGCTAGCTCCCATTTTCACTAACATTCTCCCATTGTAGCTTCATGACATTTACTTGAATGGTATTATCTCTATCATAGAGATAAGAAAACCTGCTAATCTAGCTAAGAAGCTTGAAGGGGTTGATACAGAACCAGATTGAAAATTCAGTGCTATTCAGACTCCAAGCCACTATGTCTTCATATAATATTATTTTCTCTGTATCACACATATGAGATTTATATCTTACTTTGATTTATTGTGTCACATTTTATGTTTACAACTTTGAAAAGATGACTTGTATTATTATTATCTTCTTTATACAATTGGGGTAATATATTCAGGGAGATAATTTTTTTAAAAAATATTTTGTTATTCTTTGGAAATTTCACATCATGCACCAGTCACCCGCATTTCTCTGTCCTTCCATGTCTGCCCCCTACCCTTTTGACCTCTCCTACTGTGGGACAATGGTCTTGTACCCTGTAAAAAATTGTCAGTTGTATTGCTTTAATAAAATGCTGATTGTCCAGTAGCCAGGCAGGAAGTATAGGAGGGGCGACCAGGCAGGAAGTATGGGCAGGATGAGCAGAATAGGAGAATTCTGGGAAGAGGGAAGGCTCACCCCACAGTTGTTACCCAGACCAAGAGGAAGCAAGATGAGAATGCTTCACTGATAAAAGATACCAAGCCACGTGGCTAGCAAAGACAAGAATTATTTGCTAATTTAAGATGTAAGAATTAGTTAATAAGAAAGCCTGAGCTAATTGGCCAACCAATTTATAATTAATGTAGACTTCTATGTGTTTGTTTGGGACTAAATTGCTGTGGGACCTGGTAGGACAGAGATTTCTGTCAACACTCCCCTGGAAAAATAAAATTAAAATTAAAATAAAAACAACTCAAGTCCACTATGTGTTATCTATACCTGGAGCCTAGATGTTTATAACTACTCGACTGGAGTATGATTGAATTCTCAATGGCCTGCCTCTTAAATAGAACTGAGTCCTTCCACTCCTGCACCCATGCTAGAAACCACCAATTATGGAGAGCTAACTTCAGCATCCCCATCACAGTTCTTTTTAATTAATTAATTTATTTCTTTATAAAAATTTCCACTTCCTCCCCTCCTCCCCATATCCTCCCATTCCCCCCACTCCCTCTCCTCCTTCCCCCTACTCCCTCTACTCCTCCCTCTCCAGTCCTAAGAGCAGTCAGGGTTTCCTGCCCTGTGGGAAGTTCAAGTTCCTCCCCTCTCCCTCCAGGTCTAGGAGGTGAGCATCCAAACAGACTAGGATCCCAAAAAGCCAGTACATGCAGACAAAACAAGACCCAGTGCCATTGTCAATGGCTTCTCAGTCAGCCCCCATGTCAGCCACATTCAGAGACTCCGGTTTGATCAAATGCTCTTTCAGTCCCAGTCCAGCTGGCCTTGGTGAGCTCTCATTAGATCAGTCCCCTTGTATCAGAGGGTGAACACACCCCTCGTGGTCCTGATTTCTTTTTCATGTTCTCCCTCATTCTGCTCCTCATTTGGACCTTGGGGGCTCAGTCCAGTGCTCCAATGTGGGTCTCCGTCTCTATCTCCATCTATTGTCAGATGAAGGTTCCCTATGGTCCAGCCTTTCTTGCTCACGTTCTCCCTCCTTCTGCGTCTCATTTGGACCTAGGGAGTTAAGTCCAGTGTTCCAATATGTGTCTCTGTCTCTCTCTCCATCCATTACCAGATGAAGGTTCTATGGTGATATGCAAAATATTCATCAGTATGGTTATGGGCCAAGGCCAGTTCAGGCACCCTCTTCTCTGCTGCCCAGGGAACAATCTGGGGGCCTCTCCTTGGGCCTGGGAACCCCTCCAGAATCAAGTCTCTTGCAAACTCTAAAATGGCTTCCTTAGTTGAGATATATACCTCCCTGCTCCCATATCCATCCTTCCTCCTTCCCCCATCCCATTCCCCCAAGCCATCCCCAATCCTCCCCCTCTCCCTTCTCTCTAACCATCTCCCCTTAATTCCACTCCCCACCCTCCGTGCACCCAAGTTTGCCAGGCAATCTTGTCTACTTCCAATATCCAGGAGGATAACTATATGACTTTCTTCAGGTTCACCTTCTTCTTTAGCTTCTCTAGGATCACGAATTATAGGTTCAAAGACCTTTAACTATGGCTAGAATCCACTTATGAGTGAGTACATATCATATTCCTCTTTTTTGGGTCTGGGTTACCTCACTCAGTAAAGCGTTTTCCATTTCCATCCATTGGCATGCAAAATTCAAGATGTCATTGTTTTTTACTGCTGAGTAAAACTCTAATGTGTATAGGTTCCACACCTTTTTTAACCATTCTTCTATTGAGGGGCACCTAGGTTGTTTCCATGTTCTGGCTATTACAAATAGTGCTGCTATGAACATAATTGAACAAATGTTTTTGTAGTATGATAGGGCATCTCTTGGGTATATTCCCAAGAGTGGAATCACTGGGTCCTGAGGGAGGTTGACTCCCAGTTTCCTGAGAAACCGCCACACTGATTTCCACAGTGGTTGCACAAGTTTGCATTCCCACCAACAATGGATGAGTGTTCCCCTCACTCCACATCCTCTCCAGCATAGGCTATCATTGGTGTTTTTGAGTTTGGCTATTCTGACAGGTGTAAGATGGTATCTCAAAGTTGTTTTGATTTGCATTTCCCTGATTGCTAAGGAGGTTGAGCATGACCTTAAGTGCCTTTTGGCCATTCGAAGGTATATTCTTTCCTTTTTGGGTGGAATGTTCTATAGATATCTGTTAAGTCCATTTGATTCATTACCTCTATTAATTCTCTTATTTCTCTGTTGGGTTTCTGTTTGATTGACCTGTCCATTGGTGAGAGAGATGTGTTGAAGTCTCCTACTATTAGTGTGTGTGGTTTGATGACTGCCTTGAGTTCTAAAAGTTTTTCTTTTACATAAGTGGGTGCTTTTATATTAGGGGCATAGATATTCAGGATTGTGACTTCCTCCTGATGAATTGTTCCTGTTATGAGTAAAAAATGTCCGTCTCCATCTCTTCTGATTGATTTTAGTTTGAAGTCAATTTTGTTGGAAATTAGAATGGCCACACCCGCTTGTTTCTTGGGTCCGTTAGATTGGAAAACCTTTTCCCAACCCGTTACTCTGAGTAGATGTCTGTCTTTGTGTTTGAGATGTGTTTCTTGTAAACAGCAGAATGTTGGGTCCTGTTTTCGTATCCAATCTCTTAGTCTGTACCTTTTTATAGGTGAATTCAGTCCATTAATATTAAGTGATATTAATGACCAGTGGTTGTTGACTTCGGTTATTATTTTTTTATTTCCATTTTTTTGTGTGTAGTAGAGTTTGTGTGTTTCCCTTCTTTGAGTTGTGGTTGTGAAGGGTCGCTAGATGTCTGAGTTATTGTAGGCAGTGTTGGCTTCCTTGGGTTGCAATTTTCCTTCTATTACTTTTTGTAAGGCTGGATTTGTGGCTACGTATTGTTTAAATTTGTTTTAATCCTGGAATATTTTGTTTTCTCCATTGATAGTGAACGATAGCTTGGCTGGGTATAGTAGTCTGGGTTTGCATCCATGGTCTCTTAGTTTCTGCAGTACCTCTATCCAGGACCTTCAGGCTTTCATGGTTTCCATAGAGAAGTCTGGTGTAAGTGTGATAAGTTTACCTTTATAAGTTACTTGACCTTTTTCCTTTGCAGCTCTTAATATACTATCTTTAATCTGGACATTTTGTGTTTTGATTATTATATGATGAGGGGATTTTTTTTTGATCAAGTCTATTTGGTGTTCTGTATGCTTCTTGAACCTTCATAGGAATATCGTTCTTTAGGTTGGGAGTGTTTTCTTCTATAATTTTGTTGAATATATTTTCTGGACCTTTGATCTATGATTCTTCTCCTTCTTCAATCCCTATTATTCTTAGATTTGTTTTTTTTATTGTGTCCCAGATTTCTTGAATGTTTTGTGATGAGAATTTGTTGGATTTGCCGTTTTCTTTGATCAGAGAGTTTATTTTCTCTATGGTGTCTTCAGACTCTGAGATTCATTCTTCTAGCTCTTGTATTCTATTGCTTATGCTTGATTCTGTAGTCTCTGTTCATTTACCTAGTTTTTGCATATCCAGCCGGCCCTCAGTTTGTGTTTTCTTCATTGCCTCCATTTCAGTTTTCAATTCTTGAACTGTTTCCATTACTTGTTTGATTGTTTTTTTCTTGGTTTCCCAGGGTATCATTCACAGATTTACTCATTTCTTCAAACTTTTTTTATACATCTCATCCAATTCTTTAAGGGAGTTATTCATATCCTGTTTAAGGGACTCTTGCTCTCATAATGGCACTTTTTTCCACTTCTTCTGGATTAAGGTGTTCAAGTCCTTCTACTGTAGGGTCGTTGGGGTCTGGTGTTTTCATGTTGTTTTTCAGATTGTTGTAGGAGTTCTTGCCTTGGCGTCTGCTCATCTCTTCCTTCAAATGCTCTCTATTGGATCTTCTGATATCGGGTCAGGTTCCCTTGTTGGGCAGGGACTTTATTGACAGAAGGCCTATCTTTCCTCAGGCAGGCTATTGAAACCCAGGAACTGCCTCCTATCAGGTTGTGTTTCCCGCCCAAGCCCAGTGCAAGGGAGCTGAGCTGGGGAAATTTTATGGCCGCAGGTGGAAGGGAGGAAAAAGGAAGATGTACCTGAAGGAAAGCTGGGATGGGAGGTGGGAGAGGTTAGCAGGGTGGAGCCACCACTGCAGGGTGACCAGGGAGTCAAGGGGATTGGGAAAGTCTGAACTCCTCCTAGCCATGCTTCTGCCACGGGCCAGGAGCAAACTCACCCCTCCGATGTATGTCCGCCAGGGCCCCTGTCACAGTTTTTAAGATCTCTTTTTGATGGTTTCTTGTTTAGGCTGTTATTGGCGGGAGGGGGGTGTGAAGTTGAAGTCGCAGAAGCCGTTCATGTTCCTCTTTCTCAGCTGGGCATCTGCAGACATCAATTTCCCTGCAAAAAGCATCTTCCTTGCTCTTTACAGTCGGTGAGAACATGGATCATGGGCTTCCACATTTTCTGGCTACAGCATGGACCATGAACATGGTTACCAACTGCAGTAGGACCACAGACCCAGATAAGGCCCTCAAAGGAAGCTAGGACCATGAACACCAACCTGGTCCCAGTTGGCACTGTAGGCCACTTACATCAATATGGCCCTTGGGGGCAGCATGGTCTATGGACATCAACATGGCTTCAGGCAACAGGACAGAGCACAGACATTCGCAGAGAGTTGGTATCATAATCTTCCGGGTGGTGTGTGTAGTTGGGTAGGACATCAGTGTGGTGGAGATTTGACGATGTGGAGAGATAATAGGAAAGTCTGACTGAAGCACATAGCATGCAGATACACACAGACAGGAAGCTAGAGGTGTGCAGGGTACACCAGTCTGATTGTACGACCAGTCATGGACAGTAGAGAACATCATTGACAGGATCACAAGGGCAGTGGAATTGGAGAGTTGTCTCCCACTCTCACCGCAGAATTGTGCGGGACACATGCTCTGAGCGCATGGCAGTAAATAATGTCATAGAAGTAGTGGGGCCTCTTGATGCATGGGGGAGGGCGCTACAAGGACCCCTAATTGCAGTTTCAGCCTATAATCTCAGTTTTGAGGTGGACTTAATGAGTCTGGAAAGGTAAAGATGAAAAGACTTACAGACAGCAGGAGTGAGGGCAGATTCGGAAGTCCTCAGCCTGCTTCAAGCCCACATGCTGTCCATACATCTTCCACTGCTATGCTCCCAATATGGCCCACAGCTGGTACTGGAGATTAGAAGACAGTGGATCCTATTTTGCAGGAAATATGCTGATTTTTAGGTCTACGAGACAACATGCTAGTTGGCTAGAACCGCAGTCCTCATCCTTGCAAAACCTAAAATCTCTCAAAGAAACAAACATGCTAACTCCATGTCTGTGAGCAAGGCCCCTCCTCTGTCCGAATGGAAGTAGGTTTCTTTTCTATAAAATGGTTGTTTGCCACTTAGAGCTTTAAATGTTTGGTGGTTCTCATTGCCCTGAAATAACAACCATTACGTCACAGCAAGCAGTGCTTGACACAGAGTGATAGAGTGAGGCGACAAACACCGCAGCTAGCTTGGGAAGCTCTAAAAATGGTACAGTAGCCTGAGCTACAAGCAAAAAGGAAGGGGGAGATGGGATAGGGCATAGTGATTCTTAACCTGTGGGTCGTGACCCCTTGGGGTCGCATATCAGATATTATGATTCATAATGGCAGCAAAATTGCAATTATGAAGAAGCACTGAAATAATTTTATGGTTGGGAGGGGTTACCACACGTGAAGAACCCTATGAAATTGTCAAAGCCTTAGGAAAGTTGGGAACAGCTGGGGTAGGGGATAAGGCCTCAGATTTCTTGTTGGTGCTAAGCCTTTCCCATTCTGACACATTTCTTGAGCCAGCCTGAGCAGCACGGGTCGCCTCTTACAGACTCCCCCGACTCATTCAGCTCTGTCGTGCTGCTAATCGAATTTCATTTAGAATTTATCAACAGAAACAACTTGGAGGGTGCTGGCTCCCATCCTGAGATGGTTCTAGAGGAATTCAGGAACACCTGGGAAAGTAAAGACAGTGAAGGCCTAGAAAGGAACAGCTTCCTAAAAATACTGTCTGTAGGGCCTCGGTGTGACAAAAGACTCATAATGGTTTCGTTGCTGTCAGCAAATGAATGACAGGGTTTTCTACATGCCAGGCACGGTCACAAGTACTTTACAAACAGTACCATTTTTCTTTATAATAATCTTCCATGGCTGAAACTACAACGGTCCCCACTGGACAGCTGAAGAAATGGTAACGTGTAAAACATTGTCAATAGAATCCGTTTCCTCAGGATTCTCTCAGCCTACCTGGAGCCTGTCTAATGATGGGGCCCACGTGTGGATAGTATTGAGTTTTCAAAAAGAGCTGCTTGTGCATCAGCTAAAACATTTTGAGGATTCAAGAGTCAGGCACTGTTGTTTGACACTTTATTCTTTAGACTTTTTGAGGGGCCCACCACCCAGCTCCCAAATGAATCACATACACGGAGGTCTATTCTTAGGAATGCCCGATCTTAACTTGGCTTGTTCCTTGCCAGTTTTCCTTAACAAATTATTCCGACTGCCTTTTGCCTCTGAGTTTTTATCTTTCTCTAGTTCTGTATACCTTTCTTTACTTCTTTCTCCATGGTTTGCTCCGTAGCCAGGTGGCTGACCCCAGATGTCCCCCTCTTCCTTGGGTCTCCTATTTATATTCTCTGCCTGCCAGCCCCGCCTATCCTTTCTCCTGCCTCGCTATTGGCTGTTCAGCTCCTTATTAGGCCACCGGGTGTTTTAGACAGGCAAAGACTCACAGCTTCACAGAATTATACAAATGCAGCATAAATAAAAGCAACACATTTTTACATCACTAAACAAATGTTCCACAACATAAACAAAAGTAACACACCTTAAAATAATATTCTCCAACAAAGGACCACCCTACAAAGGTAGCCAGCCAGGGCTAGCTGATTGTCTTTCTCAAAGAGTTCTTAAAAGAACCCATCCCCCCCCGTGCCCCACCCCCATCCATTGCAGGCAGTCAGCAGGGAGTGAGTGGCTTAGGGAAAGAGGGCAGAGGGTTAGAAGTGCAGGCAGAATTACTGGATCCTGGGGAGAGTACTTTAAGAGATCTAAGGGGAATTTAGGCAGCCTTTGAAAGCATTCAGGGGGAGGGATGCTTGCTCTAAATGAAAGGTCTCTCTGAACCCAAGAACATGAAAAAGGAAGCAACATGAATGAACAGTTCAGGCAGGGCAGAAACTTAATTTATGGCCTAAGACGTGCCACAAAGTGAAACACAAGTTCAGGCGGACCTTAAACAGAAGTCCTAAAATATTCTTATGGAAGAAAGTACTATTTCCTCCTCCAGGAAGCCCACCTCTAAATTCATACCATTCAGCAAAGTTTTCACGAGGAGCTGATGGGCTTGTGACATTCTCTGGCTCCACCTAGTGGATAAAAGAGGAAGTGCGTCAGGATACAGAGAAGCGGGCAGTTAAGTTTGCAGGGGAAGGTGGAATTTAAAGTTGGCCCAGCGTGGGTAAGCAGTCGGGGGTCAGGCACTGAAAGGGTTAGTGAGTGTTAGGATTACCTAGGGGCCCCAAAAGGCAGGCGGATAAGGAAAACGACCCGAGGAATGTGGGACGCTCCTGGTCTATAAGCTCATATTTGCTGCTTGCACCATGCCAATATTGTGCTAAGAACTTAATATGCAGTTCTTCCCATTTGAGTCTAACAACCGCTTAGCACAGAATCTCCGCTTTTCAAGTATGTAAAATGAGACCCAGAATGGCTCCATAACTTCTGGAGGTATTTAGTAGCAGGCTGTTAGAGGTTTTAATCACTACGCTCTAGGTTGTATCTGCTGTCCATCACACTTGTGATCACATGATGAACTTTAAGATAGCAAGAAGGTACCTTGGGCACTTTGAGTCCAGGGGGCTATGGAGTGGTGGAAAAGGGAGGGAGAAGTGTCACCATACCACTGACTTGGACATCTCTACCTTCAAACCTAGGACCAAAAAGGAAAAGGTGATCCAGTGAAGAAGCACCTAGTTCTTTAGCCAGGAGGTACATTTGAATCAGCTACTCTACCCACGGCTTGTGTGACAAGGGCATCGGCATCCCACAGCACAGAACCAGAACCAACATACAGTGTTATCGTGTCTTCCCCAACTATACACTACATCCTCTCAAGTCCTTAGGTAGGAGAGTACGTTGGTATACACTTTAGAACTCAGTGTTCCTTAAGGAACCATAGACCAACTGGAGAAATAGGGGCGAGCTTGGGTGAAGGGAGCAGGGACAAGGCAATCAGTCAGTATTGAGCACCTGGTGTACTCTAGCTCGCTCTCACGCTGAGCGTTCAACTCTGGAGTCGTATGGGGCTGTCCTAGATTCTGAGGCATGAATGGAGGCAAGTAGGTTAGGCCACTGTTCCTTCTCTTTCCTAACAAAGCTGGTCAGTAGAGGGTCTATCTGTGATCACAAAAACCCGTGATTCTTTTCAAATGATGAAAGGTTTCCTTATTATGGAAAATGTGCAGTTACATGAGAAGGGAAGATAATAGCATAATGAAATTTCTTTTACTCATCAATTTGTAATTATTATTCACACAGAGTCAATCTTGTTTCATATGTCCTCTCTTCTACCCCGTCTCACCAAGCTGTATTATTTTAAGCCAATTCAGAAAGCATTTCTAAAAATTACAGAATTTTAACAGAATAATGCTTTTCACGAGATCTACAAAATTAAGTGCAATAATTTTATATTCCTACATATAGTTTCTATGAAAACTTCACTATTATCTCAAATAATTCCTCTTTTCTTATTTCTTGATATGTATCTTACATATGGAAAATGCACACATTTCATATATAGCCCTTGACAGATTTGTTACATGGGTACACACCTGTATAACCAATTTTTTTCTAGTGTGGTCATATCAAGTTTTTGTTACTGCCTACATCCATGAGGCTTTAAATGGTTTCACACCTGTAGTAACATTTCTATTAAAGTTATTTTAGTTTTAGTTATTCTCATTGCTGTGGCGGGGTAGATAGATGCATCACTTTGTGGCTCACAATTATCTGATGAACAGAGATGTTGAAGAACACCTTTTTGCAGAGCGAATTGGGATGTCCACCTTTCCTTCGCATATATTTTGTTTTTCTATGTTCTGGATACATAGCAGATTGCATGTCTTCTAGTTTATGGCTAGACCTTTTGGTTTAAAGGCTACAATATTTCTAGTGAAGTCACAAAAATACATGTATTAATGGGATATTGGGTAATACTTTGCATATGTATGCAAACCAGGCTAAACCTATTTATCTCCTTAAATGTTTGTCCACTCTTCGTGGTGAGAATACTTGCAGTGCCTGCACTACGGGACCATTTGCAAGCCAGGAAAGGGGTTGGAGATTTAAACACATACACACAGAGACAGAGACACGGGGACACAGGTCATCCTTGAAACAAGAATGCCAACTTTATTGCGTTCCAGGGAAGCTTCTATAGGGATCCTTAACTGATAGGCACACCCCAGCTCTTGGGATTTTCTGCTGTGAAACACACTCCCCTGCCATCAGGAACTCATGAGGGTCTCATGCTCAGAGCAGCTGCAGGGACAGGAAAGCAAGTTATTCACTCCAGCAGGCAAAACAGTCAAGGGGCCAAGGGTCTGCAGTCCCCAACAAATACTCAACATCTTTCATTCTGTTTTGGCATCTTTATTCATAATTGTCACCTGTAGCCACTATTGTACAATAGTACACCAGAACTTCTTACTCCTAGCTGTAACTGCTCATTCATTCATCACCTTTGCCTATCACTTCCTGACTGCATTCTGCATTTTTAGGCCCCGAGATACTTGTCTCTCTGTGCCTGGCTAATGTCACTTAGCATAATGATTTTATACTTGTATCCACGCTGTTATGCTTCCCCCTTCAGCTTTGGAACCTGTAACACCATATAAGTGACGTTCAAGTTTACAAATCATGATTTCTGCATTTTTTATTCTCGCATTTTGCTAAACTTCAGCCTGTTGAAAGGGGTTTTTTTTTTTTTAAAAAAATAATGTTGTTAAGCTTTTATAACAATTTGGTGCTTTTATTTTTATTTGAATTAAAAAGTGTTCTTAGCTGAAATAAAACTGAATTCTTATTTATTTTTAAAAGATTTGTTTATTTTTATTTTATTTGTACTGGTATTTGGTCTGTATGAATGTTTGTGTACCATGTGCATGCAGTGCCCATAGGGTTCAGAAGAGGGCAGTACATCCACTGGAATTGGAATTACAGACCTCTGTGAGCCACTATATGCTGAAAATTGAACCCAGGTCATCTGGAATAACAACTGCTCTTAAACACCGAGCCATCTGTCCAGCCCATCTTTAACTTTTTCTTGGTACTTTATGTGTTCTTCTTAAGAAATATGTTTTCTTGAATAAAATAAAAACATTATTCTATTTTTCCTAAAACTAATTGATGTTTGTCTATAATGCAAGGGAGCTGTTAGAGCCATTTTTTTTCCATATGAGGGTTCATTTCACCTAGCACTATCTTTCCACCACTGAGTGGTAGTGGTGTCTGTAATAAACAAGTTACTCTATGAGTAGACATGTTTCTTAGGCTCTATTCTAATATCCATTTTAACATTATCAATTTCTTCTTTCTTGACTAATGTGAATAAAATGGGAAATAATTAACATATTTACAATTTTGAGTCTTCTCATGCATTCAACTGGAATATCTGTTACATTCATTTAGTTCTGCTTGAGTTTCTCTTGGCCATGTTTTATAATTTTCACTGTAGATCATATAAAATATTTCTATAACATTTGTTCCTGTTTCCATATATATTCAGATACTGTTGTAAATAAAATTGTTTCTAAGATCACTTCTACATTTTTGTTGTTACTATATAGAATTACAAATGATAGTTTCATATTGGCATTTTATATGTTGACCTTGTTATATTCACATAAGTAGACTGACTAGTTTTTTCTTTAGATTACTTCATGTTTTCTATAACCACAATTACAATGTGCACAAATAACATCTTTCTTTCTAATATATATTCCTTTTATTTCATGTTGTTGTCACTGTCTGACTGACGTTCAGTACAGTACTCAACAAAACAATGGTAGTAAACTCATTGCTTTTTTCTGATAAGAGGAAGAAAGCATTCCTTCTTCAATTAAAAATGCTCTCTCTCTCTCTCTCTCTCTCTCTCTCTCTCTCTCTCTCTCTCTCTCTCTGTCCTTCATGAAGTTAAAAAAGTTGTCTTCTCTGAATTGCTCAGATGAGTTTTAAAAGTTTCATCAAGCATCTTTTCTGCAAAAGTTTAGGTAGATTTTTATATAGATTTTCTCTTTTATCCCATTATGGCAAATGACACTGCCTCTCAAATGTTAAAATACTCTTGTATTCATGGGATAAACCCCATGTGGTGGTTTGAAGAAGAGTGACTTGTGTTTGGTTGTTGTCTCAGCTACTGCTCCAATGTCATACCTGTCTGCCTACTGTCATAATCCCCACCATGATAGTCATGGACTCTAACCCCCAGGAACTGTGAGCCCCACAGTAATGTAATGTAATAATATATATATATATATATATATATATATATATATATATACACACGTATATATATATGCATGTTATTAACTTCATATATATTATTAACCCTTCAACTTCTCCAAGACCTCCCCACATTCCCAGTTTCACATCCTCTTTCTTATCTTGATAACTCACTGATTTCAATTAGAGCTTTGCATATGTGCTTGTGCTTGGGTGTAGGACCATCATCTGGAGCATGGAAGACCGCTCCCTGGTTTACAGTACCAGGGTTTTTCTTTTGAGCCACCAATCAGCTCCCAAATCATGACACAGAGACTTATTATTAGTTTGAATCCTTTGTTATATTGCTAGATGAAAATTGTAATTCTTTTCTTAGAATAATGATTTAATATTGTGTTATATTATCTTTTTGTTATTGCTGCTTTTTTGAAGTAGGGTCCTATTTCATCCAAACTGACCTCAAACTCACTATTTTCCTACCTCAGCCTACCAAATTCTGGAATTAACTTGCATGTATCTCTATGCCTCTGGTTCTTAACCTGTGGATTTTGATCCTCTGAAGGCGTTGCATATCTGATATCCTAAATATCAGATATTTACATTACAATTAATAACAATAGCAAAATTACAGTTATGAAATAGCAATGAAATATTTTATGGTTGGAGGTCACCACAACACAGGGAACTGTATTAAATGGTTGTACCATTAGGAAGGTTGAGAACCTTTTGTATAATATCTTCATCTGCTTAGAATATTAGGATAATACTGACTTCATAATGTGAATTGAGAAATGTTACTTCCTCATCTGGCTTTGAAGAGAGTATGTTTTAAAATGATATTTCTTTCATCATATGAATACCCACAGAGGTCAACATAAAATAAATTTATGTACAAAACCAGCTGTGGCTAAAACTTTTTTTGTGGAAAGCATTTTAATAACAGAATTACTTAATAGAAAATACTAAAAATATTTCCTATTTCTTTTAATACCAATATTAGGAAGTAATGTTTTTCAAAGAATTTTTTCTAAATTATATTTATTAGTTTTTCATAGTTTTATCCATTTCAGTGCAATTCGATCACATTTTAAAAATTCTGGATAACAGTCTATTGTATCAGGCTTTTTCTTTTGGACCAACTCCCAAATCATCCTCCAAATTGGTGCAGTTGGGGCTGTGCCTCTGTGGCTCTCTGATGCTATTCTTCCTTCAGTTGGTGCAGGTGGGGGTGCGCCTCCAGGGTCCTCTGATGCATGGTCGTGGAGTGGTCTGACTGCAGGACACTTGCTTGCTGACCGGCTGCTGCCAGCTCCCAAATCATGGCACAAAGACTTAATATAAGTTTTGAATGCTTGCAGTAGCTTAGGCACATTTCTGGCTAGTTTTTTAAACTTAAATCAACCGGTTTCTCGTTATCTACCCTTTGCCTTGGATCTTATTACTGTTCTTACTTCTGTATATCTTACTTTCACTGCTTCTTTTTGTCTGGCTAGCTGGCATCTGCCTGTCTTCTTGTCCTGAATATGTCCCTTATACTCTCCTCCTTCCTCCTGAGCCTAGATTTCTCATCCTATTTATTCTCTGCCAGCCAACCCAGCCTATCCTTCCTCCTGCCTAGCTATTGGGAATTCAGCTCTTTATTAGCCAAATTAGATGTCTTAGTCAGACAAGGCAAAACAGATGCAACACATCTTTATTTTTTTATTGATTTTTATTGAGCTCTCCCTGCCTCTCCCCTTTCCCCTTCAACCCTCCCGCAAGGTCCCCGCGCTCCCAATTTACTCAGGAGATCTTGTCTTTTTCTACTTCCCATATAGATTAGATCTATGTAAGTCTCTCTTAGTGTCCTCATTGTTGTCTAGGTTCTCTGGGATTGTGATTTGTGGGCTGGTTTTCTTTGCTTTATGTTTAATAACCACCCATGAGTGAGTACATGTGATAATTGTCTTTCTGTGTCTGGGTTACCTCACTCAAAATGATGTTTTCTAGCTCCCTCCATTATCCTGCAAAATTCAAGATGTCGTTATTTTTTTCTGCTGTGTAGTACTCCATTATGTAAATGCATCACGTTTTCCTTATCCATTCTTCGGTTGAGAGGCATTTAGGTGGTTTCCAGGTACTGGCTATGACAAAAAATGCTGCTGTGAACATAGTTGAGTACATGTCCTTGGGGCACGGTGTTCAAAAACACTGATGACAACTTATGCTGGAGAGGTTGTGGGGTAAAGGGAACATTCCTGCATTGCTGGTGGGAATGCAAGCTGATACAACCCCTTTGGATGTTAGTGTGGCAATTTCTCAGAAAATTAGGAAACAGCCTTTCTCAAGACCCAGTAATACCACTTTTGGGTATATATGCAACACATTTTATATCATTAAACACACATCCTTACACAGTTAAATAAATGCAGCATAAATTAAAACAACACACCTTTACATAGTTAAAGTAATATTCTTTAGCATAAACAAAATGTAACACATCTTTGCCTGGTTAAACAAATATTCCATAACAGTTTACCATGTGTCTTTAATGTTTGTCCCATTGCTGTTAATATGTTAATGGAAGTTTTCTTTTTCTTCAGTTTGAGACTCTTATGAGTAGAGCAACAGAAATAATTCTTGAATTGTAATTTTATATATGCATTCATTTCTTTTAAAATGTGTTTATTCTTTCATCATTTCATACAGATAAAATGTTAGATAACTATAGTCACGACATTATTATATCTTATCCCCTACCCCCCACTGAACTCTCCCCTTCTTCCCAAGTTCCCCTTAAATTTCCATTGTGTGTGTGTGTGTGTGTGTGTGTGTGTCTCATCACATTTAATTAATGTTGCCTGCATGAACATAGGTAGATGGTTATTTATTAGCACAAGAACAATGTACCTCATTTTTCTTAGAAATCTATTAGAAGTATAATTACTGCATCATGATGTAGGCTTATTTTAGAACATTTTACCAAATGCTTCCCGGAAGTGGATGCAATAACTTTCACTTACATCAACAATATATTAAAGTTCCAGCTCTTCCACTTCTATGTTGACATTTGCTATTGTGATTTCTCTTTGTTGGACTTCTATTTTTATGAGGCAGAGATTTTCTAAGTAACAGTCCTGGCTGGTCTGGAATAAACTCTGTAGACCAGACTGGCATCAAACTCAGATTTCACCTGCTTCTGCCTCCTGAGTGCTGCAATTAAAGGTGTGTGCCACCACTGCCCAGCAATTGGGCCAATTTTTAATATTTTTATTAATTTTTGATAATTTCAAAAATTTTGGTAATATTGTTTTTCTTCTCTCAGTGCTTCACACATTCTTCTTACCTCCCCACCCACCTAACCTCATGTTCTTTTGTGATTTTAAAAAAAATGAAATCACAACAACAAAAAGAAGCACAAACAAACAAACATGTAGTCTGATTTATGTTTGCCAACCATTCCTGAACCTGGGGCCTGCTCTGAAATTTGGTCAATATACCCAGTGTCACTTCACTGATGCAAATTGATTTTCCTTGTGTGAAAGCTATCAATTGCAAATAGCTTCTTGGCTAGTAGTGGGATATTGTGCTCATGTGTCCTTAGCCCCACAGGAAATTTGTCCGGCTTGAACCTGTATGTATCTTGTTCATGTTGTCATAGTCTCTGAGAGTTCATATGTGTATCAGCCTTGTTGTTGATCATGCAGTTTCCTTGATATTGTCCAAAACTTTTGGCTCTTGCAATCTTTTCCCCTCCTCTTCTGAGCCTTGTGAAGAGGAGTGTGGTATAGACATCCCATTTAGGGCCTAGTATTCCAAAGCTTCTTACTCTCTGCATGTTGTCTAGTTGTGGGTCACTTTGTTACTTACCATCTACTGCAAGAAGGTTCTTCTCTGTTGAGTAATGAGAGATGCCCTGATCTATGGTATGGTGTTTTGAAAAGGAATGGCTCATATATTTGACTGTTTGGTATTTAGGGAGTGGTGCTATTTGAGAAGGATTAGAAAGTATGGCCTTGTTGGAGTAGGTGTCGACTTGTTGGAGTACAGTGGCTTTGCTGGAGGAAGCGTGTCACTGGGGGTGAGTTTTGGAGCTTCTGAAGCCAAAGACAGTCTTAGTGGTTTTCTCACCTCCTCTTCCTGTTGCCTGATGATCCAGATGTAGAACTTTCAGCTCCATCTTTAATATTAGGTCTGCCTGCATGTTGCAATACTACCTACCATGCTGATAATGGACTAAACCTTAGAAACTGTGAGCCAGCTCCAGTAAAATGCTTCCCTTTATAAGAATTTTTGTGGTTATAGTGCCTTTTCATGGCAATATAACATTGACTAAAGCAGAAGTTGATACCAGGACTGGGGTATTGCTGTAATAGGAATGGCCGTGCTTTTGTTTGAAGGAATTTGAACTTTGGATTAGGAAAGAAGTAGAATGCTTTAAGTTGGGCTTAGTGGACCATACTAGTAGGAGCATGGAAGACAGTGGTACTGAGAACAATGTAGGTTATGACAACCCACCTGAAGAGGTTTCAAAGGAGATAATTTAGCAAGTGGTCTAGAGACCATTCTTGTGATATTTTGGTAAAGAATGTGACTGGGTTTTTTTTGTCCTTCTTTGAAAAGTCTGCCTGGGGCTAAATTGAAGAGTTTTAGATTAATGGAGTTGACAGAGGAGATTTCAAAACAACCTGGGATTGATGGTATTATTTGGTTATTAGTGGCCACTCTTACACAAATCTATAATGAAAAGGAGCAAGCTGAGCAAGGAAAAATACAGAATGTACAATTTGAAGATAAAAGGAGCATCAGGAAGTGTAACGGACCTAAGTCCAGGGCTCAAGAGATAAAAAGTTTAAGCCTAATGTTAAATGGAATAAAGGAAGTGGTGATCTCAGGGCAAGATCCCACACAAGCTTCCAATTTGTGGAAAGGAATTAAAAAAACGTTCAAGTAATAAAAGAAACTGTTGAAAACAGAAAGCTGATAAAAATGTATATGAATGAGTGGACCAAGTTCTAACCCCAACAAGCAGCAGAACTTGTTAGCTTTGGCCACATGGTCTGTCTTTAGAGTCAAGGATACAAGAGGGTTATAGCATCTCTTTAAACTACTAAGAAAAGCCACTGAAGCATGTGGATGGTAGTGTCCCTGCATGGAGGCCCAGAGACAACTTTGTGTGAAGTTGTGAAGGTGAGACCTGGATTGCCTTGAAGACCCCAAGATACTGCAGATGCCAGAATCATGAAATACCTGTCAAAGAAACCTGGCAACAAGGAGTAGAACTAGTCTAAGAGAAAGAAGTGTATTGTAGTCAACAAAGATGAAAGGAATTTGAGATCTGAAGAGCTCTTTGACTTTAGATATGGAAATGCAGAGTTTGGAGTTTGTCCTTATTTTACTCCCTTTTCTCCATTTTGAAATGGTAATGTATATCCTGTGCCATTGCATGTTGGAAGTATGTGAACTGCTTTTTGATTTTAATTTTACAGGGGATTACAGTTAAGAGATTGTCATCAATATCTAAAGAGACTCTGAACTTTGGACTTTTAAAGAGCATTGAGACTGTTATAAACTAGGAGGACTTCTGAAGTTGGACTGAATGCATTTTTTCATTATGATAGGGCTACAAGTCTGTGGGGGTCAGGGAGTAGAGTGTAACATGAGGACCTGCTTGTTGGAGTTTATGTCCTGCCCAGTTCTCCACAGCCGGAAAGCCCCAAAGAAAATCACACAGAAATCTCCATAAGTTATAAAACTGATTGGCCCATTAGCTCAGGCTACTTATTAGCTCTTGTAGCTTATATTAACCCATTATTCTTATCTATGTTAGCCAAGTGGCTTGGTACCTTTTTCAGGGGGGCAGCTCATATCTTGCTTCTTTGGTGATCTGGGCAGAAGTGTGGAGAGAGCTTCCTGCTTCCCAGAATACTTCTGTTCTCATCGCCCTGCCTATACTTCCTGTCTGGTTGACCCACCTATACTTCCTGACTGGCCAATCAGCATTTATTTAAAACATGATTGACAGAGTACAGACAATTGTCCTACACCAGCAGAGTGTTTGTTTGCATAGGAATGATCCTCATAAGCTCATGTATTTGAATGCTTAGTCATTAGGGAGTGGTGCTACTTGAAAGGTATTAGAAGTGTGACCTTGCTGGAGTAGGTGTGGTCTTGTTGGAAGAAGTGTGTCACTGGGACTGGTCTTGAGGGTTTCAAATGCTCAAGTGGGGCCCAATATTTCTCTCTTCCTACTGCCTTCAGAGCTGAATGTAGAGCTCTCATCTCCTTCTCCAGCACTGTTTCTGCCAGCATTCCTCTATGCTCCCCATCACAACAATAATGGACCTTGGAAACTGTAATTAAACCCCAACTAAATCCTTTCTTTTATAAGAGTGGCTATGGTCATGCTTTTCACAGCAACAAGATATATGGATATAACAATATGCCGTTATTAGTTGTTTTATTGCTGTGTCCATATCTTAGGTTTTTTTTAAGTAAATTTTATTAAATTATAAAAGTTTCCATTTCCGCCCCCCTCCCAACACCCTCCCACTCCCCCATCTCCCCCTCCTCCTCCCTCTTCGTCCCCCAGGGCAGTCAGGGTTTCCTGCCCTGTGGGAAGTTCCAGTTCCTCCCCCCTCCCTCCAGGTCCAGGAAGGTGAGTGTCCAAACAGACTGGATCCCCAAAATCCAGTATATGTAGAGGAAACAGGTCCCAGTGTCATAGTCAATGGCTTTTCAGAAAGACTTCGGGCCAGCCACAGTCAGAGAATCCGGCCAAATTCCGAGAATCTGGTTAGATCACGTCCTCGTTCAGTCCCAGTCCAACTGGCCTTGGTAAACTCTCATCAGATCCGTTCCCTTGTATCAGTGGGTGATAGCATCCCTCGCAGTACTGATTTCGTTTTTCATGTTCTTCCTCCTTCTTCTCCTCATTTGGACCTCGGGGGGCTCAGTCCGGTGCTCCAATGTGAGTCTCCGACTGTATCGTCGTCCTTCGCCAGATGAAGGATCTATGGTGATAAGCAAAATATACATCAGTAGGTTTTTATTGCTGTAAAGAGGCACCATGACCGTGAGAACTCTTATAGAGGAAAGCATTTAGTTGGGGCTGCTTTAAAGTTCAGAGGTTAAGTCCATGAGCATCATGGCAGGAAGTATGGTAGCATGTAGGCAGACATGATGCTAGAAAGGTAGCTAAAAATTCTACATCTGGATCTGGAGGTAGTAGGAAGAGACAATGAACTACTAGGCCTGGCTTGAGCTTCTGCAGCCTCAAAGCCTACCCTCCAGTGACACACTTCCCTAAGCAAGGCTACATCTCCAATGATGCTACTCCTTATGGGTGGATGGAGGTCATATTCATTCAGATTGCCACAGTTCATTTATCAGAATAATGGTATATTTTTCCTAGGCTCCATGACATATCTAGTATCAGGTTCTTGGTTTCATTAACAGAGTTGGGAATGGGTTCTATTTTTTAAAGTGAACTTAAACACAATCAAAAGTGCTTGATTACTCCCTTAACATTTGTGCTCTATTGCACCAGTGAGCATAACTTCAGTCATGCTGCTATTGTGGTAAATAGGGTTTACAGCTAAGTGAAACTGGTTATTTCTTTTCTCCTCCAGTAGACGGTACTTAAAGACCATTGTGATCGATATTATTGGTTTTCAACTTGACTACATCTCTAACTAAAACCCAGGTTGGGCACACCTGTGAGATATTTTTGCTTAGTTAAATCATTTGAAGTGGGAAGACTTTTTTTTTAATCTGGATCTTTGAGACAGGAAGATACACCTTTAATATGGATTTTTGAGTTGGGAAGATACATCTTTAAACTAGACCACACCTCCTCCTCCTCCTCCTTCAGGAGACAGTTTTCTTTAAGGTGTTACCCTTGGTATATAGGCCACATTCCAGTGGAAGACCATACATCCAAGAATGTATGGGAAGGACCAGTTGTATTTGATGTGTTTTTTTTTTAAAGAAGAAACAAAGTTGACCAGTTAGGGAAATGAGATGAATCTAGAGGAGCATGAGGAGGGAAAGAATAAGAATGAAATACATTGTACAAAACTCTCAAGGAAGTAATTTTAAAGTGAGGTGGAAAAAAGAGGATCCTGACCATGGTGGTATATGCCTGTAATACTAGCATTGAGGAAGCTGAACAGAAATGAAGAGAGTTGGAGGCCAGTCTGGACTAGGTAGTAAATCCAAGACCAACCTGGGTTACTTAAGGAGATCTTGTCTCAAGAATGAAAGTGAAACTAGAAAAGCATAACAAAATATACTCAAAGCAAGTAGAAATAAAGAAATAAAAAAGGCAAGAGCACAAAAGCTTTATAAATGAAACCTAAAAAGCAGATTCAATTAGACAGGGGGCTGGAGGTGTAGTATAGGGGAAATTTTATATTTAAAACATAGGAATTAAAAAAATTACAGTGATAAAGTTCTTTTAAAGCAATTAATGAAAATAAAAAGGCTCAAAATATATTAACAACAACAAAAAGAGAGCCAGACAGACAGCAGTATAAACCTGTTTCCAGCATTAGTAAGGCAGAGGCATATGGTTAATATTTAGAAACCAACCTAGGCTACCTAGTAAGATCTAAGACAGCATGGACTATTAAGGTCCTATCTTAGACACACACACGCACCCACACACACACAGAGGTGGGGGGGGGACGAAAGAGAGAGAACCAAGGAGGATGGAAGGAGGAAGAAGGGAGAGAAATAAAATAGAAACAAGAAAGGGAGAAAGAAAGAACATGCCAGTAAATTGGAATGCATAACTAATCAGAACTCACCAAATATCATACCAATAATTTAATAAACATGTATATATTAGAGAAATAAAATCATATCTTTTAAATTTCAAAAGCAAAAAGAAATTTTTATACCCTCATGATTTTACTGGAAGATTCTAGTAAGTGATTACAGAAAAATTAATCTAATTTTATACAATATATGACAAAAGCAGAGAAATGAGCATTCCTTTTTATAAAGCTTTTATTTTTCTAATAACAAAGCAAATATATACAAAAATAAAACTATAGACAAATATTCCTAGTGAATAGAGACACAAAAATCTCTAAATAATATTTTAGCAACTAGAATGCATTAATATATTTTAAAATTATATGACACAACTGAGCAGTGTTTAATTAATCGGTAACAGGCTAGTTCAACATTTGAAAATTAGTTAAATTAATTTGGACATTAGTATCTCAATAGGATAAAAAAGTCAAATGAACATAAGAATTAATGCAGAAAAATCATTTGACAAAGTTCATAGAGACCTTCAAAGAATTATACTAAACCAGTCAATATTACATGCCGCATCATTTAATTCACATATATGTGTATATATAGAAAGTTTAAGGATTAGGAAGGATTAAACAAGTACTACATGTGCAATCATGATGGTGCAAATGTTGTATTCCTTGACTGTGTCTATGTGACTATACTAATTAGTCTGTTTTCAATAGTTTGTAAAAAGCCTTTAATACTTCTTTAACATTGAAGAAAGCTGTGTAAAGGGCACACAGGATTCTTCATGATTACTTCTTACACAGACATATGAAAGTGTATATTTTATGTTTTGTTTTGTTTTTTGAGACAGGGTTTCTCTGTAGCTTTGGAGCCTGTCCTGGAACCAGCTTTTGTAGACCAGGCTGGCCTTGAACTCACTGAGATCTATCTGCCTGCCTCTGTCTTCTAAGTGCTGTGATAAAATTTGTGTGTTATCTCAAAATGAAAATTGAACACAATGCTCACGGAAGCACAGGAGGAAGCTTCATGGAAACTCCTATTTCTGGGAAACCGTGACAAGCAAAAGAGAAAAGTCTCTAGAGACTTGCTGAAGAGAATAAGTGTGTACTGGGGAGAGATTTAAGTGAAGGAAAGAAGAAAAACAGAAAAATAACTTAAAAATACATAAACGTGACTAAGGTCATCACCATCAGTCCTACCCAAAATACCCAACTTTTGTTATACCACAATAAAGTTCATTCTTTAATCAAGAGATTTAGTTAAACTTTACATCCTGTTATATATTTTTCAGATCATCCCTCAACTTCATGTTCTTTTGCTCTCTTAAAGAAAAAAATCATGTTCCCTCTCCTTCTGCTCCTCATAAGTGATGGAGGATGGTTATCTGTCTATTGTGTTATTTTTATTGGTCAATAAAGAGACTGCCGCTCTAAATGGTTTACTATGAGTTAAAAATATATGTAGGCTAAAGGTTAAAGTTCTTAGGGTAAAAAAGGAAGAAAGAGAGTAGTTGGGTGTGGTGGTACACACCTTTAATTCCAATGCCTGGGAGGCAGAGGCATATTGACCTCTGTGACTTCAAGGGGCAGAGGTAGATTGACCTCTGTGACCTCAAGGTGTGGTAGTACACGCCTTTAATCCCAATGCCTGGGAGGCAGAGACAGATCTCTGTGAGTTCAAAGTGTGGTAGCACACACCTTTAATCCCAGCACTGGGGAGCAGAGACAGACAGATCTCTGTGAGTTCAAGGACAGCCTGGTCTACAGAGTTATCCCAGGACAAAGATATACAGAGAACCTGTGTCAAAAAGTAAAAGTAAAAATAAAAAAAATAGAGGTTAAAAATAAAGCTGCATAAAGATGGAAAATACACAGAGAATCTTGATACTGTATGCTATTATGCTCTCTTTGAATTGTTTGAATGCTGAGGAAGGAGCAACAGCTGCTAAAAGATATTTATTTATAAATGCTGCTGAACTAATCCAAGATAGATATGTTGAAAATACCTTGACTTCTGAATTTGGATCTAAGGATATGATACTTTGAAAAGGAGGTTCTTCTTTTGTTTTCACAGAGGATGAGACCCTATGGATTGCTTCTATCCCAATATGGTATGATAGACCACGCCCTCCTGAAAAGTTTCTGTGAACACCCTCAAGAAATTACTTCACTCAACTGGCGACTGAGATGAACCTGGCAGACAGGTTTTACCATGAAAGACCTGATTAACAGCGCCCCTATATAGCAGGAAGAAGTTTGGAGAGAAATAACTACGTCCATATTCCCAGATATTGTTTATAAATGTTCTTTTACATTTAAAGGGGGATATGATATAGATATGAATAATTTCATTGGTATGGATTTTAAGGTCAATTTTGTTATATGTATATATATTTCTGATCTTGACTGATGTATTGTGATTGTATAGTTCATTTTAAAAATGTAATGTATAATTAAAAATATAGGTTGTTAATGGATGATCATCGATAATAGTCAAGCTTGTAGTAATGTTAGTCTGATTTTCTAGAAGTGCACAGATATATTTCAGATAGACATTCATATCTTTCAAAGACTACAGAGCATGGCATTTAATGTTTTAATAACTTAGGAGTTTTCATGACAATGAGACACGTCTGCTCCTGGCAGCACCAATCTACTTCAAGAGGAAGATGGGCATCGAAGAGGCTCCTTATGGAGTTGGTTAGCCATTTTGGGCAAGAAATTGCTCTTGCCTGGACTGTTGTATAAACTGGACACAGAGAACATGCAGAGAGAGGACTGCTGAACTTGCCTAAAGGTGAGATGATCTTTCGGGGTTCCTGATACATGAAAGAGTCTGTGAGACATTCTGCAGGACACAGCAGATAGTGACTGAATTGCCTTTGAAATTTCCTGCTTCATGGAAATGTCTCTGGATATTATGGGCCTGAAGGCCGAAGATGGGTGCCCCAACGATACAGAGGAACTTTGGGTGACTGGCCAAGCAGCGAGATGTCTCTGTCATTTCTAGAGTTTTGGAAGTTGCTTACTTCTTGTTTACTTATGTAATATTATATCCTTCTGGAGTCTTTGATGGAGTTAAAGAATGGATAGTCATAGTTATAGTTTTCCATTATTATGATAAAGATATAGTTATAAATATTGTGACTGTAATTCTTGCTTGATAACTGTTTTGTTATATGTAATTTTACCATGTTAAAATGAAAGCCTTTCTTTTTTTGTTTAAACAGAAAAAGGGGAAATGATGGAGGATGGTTATCTGTCTATTGTGTTATTTTCATTGGTCAATAAAGAGACTGCCGTGGCCCTTTGATAGGACAGAAAATTAGGTAGGTGGAGTAAACAGAACAGAATGCTGGGAAGAGAGCTATGAGCCAGATGCCATGGAGCCAGCCACCAGGTCAGACATGCTGAATCTTTCCCGGTAAGCCACCACCTCGTGGTGCTACAGATTATTAGAAATGGGTTAATATCAAGATATGAGAGTTAGTCAGTAACTAACTCTCTAGAGATAATGGGCCAGGCAGTGCTTAAATGAATACAATTTGTGTGTTGTTATTTCTGGGACTAAGCTAGCCGTGCGGGAGCCGGGTGAGTTGAAAAGCAGGCCTGCCCGCAGCCCCTCACTACACATAAGGACCTTGGGAGCTCAGTCCAATGCTCCAGTGTGGGTCTCTATCTCCATCGCCAGATGAGGGTTCTATGGTGATATGCAAGATATTCATCAGTGTGGCTATAGGATAGAGCCAATTCAGGGCCCTCTCCTCAGCTGCTCAAGGAACAAGCTGGGGACATCTTATTGGACACCTGGGACCCCCTCTAGAGTCCAGTCTCTCACCAACCCTAAAATGGACCCTTAATTATGATCTATACTTCCCTGCTCCCACATCCACTCTTCCTCCATCCCAACCATCCCATTCCCACAAGCTCTCCCTATTCTCCCCTTCTCCCTTCTCTCTACCCATCTCCCCTTACCCCCACCCCACCCCCAAGGCTCCTGTTTTTGACTAGCAATCTTGTCTACTTCCAATATCCAGGAGGATAACTACATGTTTTTCTTTGGATTCACCTTCATATTTAGCTTCTCTAGGATCAAGAATTATAGGCTCAATGTACTTTATTAATGTCTAGAATCCACTAATGATTGAGTACATACCATATTCATTTTTTTGGGTCTGGGTTACCTCACTCAGGATAGTGTTTTCTATTTCTATCCATTTGTGTGCAAAATTTAAGATGTCATTATTTTACTGCTGAGTAGTACTCTAATTCATATATATTCCACACTTTCTTTATCCATTCTTCCATTGAGGGGCATCTAGGATGTTTCCAGGTTGTGTTTATTACAAATAATGCTGCTATGAACATAATTGAACAAATGCTTTTGTAATATGATAGGGTATCTCTTGGGTATATTCCCAAGAGTGGTATTGCTGGATCTTGGGGTAGGTTGATCCCGAATTTCCTGAGAAACCACCACACTGATTTCCAAAGTGGTTTCACGAGTTTGCATTCCCACCATCAATGGATGAGTGTTCCCCTTACTCCACATTCTCTCCAGCAGAGGCTATCATTAGTGTTTTTGATTTTAGACATTCTGACAGGTGTAAGATTACCTCAAAGTTGTTTTGATTTGCATTTCCCTGATCGCTAAGGATGTTGAGCATGACCTTAAGTGTCTTTTGGCCATTTGAAATTCTTTAGTTGAGAATTCTCTGTTCAGTTAAGAGCCCCATTTTTTAATTGGGTTAATTAGCATTTTAAAGTCTAGTTTCTTGAGTTCTTTATATATTTTGGAGATCAGACCTTTGTCTGTTGCTGGATTGGTGAAGATCTTCTCCCAATCAGTAGATTGCCTTTTTGTCTTAATGACAGTGTCCCAAGGTCCTTATGAGGAGCAGAAGGATAGAGAACATGAGCAAGGAAATCAGGACTGTGAGGGGTGTGCCCACCCACTGTAATGATGGGACTGATCTAATGGGAACTCCCCAAGGCCAGCTGGACTGGGATTGATGGAGCATGTGATCAAACCGGACACTCTGAATGTGACAGACAAGGAGGGCTGACTGAGAAGCCAAGGACAATGGCACTGGGTTTTGATTCTACTGCATGTACTGGCTTTGGGAGTACCTGGTCTGTTTGGATGTTCACCTTCCTGGAACTGGATGGGGGGGATCTTGAACTTCCCACAAGGTAGGGAACCCTGACTGCTCTTTGGACTGGAGAGGGAGGGGGAGGGGGAATGGAGGAAGGGGAAGGGAAATGGGAGGAGGGGAGAAGGTCAAAAATTTTAATAATAATAAAACCTGAAAAAAACATTTAAAAAATTATCAAAACACAAAAACACATAAAAAATCATCCACCATAATCAAGTTGTCTTTAACCCAGAGATACTGGGATGGTTCAACATGTGAAAATTTATCAATGTAATCCACCATGTAAATAAACTGAAACAAATCTCATTAGATGCTGAAAATGCATTCAACACAAATTCAGCACCACTTAATGATAAATGTCTTGGAGAGATCAGGGATACAAGGAAGGAATATACCTAACATAATAAGAGCAATATACACTAAGCTGGCAACCAACATCAAATTAAATGGAGAGAAACTCAAAGCGAGTCCACTAAAATTAGGAACAAGACAAGGCTGTCCACTCTTTCCATATCTATTTAACAAAGTTCTTGAAGTTCTGGCTATAGCAATAAGACAACAAAAGGAGATCAAGGGGATTCAAATTGGAAAGGAAGAAATCAAATTTTCACTTTTTGCAGAAGATATGATAGTATACATAAGTGACCCCCAAAACCCTACTAGGTAACTCCTACAGCTGATAAATACCTTCAGTAATGTGGCAGAATATAAGATCAACTTAAAAAATCAGTAGCTCTCCTATATGCAAATGATAAAGAAGCTGAGAAAGAAATTAGAGAAACATCACCCTTCAGAATAGCCACAAATAACATATAATATCCGGGATAACACTAACCAAAGAAACGAAAGACCTGTTTGACAGGAACTTTAAGTATTTGGAGAAAAGAAATTGACGAAGATACCAGAAAAATAAAAAGATCTCCCAGGCTGTTGGATAGGTAGAAATCAATATAATAACAACGGCAATCCTACCAAAAGCAATCTATAGATTCAATGCAATCCCCACCAAAATCCCAAAATAATTCTTCACAGACCTTGAAAGAACAATACCAAACTTCATATGGAAAAACGAAAAAACCTAGGATAGCCAAAACAATGCTATACAATAAAGGAATTTCCAGAGGCATCACCATCCTTGACATCAAGGCTCTACTATACAACTACAGTAATGAAAACAACTTGGTATTGGCATAAAAACAGACGGATTGACCAATGGAATCAAATCAACGACCTGGATATTAATCCACACACCCATGAATACCCGATTTTTGACAAAGAAGCTAAAATTATACAGTGGGAAAAACACATATTTAACAAATGGAGCTGGCATAACTGGATGTCAACATGTAGAAGAATGAGAATAGATCCAATTCTATCCCCATGAACAAAACTCAAGTCCAAATGAATTAAAGACCCAATATAAAACCGACCACACTGAACCTGATAGAAGAGAAAGTGGGAAGTAGCCTTCAATGCATGGGCACAGGAGACCACTTCTTAAATATAACCCCAGTAGAACAGACACTGAGAAGCAACAATAAATAAATGGGATCTCTTGAAACTGAGATGATACGGGAGAATTGTCTGTATTCTGTCAATCATTTTAATAAAACGCTGATTGGCCAGGCAGGCAGTATAGGCAGGAAAGCCAGACAGGAAGTAGGGGTGGAGCAAAGAGACTGGGAGTATTCTGGAAGCAGAGCTCCCTCAGCACTCCTGTGCAGGCCACCGAAGAGGCAGCATGTAACTTGCCCAGCTGAGAAAGGTACGGAGCCATTATGGCTAACATAGATGAGAGTAATGGGTTAATATAAGTTATAAGAGTTAACAAGAAGCCTGACCTAATGGGCCAATCAGTTTATAACCTAATGTAGACTCTGTGTGATTTTCCTTGGGACTTGCTGGCTTGTTGGGGTACTGGGTGGGACAGAAACCCCAACAAGCCGGCCCTCATGTTACATATGGCGCCAACGTGGATAACTGAATCCACATAAAGCCTGAGAAAGCTTGGGAAAGAATAGAGTAAAGCACATTTTCTTGGTAGCAGCAATTTCTCAGGTCTGCTCTGCTTGCTAGAGGCAAGCAAGTGCTCTCATCTTAGAGAGGCTTCCTGACTCAGCCTTAACTGCAAAACCTTGCAGCTCATTAAGAGGTCCTGCCACGAAACACTTAAATGCTGTTGGTGAAAAGCTGAACACATGCTTTTCGGTTTTCAGTCGTAGCAGGAAAAAAGCTGTGCTGTTTTAAAATGCCGGCTTTCTGGGCTGTCCTGCCAGAGCAAACTCTGACTCTTTCAGGCAGGCAGTCCGACTGAGTGTGGTCTGTGAGCAGAATGCTGCAGCTTGCTTGCTGGCAAGGACTTTGAAACGCCATAGAGTTGTGGCAGTGAACACAGCTCTGGCTGGTACCTCAGCCTTGAGGCTGAAATGCTAAGGAATGAGCTGGATCTAGCTGTCAAAGCCACGGCTCTCCATATTGCTTAGTAAATTAATGGCTCATGTGGTCAGAAAAAGAAAAATATACAGTAAAGAGAGATTCAAAGAGGAAGAAAACCTCTAAATGGTTTACAGTGTGTATATGCAGGCTAAAAGTTAAAGTTCTTAAAGTTAAAAGGAAAGAAAGAGAGTAGTTGGGTGTGGTGGTACACACCTTTAATCCCAATGCCTGGGAGGCAGAGGCATATTGACCTCTGTGACTTCAAGGGGTAGAGGTAGATTGACCTCTGTGACCTCAAGGTGTGGTAGTACACGCCTTTAATCCCAATGCCTGGGAGGCAGAGGTACGTTGACCTCTGAGACTTTAAGGGACAGAAGTAGTTAACTTCTGTGAGTTCAAGGTATGGTAGTACACACCTTTAATCCTAGCACTGGGGAAGCAGAGACACGTGGATCTCTGTGAGTTCAAGGTGTGGTAGCAAACACCTTTGAGCCCAGTACTGGGGAGGCAGAGACAGAAGGATCTCTGTGAGTTCAAGGACAGCCTGGTCTACAGTGTTATTCCAGGACAAAGATATACAGAGAACCTGTCTCAAAGTAAAAGTAAAAGAAATAGAGGTTAAAATAAAGATGGAAAATACACAGAGAATCTTGATAACGTATGTTATTATGCTCTCTTTGAATTGTTTGAATGCTGAGGAAGGAGCAACAGCTGCTAAAAGACTTTTGTTTATAAATGCTGCTGAATTAATCCAATATAGATATTTTGAAAATACCTTGGCTTCAAAACTGAAGTCAAAAGGTATGTTACTTTGGAGAAGAGATTCTGCTTTTGTTTCCACAGAAAATGAGAGGCTCTGGATTTATTCAGAGTTAAGAAAAATCACCTTTGACCAAGGGAGGCCACCTGAAAGATCTCCAACAGGAATAGATGGCCCAGATGTCTGAGTTCTTCATCCAGAACAGGTTCAAGACTGCTGCCTGAGATGATCAAGACTCACAGGATACTCCAGTCATGACTTGATTATAACTCTAAGTTTTCTTTAGGTCCCCATAAGATTATCAGCGCCCCCAACCAGCAGGAAGTAGCCTGAAATACTACGCCCACATTCCCAACAAATGGACTATGGGTATTTTCCTTTGTTTAAAAAAAAAAAGAGGGAAATGATACGGGAGAATTGTCTGTATTCTGTCAATCATTTTAATAAAACGCTGATTGGCCAGGCAGGCAGTATAGGCAGGAAAGCCAGACAGGAAGTAGGGGTGGAGCAAAGAGACTGGGAGTATTCTGGAAGCAGAGCTCCCTCAGCACTCCTGTGCAGGCCACCGAAGAGGCAGCATGTAACTTGCCCAGCTGAGAAAGGTACGGAGCCATTATGGCTAACATAGATGAGAGTAATGGGTTAATATAAGTTATAAGAGTTAACAAGAAGCCTGACCTAATGGGCCAATCAGTTTATAACCTAATGTAGACTCTGTGTGATTTTCCTTGGGACTTGCTGGCTTGTTGGGGTACTGGGTGGGACAGAAACCCCAACAAGCCGGCCCTCATGTTACACTGAGAAGTTTCTATAACCAAAAAACACAGTTAATAAGACAAAAAGGCAGCCTACTAGTAGAATGGGAAAGATCTACACTAACCCCACATCAGACAGAGGACTGATCTCCAAAATATATACAAACTCAAGAAATTAGACATCAAAATTCCAAACAATCTGGTTTTAAAATGGGGTACAGAACTCAACAGAGAATTCTCAACAGAAGAATCTCAAATGGCCAAAAGACACTTAAACAATGTTCTACATCCTTAGCAATCAGGGAAATGCAAATCAAAATGGCTCTGAGATACCATCTTACAACAGTCACCATGGCTAAGATCAAAAACACCAATACTTGCTGGAAAGTATGTGGAGTAAGAGGAATACTCATCCCTTGCTTGTGGGAATGCAAACTTGCACAACCACTCTGGAAATCAGTATGGTGATTTCTCAGAAAATTGGGAATCAACTTACCTCAGGACCCAGCAATACCACTCTTGGGCATATATCCACAAGATTTTCAATCATAATACTTGGACACTTGTTTTGCTGTGTTCAGAGCAGCATTATTTGTAAAAGCCAGAACCTGGAAATAACTTAGATGATCCTCAACCTAAGAATGGATAAAGAAAATGTGACACATTTACACATTGGAGTACTACTCAGAGGTAAAAAGCAATGATATCTTGAAATTTGTATGAAAATGAATGGAACTAGAGAAAAACATCCTGGGTGAAGTAACCTAGATGCAGAAAGATGAACATGGTATGTACTCACTCATAATTGGATTCTAGTTGTAGAGCAAATTATTATGAACCTATAGTTCATGATCCTAGAGAAGCTAAGAAACAAGATGAATCCTAAGAAAAACATACACAGATCCACCAGGAAAGGGGAAATAGACAAGATTGCCTGACAAAATTGGAAGCATGGGGGTGGGTTGGGGAGAAGGGAAAGTGAAAGGGGAAGAGGAGGGGAGAAGGAAAGGAGGGAGAAGATCTTGAAGGATAGTTGAGATGGAAAAAAGACAGAGATGAGAGCAAGGAAAGAGATATTTTAAGTGAGAGAGTCATTATGGGGTTAACATGAAACCTGGCTCTAGAGAAATTCCAGGAATCCACATGGATGACCCCAGCTAAGACCATAAGCAATAAAGGAGAGGGTGTCCAAACTGGTCTTGCCCTGTAGTCAGATTGGTGAATATCTTAAATGTCACCATAGAACCTTCATCAAGCAACCAATGGAAAGAGAGGCAGAGACCCACAGCGGAGCACTGGACTGAGCTCCCAAATTCCAGTTGAAGAATGGGAGGAGTGAGAATGTGAATAAAGAGGTCAAGACTATGATGGGTATACCCACTGAAACAGTCTACCTGAGCTAATGGGAGCTCACCAACTCCAGCTGGACAAGGAAGGTACCAGCATAGTTCCAAACTAGGCCCCCTGAGTGTAGGTGACAGTTGTATGGCTGGGGTAGATTTATCCCTACTGCTTGTACTGGCTTTTTGGGAATCCATTCTTTTTGGATGGATACCTTGCTCAGACTAGATATAGTAGGGAGGGCTTTGTACCTTCCTTCCTCAAAGCAATATGCCTTATCCTCTTGGAGGAGTAGGTAGGGGGTGGGGAGAAGTTAGGTGGAGGGAATGGGAAGAGGGGAGGGAGTGGAAACTGGGATTGGTATGTAAAATTAAAAAATATCATTTGTTTTCTTTAAAAAAAGAAATTGAAAAAGAAAGGAAAAACCAAAAGCAAAGCAAACCAAATCGAACAATCTCTCTCTCTCTCTCTCTCTCTCTCTCTCTCTCTCTCTCTCTTTTTCTCTCTCCCTCCCTCCCCCCTCTCTTCTTTCACACACACACACAACAGAGCACAGAAAAAAAGTCATGAAGTTCTCTTTGTGTTATTTAACTGCTCCTGAGAATGAGACCTGAGCATAAGTGTGGGTGATACACATTGCCATTCCATGAGATAAAACTGATTATCCTTCTTCCAGAAGCTATCAATTTCAAATAGCTTCTTGGTTTATGGGTGTGCCATTGTGTCCACTTATCCTTCTTGGCCTGGGAGTCTGTCTGGTTTGAAGCTGTGCAGGCCCCACACAGTCTGTCAGTCTCTGTGATTTTACTTGATATCCCTGTTGTCTTGAAGACAGTATTCACTTGGAGTTGTATATTACCTCTGGCTGTTACAAATCATTGTGGCTTCTCTTCTGCATAGATCCCTGAGCCTTGAGTGGCTCACTGGTTAAGAAAAGATGATAGTTTTTAAGAGAACCCAGATTTGGATCCCACAATCCATATGGGTTCATAATTCCAGTTCCAGGGGATTCAATGCCCCCTCCTGGCCTCTAAATGCATCAGGAACACATGTGCATAAAAGAACATGAGTAATATTTGTATAGCATGTATATTCAGGCATAACATGTAAATTAAAAAATAAAATAAAGTGTATGTCAAGACATAGTCTTGTTATGTAGCTCAGGTTATCATTAAACATATCATCTACCATCTGCTCTAGTTCAGTTTCCTAAGAATTGGGATTACAGATATTTACATGCCAAATTTCTTGAATAAAATTGTTTTCATTGTACTTTTAAATAGCTTTCTTTTATTACTGCACAGTGAATTCATGGATAAAAAAATAACAAAAACTAAGTCTGAAACTTTGGATAATAGAAGATTAAACAGGGAGGAGAATAGCAGGGCACTACAGAAGGCACTGGCATCAAGATATCCACTGGTACAAAATGAAAAATCAGCTTAAATACAAAGATGGGCTCCCAGTAAATAGACACTGTAAATACAAAACAGGCAGAGCATGATTGTGATGTAACAATTTGTATAACCTGCAGTCCTATTGTTCTTTAAAACACTAATCTAGATGTTCTTGCTGAAAAATCCTTCACATGCAATTAAACTTTTAACCCACTGGCTTCAAGTAAAGGAGATTACTATGGATAAACGCAGTAAGCCTAACTAAAATCACTTACGAATGTAAATTGAGCTTGAAATTTCTCTAAGAAACAAGGAGTTATGCCTCTGAACATCCACACCAGTCTCTACCTGCCTGTCACTGCTATTCTTATGAATCACTTAACATTTCCAGCCTACAAATCACAATCCCAGAGAACCTAGACAACAAGGAGGACCCTAAGAGAGACGCACATGGATCTAATCTACAAGGGAGTATAAAAAAGCAAGATCTCTTGAATAAATTGTGAGCATGGGGACCTTGGGAGAGAGTTGAATGGGAGAGGAGAGAAAGGGAGGGGAGTAGAGAAAAATACAGAGTTCAATAAAATAAAAACAAAAGTAAAAAAAAAAATTCCAGGATTGTTTATCTAGTCCTTACAGCTGCATAAGCCATGTCTTGTAACAAATGAATATACATACTTTCATGGACCCATTTTTCTCCTTCTTTGGTTTAACATGGCTGAACACACATTAAATGCAAAATAAAATTATATGACAGACTTGAAAATAAATGAACAGATCACCTACATCAATAACATGAGAGGGTTAAGTTAACACTTAAAAATAGTTGAAGGAAATTACAGGATGAATGTAAAGTATCTTGTAGTACCAGAAAGTAAGGAAGTTCAACAAAAGACTTCATATCAAAGAATCACAGAGGCTAATAAAAAACAGCTTCCAATTGTCCAGAGACGGAAAATTCTGAGAAAAAGAATTACTAGATTATTGTTAAAAATGCAAAGTGAATACATTTGTGTCTTTATTTGTATAACTAAACATTTAAGTAAATGAGTAGAAGAATGGGTATAATTCATTTTTATAAAATAGTTTTATGTAATTTAATTTTTAGGGACTCACTTTTCCAGGAGATAGAACTTAGTTATTGCTACCTCCATCCCCTTGAATGTGGATAAGTCTTAGTGAACTGCATTTAAATGGGGGCAAATCAACTTTAGAGTGCAGAAGCCTTCACAGAGCATTATACCCAACAACAGGATTCCTTGTGTCAATTCTCTGTCACACATATTTAAAATCCCTTTATGATATGGGAAGTCCTTCTGTATATGTGTTGCTTTTATTGGTTAATGAATAAAGAAGTTTCTTTTACCTGTGATAGGGAAGAATAGAGATAGGTGGGAAAGCTAAAATGAATGGTGGGAGAAAGTAGGTGGAGTCAGTAAGAAGCCATGTAGCTGTCACAGGAGACAGACACCCCCACTAGAGCCCACTGGAACTTTGCCGGTAGGCCATGACCTTGTGGTGATGTACAAATTAATGGAGATGGGTTAGTTTAGGATATGAGTGCTAGCTAGAAACACGCTTAAACTATTGGCCAAAGAGTATTGCAAATAATTTAGTTTCTGTGTGATTATTTTGTGTGAGGGCAGCTTGGAACAAATGAGGGGCCTCTGCCTACAGATTGGCATACCAACATGAGGCTGACTAAATTCATGTAAAACCTAAGAAAGCTTGGAAAGGAATCCTAGGCACACAAACACACACAAAAACAGAGTTTAGTGCAGCTTCTTGGTATTCACATTTTTTTTCGAGATGAGCTTGGGGTGAGCAGGGGTGCCATGGCTCCTCTAAGGGAAGTGCTATGAAAACTGTGTGGCTTCTTTAAAAATGGTGTCTTTCTGGTTCACCAGCACAAATGACCTTTCAGAAGGTCCAGTTATGGAACATTTAAATGGGGTTTCTGAACAGAGTGCTACAACTTGTTTAATGACAACATAGACCTGCTGTGTGCCTGAAAATGGGGCAATGTGCATGACTCTCAGAGACAGCAAACATATCTCTGGCATGTTGAACTGGACAAATCCAACAGGCAGGACCATGGAGTTGGTCCTAGCCAAGCCCAATTAGCATTAAAAAAAAAGTGTTCTTGAAAAAAATATAATTGAAGATATTCAATAAAATCAGAATCAGACAGAAATAAACCTCTGAGTAGGTCACAATGTGTTTAAAAATATATGTAGGATTGGGAGAGAGGAGAAAAAGAGTATAGAAACTTATAAAAAGCAATAAATTGTTTAAAAAATAAAAGTCTTTAAAGAGACAAAGTACAGACTGTCAAAGATGAAAAAAATAAAGAAAAATAAGCCACATAAAGATAGAATATACCCAGAGAGTCTGGATTATATACATTATTGTGTTTTCTTTGAATATTTTTAACTGTGAATGAGCTAAGCACAGAGAGACATTTTATTATATGGGCTGCTAAGTTAAACCAATATATAACTGAGTCCTTGGAATACCAGCGATCCCTGTGTCTGTGCTGAGGAGTTCCACCCAGAAGTTGATCCCTGTGTCTGTGCTGAGGAGTTCCATCCAGAGGGGTGAGTGTGTGCTCTCCTGGCGGACTGTCTCAGAAGAGAGCACAGCCCCCTCAGCTCCTGCTGTAGGGTCTTCTGTGTTCCATTGGACCCTGCCCTGCCCCCACATTCGCCCTTTTGTCTCCAGTGTCCTTGGACTACCAGCTATCCCTGCTTCAGTGCTGAGGAGTTTCATCTAGAGGGACAGGAACAGTTCCTGCTCCTGCACTGAAGAGATCTACCCAGAGATTCAGTCACAGCAAAGACTGAACCAAGACACCAAGACTCTCTTGGCTCCATTTGAAGGAAGAGAAGGGCAGGTGCCAATGCAAGAATTCCTCCAACAACATGACATCATCAGAATCCAAGGATAACAAAACTAGAAGAATTGAACACCCTACTCCAGAAGAAATAGAAGAAATTGACTCTAAGCAGAACTATATGAAAATAATAGAGGAACTTAAACAGGGGGTGAAAATCTGCCATAAATAAATGGAGATAGCAAACAAAAAAGTAGATGAAATGAATAAATCTCTCAAAGATACCCAAGAAAACCAAGAAAAAGTAATCAAACAGGTAAGGGAAACAGTTCAAGACTTGAAAAATGAAATGGAGGTAATGAAGAAAACACAAACTGAGGGAAGGTTGGATATGGAAAATCTGGGTAAATGAATAGGAACTGCAGAGACAAGTATTACCAACAGAATACAAGAGATAGAAGAATGAATCTCAGACACTGAAGATACTGTAGAGGAAATAAACTCACTGATTAAAGAACAAAACAAATCCAACAAATTCTTAACACAAAACATTCAGGAAATCTGGGACACCATGAAAAGGTCAAACCTAAGAATAATAGGTGTAGAAGAAGCAGAAGATTTACAGCTCAAAAGCCCAGAAAATATATTCACCAAAATTATTGAAGAAAACTTTCTCAATCTAAAGAAGGATATTCCTATGAAGGTACAAGAAGCATTCAGAACACCAGATAGACTGGATCAAAAAAAAATCCCCTCGCCATATAATAATCAAAACACAAAACATACAGAATAAAGAACAAATATTAAGAGCTGCAAGGGGAAAAGGTCAAATAACATATAAAGGGAAACTTATCAGAATTACATCTGACTTCTCACTGGAAACCATGAAAGCCAGAAGGTCTTGGATAGAGTGCTGCAGAAACTAAGAGACCAAGAAGGCAAGCCCAGACTACTATACCCAGCAAAGCTTGCATTTACCATTGATGGAGAAAACAAGATATTCCAGGAAAAAACAGATTTAAGCAATACGTAACCACAAACCCAGCCTTACAGAAAATACTAGAAGGAAAATAACAAACCAAGGAAGCCAACAACACCCATAATAACACAAGCATCTGACAACCCTCCACCACCACAACTCAAAGAAGGGAAACACACAAACACTACCACCAGGAAAAATAACCAGAGTCAACAACCACTGGTCATTAATATTGCTTAATATCAATGAGCTCAACTCACCTATAAAAAGGCACAGGTTAAGAGAATGGATATGAAATCAGGATCCAACATTCTGCTGCCTACAAGAAACACACCTCAAACACAAAGACAGACACTACCTCAGTGTAAAGGGTTGGGAAAAGGTTTTCCAATCAAATGGACCAAAGAAACAAGTGGGTATGGCTATACTAATATCTAACAAAATAGATTTCAAACTAAAATCAATCAGAAGAGAAGGAGGTGGACACTCTATACTCATATCAGGAACAGTTCATCAGGAGGAAGTCTCAATCCTGAATATCTACGCACCTAATATAAAAGCACCCACATATGTAAAAGAAACATTACTAGAACTCAGAACGTACATCAATCCCCACACTCTAATAGTGGGTGATTTCAACACTTCTCTCTCACCAATGGACAGGTCAACCAGACAGAAACTTAACAGAGAAATAAGAGAACTAACAGATGTAATGAACCAAATGGACCTAACAGGCATCTATAGAACATTCCACCCAAACAGAAAAGAATATACCTTCTTCAGAGTATCTCATGGAACTTTCTCAAAAATTGATCACAGAATTGGTAACAAAGCAAACATCCATAGATACAAAGAAATTGTAGAAATCACCTGTGTACTATTGGATCACCATGGAATAAAGTTAGAATTAAAGAATAATTCTAACCCCAGAAAGCCTACAAACTCATGGAAACTGAACAGTCAACTACTGAATCATCCCTGGGTCAAGGAAGAAATAAAGAGAGAAATTAAAGTCTTCCTTGAATTCAACGAAAATAAAGACACAGAATACCCAAACCTATGGGACACTATGAAAGCAGTGCTAAGAATCGACGACCCAGATCTTAATCCACAAACCTATGAACACCTGATTTTCAACAAAGGAGCTAAAACTATACAATGGAAAAAAGAAAGCATCTTTAACAAATGGTACTGGCAATAACTGGATGTCAACCTGTAGAAGAATGAAAATAGATCCATATCTATCACCATGCACAAAACTCAAGTCCAAATGGATTAAAGACCTCAATATTAATTTGACTACATTGAACCTGATAGAAAAGAAAGTGGGAAGTAGTCTACGGGACATGGGCACAGGAGACCACTTCCTAGATAGAACCCTAGTAGCACAGACAATAAGAGCAACAATGAATAAATGGGACCTCCTGAAACTGAGAAGCTTCTGTAAAGCAAAGGACACTGTCAGTAAGACAAAAAGGCTACCTTCTGACTGGGAGAAGATCTTCACCAACCCCTCAGCAGACAAAGGTCTGATTTCCAAAATATACAAAGAACTCAAGAAACTGACACTAAAACTATTATTAACCCAATTAAAAAATGAGGTACTGAACTGAACAGAGAATTCTCAACAGAAGAACTTCGAATGGCCAAAAGACACTTAAGGTCATGCTCAACCTCCTTAGTGATCAGGGAAATGCAAATCAAAACAACTTTGAGATCCCATCTTACATCTGTCAGAATAGCTAAAATCAAAAACACCAATGATAGCCTATGCTGGAGGGGATGTGGAATGAGGGGAACACTCATCCATTTTTGGTGGGAATGCAAACTTGTGCAGTCACTTTGGAAATCAGTGTGGCGGTTTCTCAGGAAACTGGGAGTCAACCTACCTCAGGACCCAGTAATTCCACTCTTAGGAATATACCCAAGAGATGCCCTATCATACTACAAAACATTTGTTCAACTATGTTCATAGAAGCACTATTTGTAATAGCCAGAACATGGAAACAACCTAGGTGCCCCTCAATAGAAGAATGGTTAAAGAAGGTGTGGAACATATACACATTGGAGTTTTACTCAGCGGTAAAAAGCAATGACATCTTGAATTTTGCATGCGAATGGATGGAAATAGAAAACACTTTATTGAGTGAGGTAACCCAGACCCAAAAAGAGGAATATGGTATGTACTCACTCATAAGTGGATTCTAGCCATAATTAAAGGACATTGAGCCTATAATTAGGGATCCTAGAGAAGCTAAATAAGAAGGTGAACCCAAAGAAAATCATATAGTTATCCTTCTGGATACTGGAAGTAGATAAGATTGCCAGACAAAACTGAGGTGCATGGGGGTTTATGGGGAGTGGATGTAAGGGGAGATGAATAGAGAGAAGGGAGAAGGGGAGGATTCGGGAGAGCTTAGGGGAATGGGATAGGTGGGAGGGAGGAAGGGTGGATATGGGAACAGGGAAGTAAATATCTTAATTAAGAGAGCCATTTTAGGGTTTGCAAGAGACTTGTCTCTAGAGGGGTTCCCAGGTCTAAGGAGAGGTCCCCAGATCGTTCCTTGGGCAGCAGAGGAGAGGGTGCCTGAACTGGCCTTGGCCCATAACCATACTGATGAATATTTTGCATATCACCATAGAACCTTCATCTGGAGATGGATGGAGATAGAGACAGAGACACACATTGGAACACTGGACTTAACTCCCTAGGTCCAAATGAGAAGCAGAAGGAGGGAGAACATGAGCAAGGAAGTCAGGATCACTAGGGGTGTGTCCACCCACTGAGGTGGTGGGACCGATCTAATGGGAGCTCACCAAGGCCAGCTGAACTGGGAGTGATGGAGTATGTGATCAAAATGGACAATCTTAACATGGCTTGCAATGAAGGCTGACTGAGAAGCCAAGGCTAATGGTATTGGGATTTTATTCTACTGCATGGACTGACTTTGTGGGAGCCTCGTTTGTTTGGATGCTCACCTTTATATACCTGGATGGAGCGGGGAGGACCTTGGACTTCCCACAGGGCAGGGAACCCTGACTGCTCTTAGGACTAGAGAGGGAGGGAGAGGTGGGGAGGGGGAGGGAAAAGAGAGGTGGGGAGGAGGTTGAAATTTTTAATAAATAAATAAATAAATAAATAAATAAATAAATAAATACCAATATATAGGTTTTAAAGGTATGCTGACTTCAAAATTTGGGTATAATGATATGTTGCTTTGTAAAAGAGGTACCTCTTTTGTTTCCACAGAGGATGAGAACCTGTGGATTCCTTTCAGACTAATGTGGCTTAATGGACCAAGATTCCTTGAAAAGTTGCCATGAACACCCCTAAAAATTACTTCACCCAACAAAAAGTAGGAAGTAATTTTGTAAGAACTACACCCGAATTCCCAAATATTGTTTATAATTTTTTGTTTTCATTTAAAGGGGGATATGCTATAGAGATTTGCATTGATATTATTCTTGGTTTATTGATACAAATTTAAGGTCAATTTTATTATATGTGTATTTCTTTTTTTAAAATTTATTTATTTGTTTGTTTATAAAAATTTCCACTTCCTCCCCTCCTCCCCATATTCTCCCATTCCCCCCACTCCCTCTCCCCCCCACTCTCTCTACTCCTCCCTCTCCAGTCCTAAGAGCAGTCAGGGTTTCCTAGCCTGTGGAAAGTTCAAGTTCCTCCCCTCTCCCTCCAGGTCTAGGAGGTGAGCATCCAAACAGACTAGGATCCCAAAAAGCCAGTACATGCAGACAAAACAAGACCCAGTGCCATTGTCAATGGCTTCTCAGTCAGCCCCCATGTCATCCACATTCAGAGACTCAGGTTTGATCACATGCTAGTTCAGTCCCAGTCCAACTGGCCTTGGTGAGCTCTCATTAGATCAGTCCCCTTGTATCAGAGGGTGAACACACCCCTCGCGGTCCTGATTTCCTTTTTCATGTTCTCCCTCCTTCTGCTCCTCATTTGGACCTTGGGGGCTCAGTCCAGTGCTCCAATGTGGGTCTCCGTCTCTATCTCCATCTAGCGTCAGATGAAGGTTCCCTATGGTCCAGCCTTTCTTGCTCACATTCTCCCTCCTTCTGCTTCTCATTTGGACCTAGGGAGTTAAGTTCAGTGTTTCAATATGTGTCTGTGTCTATCTCCATCCATCGCCAGATGAAGGTTCTATGGTGACATGCAAAATATTCATCAGTATGGTTATGGGCCAAGGCCAGTTCAGGCACCCTCTTCTCTGCTGCCCAGGGAACAATCTGGGGGCCTCTCCTTGGGCCTGGGAACCCCTTCAGAATCAAGTCTCTTGCAAACCCTAAAATGGCTCCCTTAGTTATGATATATACTTCCCTGCTCCCATATCCATCCTTCCTCCTTCCCCTATCCCATTCCCCCAAGCCATCCCCAATCCTCCCCCTCTCCCTTCTCTCTAACCATCTCTCCTTACTTCCACCCCCTCCCCCCATGCACCCAAGTTTTCCTGGCAATCTTCTGTTCTTGATTAAGGTATTGTGTTTGTGCTTCTCATTTAAAAATGTAGTGTATAATTAAGAAACACAGGTTAATAGGTAATTATCTATAATGGTGAAACTTGTAGTTATGTTAATTAGATTTTCTAGATATAATTATCTGCAATAGTCAAACTTGTAGTCATGTTTATTAAAATTTCTTAGATATATAGAGATATATTTCAGTTAGATAGGTGTTTTTCAAATCTTTCAGAGACCTTCAGAAAATGGCATTTAAAATGTTTTAAGAACTTAGGACTTGTCATGACAATGAGACACATCTGGTTCTGGCAGCACCAATCTGCTTCAAGAGGGAAATGGGCAAGGAAGAGGGTCCTTGTGGAATTTGCTAGCTATTTGGGCAAGAAACTGTTCTTGCATGGACTGCTTGATGTTTTGCTGTATGAACTGGACATAAAGGACCCACAGATAAATGACTGCTGAACTTGCCTAAAAGTGAGATGGTCCTTAGGAGTTCCTGCTTCATGAAAAACTGCCAAACATTTTGCAGGACACAGAAGAAAGCAACTGATGAACTTTACCATTACAAGGCAAAACAGATCTTCAAATTTCCAGCTTTGTGGAAAAGTCTGCTGGATAATATGGGCCTGTAGACTGAAGAGAGATGCTCCAATGATACAGAGGTACTTCGGGTGACCGTCCAGGCAGTGAGCTGTCTCTTTCAATTCTAGAGTTTTGGAAGTTGCTTACAATGCACTTTCTGTTAACTTAGGTAATATTATAGCCTTGTGGTGTCTTTGATGGAGTTGAAGAACAGATAACTATAATTACAGTTTTCCTTACTTATGATAAAAGATAAAGTAAATATAAATATTGTAACTGTAATTCTTGCTTGATAACTGTTTTGTTATATGTAATTTTACTATGTTAAAAATCTTCCTTCTCATTTAGACAGAAAAGGGGAGATGATATGGGAAGTCCTTCTGAATAGGTGTTACTTTTTATTGGTTAATGAATAAAAAAGTTACTTTGGCCTATGATAGGGCAGAACAGAGCTAGGTTGGAAAACTAAACTGAATGCTGAGAGAAAGTAGGTGGATTCAGTGAGCCACTGTGATGCGGGAGAATTGTCTGTATTCTGTCAATCATATTTTACTAAAACGCTGATTGGCCAGGCAGGCAGTATAGGTGGGAAAACCAGACAGGAAGTAGAGGTGATGCAATGAGAACAGGAGAATTCTGGGAAGCAAGGAGGTTCCTCAGCCACTCCTGCGCAGACCACTGAAGAGGCAGCATGTAACCTGCCCAGCTGAGAATGGTATGGAGCCATTATGGCTAACATAGATGAGAATAATGGGTTAATATAAGTTATAAGAGTTAACAAGAAACCTGACCTAATGGGCCAATCAGTTTATAACCTTATAGAGTCCTGTGTGTAATTTCTCTTTGGGATTTGCCGGCTGTTGGGGTACCGGGCGGGATGGAAACCCCAACAAGCCGGCCCTCATGCTACACCACTGCAGGAGACAGACACCCCCACCGGAATCCTCTGGAACTTTGCTGGTAGACCACAACCTCGTGGTGGTGCACAGATTAATGGAAATAAACTAATTATTAGGATAAAAGAACTATCTAGAAATATGTTTAATCTATTGGCCAAATAGCATTGCAAATAATTTAGCTTTTGTGTGATTTATTCCAGGTAAGGGCACCTGGGAATGAATAAGCTGCCCCTGACTACATCTTTACCTTCCAATTTTCCTGCTAGCTTGAGAAAAATTGCTACCTCCAAAGATGCTCATAGGATTTTATTAGATTTACCTGCATAATCTTGTGATTTGAAGATTATCTGTCATATAGAACAGTACATAACCATAATAAATATATCTCACCATATCATATGTATTGACAGAGGTTCTAGGGTTAAAGCTTTGATATTTTAGGGACCATTTAAAAACTCTACCCAGCACATCATTTCATATATGTGTGTGTGTGTGTGTGTGTATGTATGTATGTATATATATATATATGTTTAAACTTAACGAAAACTAATCATATGAAGAGTTAGATTTTTACAGACTAGATCTGTGATGGGTGTGGTGACTCACAACTGTAATCCCAGTACTTGGGTATCTGGGACAAGGATATTACAATGAGTTTGATGCCAATCTGGGATATGACACAATCTCTAACTCAAAATACTGTCTTGGGGTTGGGGAGATAGCACTGGCTTTCCATACAAGCATGTGGACCAGAATTTCATCCCCAGAACCCATAGTAAAAAGGTAGATATTGTGACACATGCTTGCAATTCAGGGGCTGAGGAAGCAGATCCTCAGCCAGTCTAGTTAGTCAGTCTAGTTCACAGGTCATTCATAGACCTTGTTTTAACGTACAAGGTGGATGCTTCCTGAGGAATGGCATCTGATGTTGACCTCTGACCTCCATATACTTGTGCATATTTGTACACACACATCTACATACATATAGACCAACATATAGTCAAACATGTTCTTCCAGAATCATCATTTATATTTCAAAATAATATATCAAAATGTATAGGAGAATTATTATGGCCTAGAAATACATGATGTTTTCATTATATCAATTGAAAATGTGGTTGCCAGCACAGGGCTGACTCAAGTCTGCCACTGGTGTATATGTTATAGCTCTTCTGTATATATATATTATAGCTTTCAGTTTATTATTTTTATGGGACTCCTGAGTGTATGAACTAATGATTCTCTGATTCTTGTGCCTGCTCTCGGGTACTTTTTATTCCGTTGGTTTACCTTGTCCAACTTTGATGCAAAGAATTTTGTTTTATCTTAATATATATTATTGTGTCATGTTTGGTTGTTATCTTCTAGAAGCTTGTTCTTTTCTATTTAGAGATAGAAATAGAGTGGATCCATATGAGAGCAGAGGTGGGGAGGACCTGGGAGGACTAGAGGGAAGGGAAACTATATAATATTTATTATATTATGGTGTGGGAGAATTGTCTGTATTCTGTCAATCATGTTTTAAATAAACACTGATTGGCCAGGCAGGAGGTGTAGGTGGGAAAACCAGACAGGAAATGGAAATGATGCAAGGAGAGCAGGAGAATTCTGGGAAGGAGGAAGCTGATTCCCCCATTCCTGCCCAGATCACCGAAGCAGCAGGATGTGAGCTGCCCCACTGAAAAAGGTACTAAGCCACATGGCTAAAATAGATCAGAAAAATGGGTTAATTGAGATGTGAGAGTTAGCCAGTAAGAAGCCTGACCTAACGGGCCAATCAGCTTTATAACTTATAGAAATTCCTGTGTGATTGATTTTCTTTGGGGCTAAACAGCTGTGGGAACCAGGCAGGACAGAAAACCCAAACAAGCAGGCCTGGCCTTTTCAAGTTACAGAATGGCGCCCACGTGGATAACTGCATCCACAGAAAGCCTGAGAAAGCTTGGGAAAGACTAGAGTAAAGCATTTCAGTTTTCAGCTGAAGCAGGAAAAAAGCTGTCCTGTTTTAAAATGCTGGCTCCCTGCCAGGGAAAACTCTGACTCTTTCAAGCAGGCAGTCCAGACTATGGAAACACTGTTGCAGCTTGCTTCCTGGCAAGTACCTTGAAACGCCTTAAGAGCTTTTGACTGTTGTTTTCTCCATATTCCTTAGCAAATTAAAGACCCGTGTGGTCAGAAAAAGAGAGATATACAGTAAAGAGAGATTCAAAGAGTAAGAAAACCTCTAAATGGTTTACAGTGTATTAAAAATATATGCAGGCTTGAAAAAAAAGGTTTAAATCCTTAAAATAAAAAAGAAAGAGAGGAGTTGGGTGTGGTGATACACACCTTTAATCCCAGCACTGGGGAGGCAGAACAGATGGATCTCTGGGAGTTAAAGGATAGCCTGGTCTACAGAGGGAGTTCCAGGACAAAGTTATGCAGAGAACCTTTCTCAAAAAGCCAAAAGTTAAAAGTAAAAATAAAAGAAATAGAGGTTAAAATAAAGCCACGTAAAGATAAAAAATACACAGAGAATCTTGATACTGTTTGCTATTATGCTTTCTTTAAATTGTTTAAATGCTGAGGAAGGAGTAATAGCTGCTAAAAGATATTTGCTTATAAATGCTGCAGAATTAATCCAAGATAGGTATTTTGAAAATACCTTGGCTTCAAAATTGAAGTCAAAAGGTATGTTACTTTGGAGAAGAGATTTTGCTTTTGTTTCCACAGAAAATGAGAGGCTCTGGATTTATTCAGAGTTAAGAAAAATCATCTTTGACCAAGGGAGACCACCTGAGCAATCTCTGGTAGGAACAGATGGCCCAGATGTCTGAGTTCTTCATCCAGAATGGGTTCAAGACTGCTACTTGAGATGATCAAGACTCACAGAACTTGATCATAACTCTAAATTTTCTTTAGGTCCCCATAAGATTATCAGCACCCCCAATCAGCAGGAAGTAGCCTGGAATACTATGCCCACATTCCCAAAAACTGGACTATGGATATTTTCCTTTTTTTTTTTAAAGAGGGGGAAGTGGTGCGGGAGAATTGTCTGTATTCTGTCAATCATGTTTTAAATAAACGTTGATTGGCCAGGCAGGAGGTGTAGGTGGGAAAACCAGACAGGAAGTAGAAATAATGCAAGGAGAGCAGGTGGAATTCTAGGGAGGAGGAAGCTGATTCCCCCACTCCTTCCCAGACCACTGAAGCAGCAGGATGTGAGCTGCCCCACTGAAGAAGGTACTGAGCCGCATGGCTAAAATAGATCAGAAAAACGGGTTAATCAAGATGTAAGAGTTATCTAATAAGTAGCCTGACTTAATGAACCAATCAGCTTTATAACTTAGAGAGATCTCAGTGTGATTTTTCTCTGGGATTAAACAGCTGGGGGGCTGGGCAGGACAGAAAAACCCCCAACAAACAGGCCCCCTCATGTTACAATATTATATAATAGGATATATAATATTGTATGATAATTCTATTTTCAATAAAGGGGAAAGAAAGAGTTAATAAAAATATTTTAATTATCAAAAAGGTAATGTGGTTGCCAAAAGTTCACATTTTGGCAATGCAATAAATGATTTTTCAGAAAAGTAGCTTAAAAAGCTCATAACTGAAAGAAGAGAGAGAAGAAGGCATGGTGATGCACACCTTTAATTCCTATGTTTAAGAAACCAAGGCAGAAAGGTTGAGTTTGAAGTTACACTTTATTACATAGCAATGCCATTAAAACTATACTGTCATTATTTATTATTGTATCAATATAAACACTTTACAACATTTTTACTTTGTAAGTTTATAGTATTATTAATGAATCTTTAACATCTTCATTATTAATATGTTTTATGTGCTGTTTTAGTACGTTTTCTCTATTTCTGTACAGAAACTTTTATTTGTGATTGGCCTCACATTATACAACAAAATTTGATTTGGCAAGAACATTATGAGAGTTACAAATTTCAAACCAACAGTTATCGTGAACACAACACAAAGTAATCTGTAATAAAATATTACTAAACTGAATCCAGAAAGTATACTACAAAAATATATCATATACAAAGGTGTTTATCTCAAAAACTTAATGACTTCAAGGCTGGGCTGGGCTCTATAGTATGATTCTGTATTCATAACCTACGAACAGCAACCAAATAACTAGACTATGTGTGGCTTGCAGGCAATGTAAAGGGTCCATAAAGTTGTTCAATAATATCAGCCCTTGAGTTAAAGCCGTAACTATAGGTTTCTACATACAACGATACAGGTATATCTAAAAAGATTGTCAGTGACAAAATTTCCTGAGATTGCAGAGAAACTGTATCTCATATATTGCTGGTGAAATAGGGTTGAAATTATTTTTCTTTCCTTTTTTATTTCTTACAAGTTTAGACATATGTTAGCATTCCTCAGGGAAAAAGAACCAATAGGACATATTTGTAAATAAGTAGGGAAATGATCCCTTATGAGAACTAGCTCATATGCTGTAGGAGGTCCAGAAGTCCTACAGCATGCCACCTGAAGGCTGGATAACCAGCCAAGTTACTGATGTAATTCCATCTCTGACTGGAGGCCTGAGACTCATAGAAATGGGCAGAGGAAAATGGTCTGCTGATGCAGCTTCAATATTCTAAAGATCTAAGATCCAAGAGCTCCCATGAAGAGTAAGAGATGACAAATATCTTAAGTTAAGAGGAGAGAAGAGGGAATTAACCCTTCCTCTATGTTTTCTTCTATTTGTGCCCTTAGCAGATGGTATGGGGCTCAGTCCAACTAATGGTGATGCCTTGCTCAAACTATTGACTCAAATGCTGATCTAATTCATAGATGTCCCCATAAATAACTAGAAGCAATGTCTAGACAAATATATGGTCAACTTGTAGTCTAGTCAAATGGGCAAATAAAATTGACCATCATAAATACCTAATGTATCATTTACCAGTCCACTCCTAGTTAATTAATACATGGAGGCATAAAACCTCAAGACATCCTCAGAGCAATCCTTGTTCAGAATAACTGAACATGAATGACAATTTAAATATCTATCAAAACTATAATTCAGCCAAGCATGGTGGTTCATGTCTGTGACCCTGTCTCAAAGAGGAGTCATGCATAAGATACCTATGACATATTTACATAATTGAATATGGTTCAGGATTTTTATTTCATCTGGCTAAATGTAGACTATAACTATAGTAGAAGTTGAAGGAAATTCATTGATGACATAGCAGGTTATGAAATTTTCTTGATACATAATGTATTGCTAAGTAGCCCAGTCTAGCCTTAAATGTTTGATCCTCCTTAGCATATTCCTGAGTGGTGGCATCACACAATGCATCACCACAATTATCTTATTCTGTTAAATTTTGTTAAAATTCATCAAAACTCTGTAATGTTACTTTCTAAACAATAACTACATTTAAAGGATGTTTTTATTAAAATTTATGGAACACTGTCAAAGCAGTATTTATGAGAAACTGTCTGTCTGTCTGTCTATCTATCTATCTATCTATCTAACTCTAAAACATATATATGAGTACATATATATGTAATGTATATCAAGTAGCCCTATATACGTTTGCAGAAGAGAAATAAATAAATAAATAAGAATATGTCCATTCATAAAGCAAGAAAATGAATATAGATAAATCACCAGCATGACTTACCAAGTAAATAAAGAGAAAATTGTCAATTTCATGAATAAAAGAATAGGTAATCACTATATGCACTCACTATATTAGAAAATATAATGGGATATTACAAAGAACTTTTTCCAATAACTTTAAATTTTATAGAAAGCAAAAAAGTAATTTAAAAATATAATTTATGTAAACCAACACTATAAAATTAGAATACAAGTGAAGAATCCTATTCAGTATTAAGGAAATATAAAAACATTATTAAAACTCTTGCCACAATACTAGGAACGGGTAAGCAGCAGAGAACTATCAATATGATGAAAATATGTTTGGCCACGGTTCAGTCCTATGTTTTGAAGTCAAATCTCAGAAAGAGTATTTAAAGACAAAAGCCCATATTTTAATAACTGGAACAATTATAACTAGAAGAATAAGCCTTTATACTGAATAATTGCTTGCCATTTGCAAAGATTTAAAAAATCCGTTTGAAATAACCACCACCATTTATTAGTATCTTTATAATGTGATAGGAAATGGTATGGATATTTCATTCAGTCTTCTCAATGATCTTAAGTATTTTTAACCCTGAGGTGGCTATTTTTGGTTGTCAACTTGACAACATCTGGAGTCCACTAAAATCCAAGACTCTGAGCATTGCTGTGAGGGATTTTCTTAATCAGATTATGTGAATCTAGAACCCCGCCCCCCTAAATCTGAACCACACCTTCTGATGCAGTCTATATAAAAGGACATGGAAAAACGAAGCTTTCATTTTTTACCTGCTTGCCTTCACTCTCATTGGCAAATTCATCCACCCTATTGATGAGACATTTTTTTTCACTGGTGTTAGAACTTGCTTTTATGGAGTTTTAACATAAACTGAAGACCACCAGTGCTTTAGGAATCATCCAGAATTTCTGTGCCAGATGTGTATTGCTGAGATATCAGCCTCCTGAACTGAACAATTATGGGTTCTTGACCTTTGGAACTCAAGGTAATCATTTTTGGACTACCTGGACCACACTCTATAAGTAAGCCTAATAAATCTCTATACACAGATTATGTTTCTTTAGAGAACCCTGATTAATGCAAATTCCATTCGATAGAACAATAACCATAAATAGAACTAAAAGAAAAACTTTACTTAAAAATTTATAGCAGAAATTATAAAGAAAGGATAATTGCAAACCAACATCTGTTTCAGAAATAAATTGAAGAATCCTAAAATGTTTCAGCCAATCAAATTTAGTGACATACAGAATACCTTGCTATAAATATATAGTTTAATCTGTTTAAATATATTGTTCCTCTATTTGTGAATTCAATGTTAATATAACTTTATAGACTATAAAATTGATTATAAATTTTATGATCACATGCCACATTTTAATCAGTTCAGGTGAACTCTAGACAGTTTGCTTCCCTTTTGTCCCTATGTCCTCCTTAATTTATGACATAATTGTCTTTGTATTATTGCTGATGTGTTGATGTGTCTTCATTACCATGCTTTCATATGTGTATATTATGTAATTTGGTAATATTTAACTCCCAATATCTTCTGTTGTCCCTCCATCCCTCTTGCTGGTTCATTTCCTTACTCTGGTATGCAAATGTTATAATTTTATGCTTATTTAAAGTTCTATCATGCAGCTATAAAATTTCCATCACATGTTACACATACCTAAAAATTAAAAAGAATAAGAAAATTCTCTTATATTTATCCACACTTTCCCATTTGTAGTTCCTTTGTTGATTTTCCAAGATATTTCTCCCTTGTTATTTCCTTTTCCATCTAAAGAACTTTTTAAGATCACTCTTTTAGGGTAGTTTTGATACCTTCAATTTGAAGTTCAAGGGTCTGGAGAGAAGGCAGTGTGATCAAGAGTGCGCACTGCTTTTGCAGAGGGCCCAAGTTTGGTTTCCAGCACTGACACTGGGCAGCTCACAACCACTTATGATTTCAGTTCCAGAAACCAGACACCTTTTAGGCTTCACAGGCACATGCATGAACACATGCATATACCCACACACAGATATACAGGTAACTAAAAAGAAAATAAATCTTAAAATTTCTTAAATTTAAAGACAAATTCTCAATTTTCTTTCAAGTGAAAATATCTTGATTCTGTCTTCAAAGCTAAAGGATGCTTCCTATGGATATAGGATCCCGAGACAATAATTCCACACTCATATTCTTACTTTTCCTCACACCCTAGATAAAGAGAAATATTGTAAACACTATTCTGAGCTTCATTTTTTTAACCCAACAGTAGATTCTGGAATCAAATTAAAAGCAGTACACAAAATGATTTCTAATCCCTTCATATTGCTACATAGTTCTTCACTGAGTGACTAAAAGGGAGGGGAGCAGAGAAAGATGTAGAGCTAAATAAAAAGCAATAAAAAAGTTGATGCTTTAATTTGCCCCTGAAGATAGTTCTTTTTTTCTTATTCCTTCCTTCCTTCCTTCCTTCCTTCCTTCCTTCCTTCCTTCCTTCCTTCCGTTTTTAGTTTTTTGAGACAGGGCTTCTCTGCAGTTTTGGAGCTGTCCTGGAACTAGCTCTTGTAGACCAGGATGACCTTGAACTCACAAAGATCCAGCTGCTTCTGCCTTCGGAGTACTGGGATTAAAGGTGTGAGCTTTAAAAGAAACAGTGTCATGCCACAGGCCTGGGAATGTGGCAAGCAGAGAATTAAGGGAAACTATCTATTTCAAATTATGGACAGGTACTTGCACCACAAGAAAATTGCACAAATGGTGAAGTCATCATTTCAGGACTGATCCATTTGTGGCAGAAGTTGACTATTGAAACCTAAATTGAAAGGAATTAATACGATGGGGGAAATCACAACCATTTGAAGAGAGTAATGTTTTGGTACATTAGGAGGAAAAAAATCTTTGCTTTGACATAATAATTGCTAGTTACAGAATTGGAAAATTGGGGAGGATTGAATGGAAAACTGTGTTATATTAAATTATATTAAAAACTACAGCATAGTCTAATTCCACATATCATATAGAAATTAATAATGATAATAAGTTTTTAAAATTTCAGAAGATGTTTATTCACATAGCTGTGAAGGACAAGAACAACACAAGTGTTAGAGGAAATTTGATGTTGTCCTGACTTGTTTATTCTGTCACCAGTTTCCCATCTATCATCTCATTTCATCTTCATAGTTATTCATTTCAGTGGGTAGGAAAGATATTAGTTTGTTTCTTGGAGATATGAAAATGTTCCAGGATATGAAATGACTTATCTAAGATCACTCAGATATCAAGTGCAGTAAGCACAGTTGTCATTCCTAGTCTGGTGGTTTACATTATAGCACAATAAGTAAAATAACAATAAAGCAAGGCTTATTTAAGCCTTTCAGTTAAATTTTGTAAAATGGTTTACAGTATGTTAAAAATATATGCAGGCTTGAAAAAAGCTTACAGTCTTTAAAATAAAAATGAAAGAGAGTGTTGGGTGTGGTAGTACACACCTTTAATCCCAACACTTGGAGGACAGAGGTAGACTGACCTCTGTGACTTCAAGGAGTGGTAGCACACACCTTTAATCCCAGCACTTGGCAGGATTGGCCTCTGTGAGTTCAAGGACTACCAGGTTTACAGAGTGAGTTCCAGCACAAAGATACACAGAAACTCTGTATCAAAAAGCCAAAAATTAAAAATAAAAGAAATAGAGTTTAAAATAAAGCTGCATAAAGATGGAAAACACAAAGAGAGTCTGGATACTGTATGTTATTATGCTCTCTTTGAATTGTTTGAATGCTGAGTAAGGACCAACAGTGGCTAAAAGATACTTCTTTATAAATGCTGCTGAATTAATACAAGATAGGTATTTTGAAAATACCTTGACTTCAAAATTGAAGTCAAAAGATATGTTACTTTGGAGAAGAGATTTTGCTTTTGTTTCCATAGGAAATGAGAGGCTGTGGATTCATTCTGAGCTAAGAAAAATCAGGTTTGATCAAGGAAGACCACCTGAGCTATCTCTGGTAGAAACAGATGGCCCAGATATCTGAGTTCTACATCCAGAACAGATTCATGACTGCAGCCTGAGATGATCAAGACTCAAAAGATACTCCAGTCATGACTTGATTGTAATTCTAAATTTTTTTTAGGTCCCCATAAGATTATCAGTGCCCCAAACCAACAGGAAGTATCCAGGAATACTATGCCCACATTCTCCAAAAATGGACAATGGCTATTATCCTTTGTTTAAAAAAAAAGAGGGAAAAATGATGAAGGACATCTGTATTCTATCATTTATGTTTTAAATAAATGTTAATTGGTCAGTAGCCAGGCAGGAAGTATAGGCAGGAGACTGGGCAAGGAGAACAGGAGTATTCTGGGAAGAAAGAAGCTCTTTCCCACAGTCCTGCTCAGATCACAGAAAAAGCAGGATTTGACCTACTCCACCAAAAAAGGTACTGAGCCGTGTGGCTAACATATACTAGAATAATGGGCTGGTATACATTATAAGAGCTAATACTAAGCCTGAGCTAATAGGCCAATCAGTTTATATCTAATGTAGACTTCTGTGTGATTCTTTGGGGTTAAATCACTGTGGGAACTGGGCAGGACAGAAACCCCAACAAGCAGGCCAACATGTTACATTGCTCAGCCTAGATATAGTAGGGTGGGCCTTGGACCTTCCCCAGAGTAATGTGCCTTACACTCTCTGAGGAGTGGATGAAAGGTGGGGTGGAAGTGAAGGGAACGGGAGGAGGGGAGGGAGTGGAAACTAGGATTGCTATGTATAATGAAAAAAAGATTGTTTTCTTTTTTTTAAAAGTAAAATTAACAATAAAAAGAAAGACTTTATCTTTCATCCTGGGTGTCTCAGTTATCGTTAATGTTTCTCCTGGGTAATTACCCTTGGGAAAGGGCAGCCATATCATATTGCCTTATGAAGAAAGCTATGAGATAAGCACACACACACACACACACACACACACACACACACAGCAGTAAAAACAATCTAAAATCAAATGACTGAACTTGGCAGTAGATTTGCTACCCCTCATTGCTTCACTTCAACCTCGTGCAAAATCTTTTTCCAGAATTATTAAGCTGATCTGCTCCAGAATTCCAGACTTCCAGAAGTCATTTATGCTAATAAATATTTTAAAGTGATTTGTTATCAAACAACAGATTATTAATATAGCCATTAAATGGTATTGTTGGTTTACCTCATTATTAATCATTACTGTTTGCTCTATCCCTAGGCCTTCTTTAGTGGACTTCCAAGTTGAAAATGAATATATGCAGTAAGTATGGCTCAAAATTTAACATATATTTTTAACATACTGTAAACCATTTAGAGGTTTTCTTCATCTTTGAATCTCTCTTTACTGTATATCTCTCTCTTTTTCTGACCACATAAGTCTTCAATTTACCAAGCAATATGGGTAAGATTAAAGCCATGGCTTTGACAGCTGGATTCAGCCCATTCCTTAGCTTTCTGTGATTCTAGCCTCATGGTGGAAGTACTGGCCAGATCCATGTTTATTGCCACAACTCTATGGCATTTCATGGTTCCTGACAGCAAGCAAGCTGCAGCAGTGTACTCACAAACTATGCTCGCTCTGTAGCAGGACCTCCTGCCTCAAAGAGTCAGAGTTTCCCCTGACAGGACAGCCCAGAAAGCCGACATTTTAAAACAGCGCAGCTTTTTTTTTCTGCTGTCACTGAAACCCAAAAAGCATGCAGTCAGCTTTTATTAACACCATTTAAGTGTTTCATGGCAGGACCTCTTAAAGAGCTGCAGGGTTTTGCAGCTAAATCTGAGTCAGGAAGCCTCTATTAAATGAGAGCACTTGCTTGCCTCTAGCAAGCAGAGCAGACCTGAGAAATTGCTGCTACCAAGAAGCCATGCTTTACTCTATTCTTTTCTGTCTAGAATTACTTCCAAAACTTTGTCAGGCTTTATGTGGATACAGTTGTCTACATGTTGGACACCATTCTGTAACATGTGGGCCTGTTTGTTGAGGTTTCTGTTGGGGTTTCCACAGTCGTTTAGCCCCAAAGAATCACACAGAAGTCTACATTAGATATAAACTGATTGGCCTATTAGCTCAGGTTTAGTATTAGCTCTTATAATGTATACCAGCCCATTATTCTAGTATGTGTTAGCCACATGGCTCAGTACATTTTTCGGCGGGGTAGGTCAAATCTTGCTTCTTCTGTGATCTGGGCAGGACTGTGGGAAAGAGCTTCTTTCTTCCCAGAATACTCCTGTTCTCCTTGCCCAGCCTCCTGTCTATACTTCCTGCCTGGTTACTGGCCAATTATTTAAAACATAAATGACAGAATACAGAATTGTCCCACACCAGAGCAAGGTATACATCCAAAGAGAATAGGTTCCAAAGCAACCAATACAATCAGTAGGGAAAAATCCTGGAGCCACTGGCAGTGACCCTGCAGTCTCCCTTAGCCATACAACTGTCACTCATATTCAAAGGGACTAGTTTGGACCTATGTTGTTTCCTTCCCTGTCAAACTGGAGTTGGTGAGCTCCCATTTGCTCAGGTAAACTGTTTCAGTGGGTGTACCCAACATGGCCTTGACCTCTTTGCTCATATTCTCACTCCTCCCACTCTTCAATTGGACTTTGGGAGCTCAGTCCAGAGGTGTGATGCAGGTCTCTGTCTCCGTTTCCATCGGTTGCTGGATGAAGTTTCTGTGGTGATGTTTAAGATATTTATCAGTTTGACTACAGGGCAAGGACAGTTCAAGCATCCTCTCCTGTATTGCTTAGGGTCTTAGCTGGGTTCATCCTTGTGGATTCCTGAGAATTTCCCTTGAGCTAGGTTTCTTGCTAGCCCCACGATGGCTCCCTCAATCAAAATATCTCTTTCCTTGCTCTCACCTCTGTCCTTCCTCCCATTTCAACTATTCTGTTCCCTCAAGTTCTCCTCCCTCCTTTTCTTCCCTCCTCTTCCCCTTTCACCCTATTACAAGGACATTTGTTGAACTATGTTCATAGCGACATTATTTGTAATAGCCAGAACCTGCAAACAACCTAGATGCCCCTTGACCAAGGAATGGATAAAACCAGTATAGCGCATTTACACACTGGAGTAATACCTAGCAGCAAAAACAATGACATCTTGAAATTTGTATGCAAATGGATGGAACTAGAAAAAAACATCCTGAGTGAGATAACCTAGACCCAGAAAGATGAACATGTTATATATACTCACTCATAAGTGGATACTAGCTGTAAAGTAAAGAATAGTGAGCCTATAGTTCATGATCCAAGAGAAGCTCGGTAACAAGGTGAACCCTAAAAAGAACATACATAGATCCACCTGGAAGGGGGAAATAGACAGGATTGCTTGACAAGATTGGGATCATGGGGTTGGGGGAAGTAGGGAGATGAAGTCTTTTATACCTTGTCTCGGAAGAGGCAATGCCATGACTTCGGGCCTCTCTCACAGATCAAAGAGTATGTTAGTATCATATGTCAGGCATGACTAGAGGGATTACTACCATAAGGTATGAATCACAGCCTTATATCCTGGCATCACAAGAGCTAGCACTAATAGAAAGCCTTATTATGTTCCACATTCCATGCTGAGGACTTCACAGATACCAACTCACAGCACATTGAGGCAGACGTTGTTTTGTTCCTACTTTACAGACAAGGAACCTGAAGCTAAGGGTGGTTTAAATAACTTGTCAAAGTCACTGTAGTGGTGTCTTCAAATAGAAAAAGAGCTCCACATTCCTAGTCTTACCTTTCCCCCAACTCAGGTATGAGAGAGCATACTGTAAACGCTATTCTGAACTTTGCTTTTGAACCTAGCAGTAGATCCTGGAATCCAATTAATATCAGTACACAAAATAATTTCTGATTTCATAATTATTATATGTAGAATAGGATTATATAAGGCTCATGTGCATTCTTAGTCTCCAGTTGAACTGTTTGAGAAGATTTAGGAGTCATGGCCTTGTTGAATTAGGTCCTTGTTGGAAGAGGTGTGTCACTGAAGGTTGGCTTTGAGGTTTTTAAAAGCTCATGCCAGACCCATTCTCTCTTTCTCTGCGTGTTTCCTAAAGATCATGATGTAATGCTCTCAGCTACTGCTTCATCACCATGCCTGATTGTTTCCTGCCATGATGATCATGGATTAACCCTCTAAAACTGTAAGCAAACATTTATAGAAATAGGATTTAAACCTAGGTAATTTGGCACTATCCAATTAATTTACATCGTCTCTATGTTTGGGTATTGGTGAGTGTCATTAAAAAAATAAAATGAGAAGGAATGGGCACAACCTACATTTTTTTTGTTTGATTATATTTTAAATTAAATTGTCATTTTCTTTGTCTGAGGTTTCTGTCCTTCATGGTTCCCATAGTCATTAAGTCCCAAAGAAATCATACAGAGGTTTGCATTAATTATAAAGTTATTGGCCTAGTATCTCAGGCTTATTATTAACTCTTTCTTACATTTTATATTAGCCCACCATTCTTGTCTGTGTTAGCCACATGGCTTGGTACCTTTTTCGGTGAGGCAGTCACATCTTGATTGCTCTGTGTCTCACTTCCTCTGTGTCTGCTTGACGAATGCAGACTGACTTTTTCCTCTTCCCAGAATTCTCATTGCCCCACCTCTACTTCCTACCTGATCACCCCACCTATACCTCCTGCCTGGCTATTGACTTATCAGTGTTTATTTAAAATACAAGTGACAGGGTACAGACCATTGTCCCACAGCATCCCCCCTTTTTTGAAAACAAGAACTCTAAATCAAATCTCCTTTGTTTAGCTTTTCTACTGATCATTATCCATAACACCTTGTAACCAACATTCTAAACAAAGGCAAACATATCTAATAAATTTTGGGAATGTGGGCATAGTTTTCCAGGCTGCTTCCTGCTGATTGGGGCACTGATAATCTTATGGGGACCTAAAGAAAATTTAGAATTATGATCAAGTCCTGACTAAAGTATCCTGTGAGCCTTGATCATCTCAGGCAGCAGTCTTTGAATTGTTCTGGATGTAGAACTCAGACATCTGAGCCATTCCTCCTATTGGAGATTTCTCAGGGGGGGTCTTCCTTGGTCAAACCTGATTTTTCTTAATCCAGATTGAATCCATAACCTCTCACTTCCTGTGGAAACAAAGACAAAACCTCTTCTTAAAAGTAACATATTGTTTGACTTAAATTTTGAAGTCGAAGCATTTTTAAAATATATCGGTTGTATTAATCCAGCAGCATTTGTAATCAGATGTCTTTTAGCAGCTGTTGTTCCTTCCTCAGCCATCAAACTATTTAAAAACAACACAATAACATACAGGGTCAAAACTCTTTGTGTATTTTTCATCTTTACATGTCTTTATTTTAAACTGTATTTCTTATATTTTTATTTTTAATTTTTGTCTTTTTGAGACAGTGTTTGTGTATTTTTGGCTGTCTTGGAATTCACCCTGTAAACCAGGCTGTCCTTGAACTCACAAAGTTCTGCCTGCCTCTGTCTCCCAAGTGTTTGGATTAAAGAGGTGTGCCACCACACCCAACTATTCTCTTTCTTTCTTTTTATTTTAAAAACTTTATCCTTTTTTCTTTTCTCTCCCAAGTCTACATATATTTTAAACACACTGTAAACCGTTTAGAGGTTTATTTCATCTGAATCTATCTTTACTGTATATCTCTATTTTTCTGACCACACAAGTCTTTAATATGCTAAGCAATATGGCTAGGATTAAAGCTGTGACTTTGACAGCTGGATCCAGCCCATTCCTTAGCTTTTTTTCTGAGTCTAGCCTCATGACAGAGGTGGTGCGGGAGAATAATCTGTATTCTGTCAATCATATTTTAATAAAATGCTGATTGGCCAGGCAGGCAGTATAGGCAGGAAAGCCAGACAGGAAGTAGGGGTGGAGCAATGAGAACAGGAGAATTCTGGGAAGCAGAGAAGTTCCTCTGCCATTCCTGTACAGACCACCGAAGAGGCAACATGTAAGCTGTCACACCGAGAAAGGTACCGAGCCCATGTGGCTAACATAGATAAGGATAATGGGGTAATATATGTTATAAGAGTTAACAAGAAGCCTGACCTAATGGACCAATCAGTTTATAACCTTATGGAGTCCTGTGTGTAATTTCTCTTTGGGATTTGCCGGCTGTTGGGGTATTGGGCAGGACAGAAACCCCAACAAGCCAGCCCCCTCATGTTACATATGGCGCCAACGTGGATAACTGAATCCACATAAAGCGTGAGAAAGCTTGGGAAAGAATAGAGTAAAGCATGTTTTCTTGGTAGCAGCAATTTCTCAGGTCTGCTCTGTTTGCTAGAGCAAGCAAGCACTCTCATCTAAGGGAGGCTTCCTGACTCAGCTTTAGCTGCAAAACCCTGCAGCTCTTTTAAGAGGTCCTGCCGCAAAACACTTAAATGGTGTTGATGAAAAGCTGAACACATGCTTTTCGGTTTTCAGCCGTAGCAGGAAAAAGCTGCGCTGTTTTGAAGTGCCGTCTTTCTGGGCCGTCCTGCCAGGGTAAACTCTGACTCTTTCAGGCAGGCAGTCCGACTGAGTGTGGTCTGTGAGCAGAATGCTGCAGCTTGCTTGCTAGCAAGGACCTTGAAACACGACAAGTTGTGGCAGTGAACACAGCTGTGGCTGGTATCTCAGCCTTGAGGCTGAAATGCTAAGGAATGAGCTGGATCTAGCTGTCAAAGCCACGGCTCTCCATATTGCTTAGTAAATTAATGGCTCATGTGGTCAGAAAAAGAAAAATATACAGTAAAGAGAGATTCAAAGATGAAGAAAACCTCTAAATGGTTTACAGTGTGTATATGCAGGCTAAAAGTTAAAGTTCTTAAAGTTAAAAGGAAAGAAAGAGAGTAGTTGGGTGTGGTGGTACACACCTTTAATCCCAATGCCTGGGAGGCAGAGGCATATTGACCTCTGTGACTTCAAGGGGTAGAGGTAGATTGACCTCTGTGACCTCAAGGTGTGGTAGTACACGCCTTTAATCCCAATGCCTGGGAGGCAGAGACAGATCTCTGTGAGTTCAAGGTGTGGTAGCATACACCTTTAATCCCAGCACTGGGGAGGCAGAGACAGGAGGATCTCTGTGAGTTCAAGGATTGCCTGGTCTACAGAGTTATTCCAGGACAAAGATATACAGAGAACCAGTCTCAAAAAGTAAAAGTAAAAATAAAAGAAATAGAGGTTAAAATAAAGATGGAAAATAAACAGAGAATCTTGATACTGTATGCTATTATTCTCTTTTTGAATTGTTTGAATGCTGAGGAAGGAGTAACAGCTGCTAAAAGACTTTTGTTTATAAATGCTGCTGAACTAACCCAAGATAGGTATTTTGAAAATACCTTGGCTTCAAAATTGAAGTCAAAAGGTATGTTACTTTGGAGAAGAGATTTTGCTTTTGTTTCCACAGAAAACGAGAGGCTTTGGATTTATTCAGAGTTAAGAAAAATCACCTTTGACCAAGGGAGGCCACCTGAAAAATCTCCGACAGGAATAGATGGCCCAGATGTCTGAGTTTTACATCCAGAACAGATTCAAGACTACTGCCTGAGATGATCAAGACTCACAGGATACTCCAGTCAGGACTTGATTATAACTCTAAATTTTCTTTAGGTCCCTATAAGATCATCAGCGCCCCCAACCAGCAGGAAGTAGCCTGAAATACTACGCCCACATTCCCAACAAATGGACTATGGGTATTTTCCTTTGTTTAAAAAAAAAGAGGGAAATGGTGCGGGAGAATAATCTGTATTCTGTCAATCATATTTTAATAAAATGCTGATTGGCCAGGCAGGCAGTATAGGCAGGAAAGCCAGACAGGAAGTAGGGGTGGAGCAATGAGAACAGGAGAATTCTGGGAAGCAGAGAAGTTCCTCTGCCATTCCTGTACAGACCACCGAAGAGGCAACATGTAAGCTGTCACACCGAGAAAGGTACCGAGCCCATGTGGCTAACATAGATAAGGATAATGGGGTAATATATGTTATAAGAGTTAACAAGAAGCCTGACCTAATGGACCAATCAGTTTATAACCTTATGGAGTCCTGTGTGTAATTTCTCTTTGGGATTTGCCGGCTGTTGGGGTATTGGGCAGGACAGAAACCCCAACAAGCCAGCCCCCTCATGTTACACAGAGGTACTGGCCAGAGCCATGTTTATTGCCACAACTCTATGGCATTTCAAAGTTCCTGCCACCACCAAAAAGTATTCAGTCAGCTTTTCATCAACACTATTTAAGTGTTTAGTGGCAGGGCCTCTTAAAAGAGCTGCAAGGTTTTGCAGCTAAAACTGAGTCAGGAAGCCTTTCTTAAATGAGAATCCTTGCCTCTAGCAAAGAGAAAACCCAAGAAATTGCTACCAAGAAGCCATGCTTAATGCTGTTATTTTGCATCTAGAATTACTTCCCAAGCTCTCTCAGATTTTCTGTGGATACAGTTGTCCACATGTTGGGTACCATTCTGTTGTCTGAGGTTTCTCTCCTGCCTGACTTCTGCAGTCATTAAGTCCTAAAAGAAATCAGACTTTTTATTAACTCTTTTTTTACATCTTACATTAGCCCATCATTCTTGTTTGTGTTAGCCATATGGCTTGGTACCTTTTTCACTGAGGCAGGCACATCTTGCTTGCTCTGTGTCTGGCTTCCTCTGTGTCTGATTGACGAATGAAGACTGACTCTTTCCTCTTCCCAGAATTCTTGTCGCCCTGCCTCTACTTCCTGCCTATTTAGCCTACCTATACTTCTGCCTGGCTACTGGCCAATCAGTGTTTATTTAAAATACAAGTGACAGGGTACAGACCATTGTCCCACAGCAGACAACAATCTTCAAAAATTATATTTAAGCTGTCACCAAAAACTAAAGTTATGAAGAACTTCCAAAGATAAACTATAGATGAGAGAATATATTATAAAAGTTCCCAATGGTACAAAGAACTTGATGTGTACAAGTAACACAAAAATTCAGTGTGTTTTGACTGTATTGAATGAGAAAAGGTATTAGTTTTGAGATGGGTTAAAGAGATAAGCAGAGGCAAGATTATTTTTTATCACCTCTGGAATACTGTGAAATCATCAATAACCTCATTTAATAGAGGAGAAAAGATGAAAATGAAAAGTTAAATGTCTTGCTCAAGATCATGGTGTTCTAATAGACAAAGGATGAACCTTGGACATATGTATCAAGGCTCTGACCTAATTCTTGTTTTGCCTCATCCTCTCATGTGCTCCATGCAACACAATGTCATTTAGTTGATTTCTACAAGGTTGTTTTCAATTTTCTACTCCAACAAACTGGGGGAAAATCCCCCAAAACACCAGACTAAGGAACCACTAAGGGTTTTTTCCTCCTTAAAGTGTTGGCCAGGAAAGTATTTACTGAGGGAGTAGGAGTGACTACAGAGGAAGCATCCTGCTTCAGAGTAGACAGATGCATTTTCAGTTGAATGGGTTATAAATCTGTTGTCAGTTATGCAAACAGCTATTTGTGACATCTTGTGAGGATAAAATAGAAGTAAACCCAGTTCAAGGATGGCTATAACACATATATTTTGCATGGCATGGCTGAATTTTCTTCCTGTCTACTTCTCTATTGATCCAGACAAATAATGATGACAGCTTTTACTTTCTCTATCCAACCTTGGTTCTGGTTCTCAAACATAAGACCTCAACTGTAATTTTGATCTCAGTCTTACATAAGAAGTTTATACAATTTCTTCCCTGGTGTGAGCAGTTTAAGTAATCTATTCCTGTAGAGAGACAACTGCTAAACTAGTTAAAATTCACAAACAGAACACTTTCAAGTCTTTGGGAATGAACCAAAATTGAAAGACATCTATTCCATAGCATCTGAGGAGCCAGAGATGGCACCCACCATGTCCAAGTGCTGTGTGTGGATGTATTCTCTCAGCAGACTGAACAACCAATCCTACCTGCACAGTTGTAGCCAAGAAGCCAACTCTTGCATTTTTTCCAGTTCTGTAATGTGAAAGATTTATTAGTATATTGGAAAGGTAATAGAAGTTGTTTAGTATCAGTGGATCCTCTTTTCCCACCTCTGTACTGCAGAAATTTCACTGATGAGTGGCAACAGACCCAAACCTACAGCATTCAATCCACAGAAAGGATCTAAATAGAGAAGTAGTTGAGGTATCCAGGAAGTAAGATTATTTATGAGAGAAGTGGTCAAGATGCAAAGAATGAGGGGAAAGATGTTTTGGATTAGAGGCTAGAGAAGCTCATGCCCTGGAATGTTTTTGAACACACACATGCACACTAAAATAGCATCAGGAAGAGAACTGATCAGAGATACTGATAGAGATAAATCAGCTAACCTTAAAATATCATTGAAAAGACAGATTAAAAGGTCCTGCTAAATTCACACTCATCTCAGATAAAAAAGAAGAAACCCATGCCACAGAATATACTTAACTCAGAAATAATTAGAGAACTGAAAATTCTAGTCCTTGAAAAAGTTTTCCAATTGAGACAAGGGGAAATTTCTTTGTTTAAATGCCTAGCTTTTGCCATAAAGAAAACAAACTCCAAATGGAGGTTCTTTGATGCCCATTATCATCTTTGAAGTAAATTGGTGGTGTCAAGAAAAGCTTTATGTTATTAAAAAATTTTAAATGCCATATTCTGTTGGTCTTTGAATTGTCTGAAGAGCATCTATTTATCTAACTGTATCTGTTATACCTTGAAATCATACCTAATATGACTACAAGTTTGATTATTATAGATAACAACTAATCTATATTTCTTCATTATACCTTATATTTTAAAAAGATTTGCATGAAAACAATATCCCAAATAAGAGTAGAAACATACATATAGTACAGCAAAATAACTTTAGATTTGCATCAATAAAGTCTATATCAATGTAAAATATTTAAAACTAGTAGCTGCTTTTTAATTTTAAAAGTAGATTCAGTAATCTACTATTTTATTGCATCATTTATATATCCTCCCTTTTTCTTTTCAGAACAAGATCACTGAATCTAATCTGATTTGTTCAGTTTTTTTTCTTGATATTTACCAATACCAACTTGTAACCAATCACCCTTAAATGATAATAAACATCCATAAGTCATCTTTTGGGACTATGTGTGTTGTTTTCTAGACAACTTCCTCTTTAGGGGTACTGGTATCTTTGGACCCTGAGAAAAATTGGGATAATGATTAAGTCTTGTCTGTAGTAGTCTGTGAGGCTGGATCATCTCAACCAGCAGCTGTGAAGCTTTTCTGGATGTAGAACTCTGAGGAAACTGCAACAGAGGCATTCTGAGATGTTGGATCACCTGGGCCATCTGTTTTCAGTGGTGTCTCATTTCCTTGTTATGAAAATACATAAACTTTAATACATATCTGTGTTAATATAAGTATAGATTGTGTGATACTCGTTAGTCAAAGATGGTCTTTTGTTTTATATTTGAGAAGATAAAACATGCATGTGTTTTGTAGAGTTTTTTTTAAAGGTTTATTTCTTTGTGCTTATAGTTTGGACTTTCAAGGGATCTTCTTTGATCAAACCTGGTCCATATCAATCTGGAATGAATCCAAAACCTCTCATTTTCTGTGGAAATAAAAGCAAAATCTCTACCCCGAAGTAACGCATCCTCTGGCTTCTATTTTAAAATCAATAAATTTTTTAAATATAGAGGTTGGTTTAATCCAGCATTTTTCACAATCCATTGCGTATTAGCAGCTGTCATTTCATTATTAACAATTAGAAGAGATGCCCTATCATACTACAAAAGCATTTGTTCAACTATGTTCATAGCAGCACTATTTGTAATAGCCAGAACCTGGAAACAACCTAGGTGCCCCTCAATAGAAGAATGGTTAATAAAGGTGTGGAACATATACACATTAGAGTTCTACTCAGCGGTAAAAAACAATGACATCTTGAATTTTGCATGCAAATGGATGGAAATAGAAAACGCTTTACTGAGTGAGGTAAGCCTGACCCAAAAAGAGGAATATGGTATGTATTCACTCATATGTGGATTCTAACCATAATTAAAGGCCTTTGAGCCTATTATTCGTGATCCTAGAGAAGCTAAATAAGAAGGTGAACCTGTTGAAAATCGTGTAGCTATCTGCCTGGAGATTGGAAATAGACAAGAGTCCCAGGTAACCTTGGGTGCATGGAGGGGTGGGAGGGTTGTTGGAAGGGGAGAGGGTTAGAGAGAAGGGAGTAAGGGAGGAATGGAGAAAGCTCGGTGGACTGGGATGGGTGTTGGGAGGAGGGGCGGAAATGGAAACTTTCATAATTTAATAAACTTTGAAAAGAAAAAAGAAAGAAAATCTAAAGACATACGAATCCAGACTATGTATTTTCATCTTTATGTAGCTTATTTTCTTCTTTTACTCTGTTCCTTTTTTAAGGGTTGTAGTATTATTTTTAGACTATTTTTAAATCTATGATTATCTCTATCTATCCTTTCTCTTTTTTTCTCTCAAGCCTATGTATATTTTAAACACACTGTAATCCATTTAGAGGGGTTTTTTCCCCAATGTGACTGTGGCTCTGTCTATACTCAGCATCTGTATTGTTTTTTTTTTTGATCACATGAGATGAATGTTATACTGCCATGTCAGTGCCCACCGGTAAAGCTTACCTTAGTACAAAGCAGCTGGTGACTGACTCCTCCCACAGACAGTTGCTATGAGATGCATCGCAGTATTGTGGCCAGCATGAGAGACATGAGACTAGGAACCTCTATTTGGCTCAGTTTTTGTGTGTTTAGAACCTTTTTAAAGCTCTCTCAAGTTTTATGTGGATGTAGGTGCTGGATGTTTGGCCACCATTTGTAGGCAGAATTATTCCTGTGTCTTGGCAAGTGCTCTCAAATAACTATTCAGAGAATTGATATTAATTATAAATGCTCAGTCAATAGCTCAGCCTTTTTATTAACTAGCTCTTACAGTTTTACCCATTTCTATTAATCTGCATTCTTTCATGTGGCATTATCTCTATTTCATCTTACACCACTTGCTTCTTCTCTGTGTCTCATTGGTGACTCCTCTGACTCTAATCTTCTTCTTCCCAGTCTTTTTAGTCTGGTTCTCCCACCTTATCATGTCTAGCTGAAGGCGTAAGTCACAGACAATCCCACACCAGTTTGGAATTATGATTAATAGAATGGTTATTTATTCAAAGGGGAAAAAACTTACAGATTACCGTCCCAGACAACAGCCCCTCCGCGCGAACAGGAAAGGAGTCCAGGGGCCGGAAACGGAGCCGGAAGACAAAAAGAGAGTGGAGGACAGCCGCTGCTTTTTTTAAAGGGAGAGACCACGCCCCAATGGGCTGGTAACTCAGCGGCGATTGGCTGAAGGAGCTGAAGGAACTCCCACAGCATCTCCCCCTTTTGTTTAAGTAAGAGAGTTCTAAGCCTACTACGCAATTATATACAATAAGTACAAACCTACGAAATTATATACAATAAATACAAATATCCTATTCTAACTAGCTTAAGTCTTGTATAACAAATAACTTGGCCAAGTCATGAAAGGAAAGTAACTACATTTATATAATCTTCAATCCCATCGAAGATCTGAGAAGGGAAATAATGTTATCTGAGTAATTAGGAAGTGCAATCAAACAACTTCCAGAACATGTACCAAATCGCAGAGACAACTGGCTACCTGGACAAACACCCAAAGTCACATTTGCAGCGTTGAAGCAACCAACTTTGGCTAAGGCCTGATGTAACTGACATACCATTTTCAAAGGCAAGAAACTTCAAAACTATCTTACCCTGTCTTGGCAGGATATGACAGTCTTGTTTTATCCATTTACGGATATTCTGTAACTCTGTCAGTAGTTGAGGTATGAGCATTTTTTTACCCAAAGGCCAGTTCTGCCAAGAAGAAAGGCTCCAGGTGGAGTGTCTTTGGTGCTCAACATTCTCTCGGGCATAGATCAGTGTTGCCAGGAGTGATTGTGTCTCCCTACCATAGAACTCTGAATTAGATTAAAGGCCATTTTCTACAGCTCTTTGAAGAGGTTGAAGATTATCTATCTATACTGAATATAATCTCTATATATCTAAAGAACCTGATTAGTCTAATTATAAATGACAAACTTAGATGACTGTTGATCTATATAATTCTCAATATCTATCTAACTTAAAGACTGAGATAATAAACAAGTGTGCAATAAATGAGGACAATGAGACCTCCAAATATAAACAATGTGCAAGTATACATTGCAATATGGTAAATATATATCAATACATAAACAATATATAAGTATCTTAATCAGAGGTAGAAGTGTACAATGCAATATGGTAAATATACATATATCAATACAATATATATATACAAATACATAAAAATGTTTTAAACAGAGGTAGAAGCATGAAGCATGCATGCATAAAATAGTCAACATAATTTAACTTTGTATCAATATATAAGAATCGATACCAATATGTTTGTCTAAAAGCAATAAGCTGTTCCAAAGCCTGTAACTTATCTTCAGCTAGAGGCCACTGCTTGATCCATATTGGCTTCTCAGTTAGCCATTTTAAAGGTAGGGCTGTTGGTACCTCTAAAGGTTTGCTATTGGCTGTGTGTTCTTGTACAGCCTGAATGGCTGGTGACCTTTTTCCATAATACCTCATTATATCCTTCCCAGAATTGTGAGTTCCTGGAACTACAGGAATGTTAATCTGGGTATTCCATTGCTGTAGCAGGTCACGGCCCCATAAATTTATTGCAATATTTGCTATATATGGCCTTAATCTTCCTATTTGCCCTTCAGGCCCTATGCATTCCACCCATCTTGTGCTTTGTTTTACACGAGATAGGGTTCCAATTCCCAGGAACTGAACATCTACCTCATGAAGAGGCCAATTCGGATGCCAGGATTCTGGAGTAATTATACTTACATCCGCACCTGTGTCTAATAAGCCTTCAATAAAAATGCCATTTATACAGACTCTTAGCTTTGGTCTTTGATCGTTAATATACGTTTGCCAAAATATACGTTTACTCTGTCCTCCTGAATTTTTTGACTCATTCTCCACATGTAATTCATCATTTAGACCAGTATTACTTTTTACGGCAGACATTGGAGTTTTTAATTTTCTTGGTGAGACACATTTTCGACTGTAACTGGGAATGACTGGGCCACTTTTGGCTTGGGGGCCTGCGAGAGGCCCCTCAAGGAGTTTCCCGATGGTATCGGGTTGCCTTGTCTGTCTGTTGTTGACCTGCATTCGTTGGACCAATGTCGGCCTTTACCGCATCTTCTGCATATACCTGAAGGCTGAGATCTCCTACTTTTGTCATTCCCAGAGGAGATATTATTCCTAGGATTTCTTTGCCTGCAATCCCTTTTCAGATGTCCTAATTTACCACAATTAAAACACCTGGTAGTTTGATGTCTCCTCATAGCTTTGGAAATCGCTTCTCCTACCCAGGATTCATCGTTATAGCTAAACATCTCAACATTCATTGTATGCTGTATCCATTCTTCCATTGGTGCTGATCTAGATCTTAAAGGCCCAATTATCTTTTTACATTCAGTATTTGCATTTTCAAAAGCTAGAGATTCAAGAAGTATTCGTCTAGCTTCTGGGTCTGTTACCCCTATGTCCAGAGCCTTAATTAATCTTTGCACAAAGTCAGTAAAGGGTTCTCTCTGTCCCTGCCTAACCCTGGTATATGATTCGACCCTTTTTGCTGGATCTTGTATTCTATTCAAAGCATTCAAGGCTGCTTTGTGACATAAGGACAGCACTTCTTCATCATAAAGAGCTTGGACCTGTGGATCAGCATATGCTCCTACACCAAGAATTTGATCTTGGGAAACCTCCACACCTTTTGCTCTTCCTTGCTGTTCCATATGTTTGGATTCTTCTCTGAAATAAATTCCAAACATCAAGGAAGGCCCATCATCTAAAACTGCAGACACTAGCTGAGAGAAATCATGGGGGGTAGCTCTGACATTAGAAGCCCAAGTCCTTATCATTTCCTTAACAAATGCAGAGTGCAAGCCAAAGTTAACGACAGCTTGCTTAATTTCTTTTAAATCATTCATTGCTATTGGTGTCCATCTAGCTTCTTTAACCTCCCTTTGAGCCTTTGGAAGTTAACCCTTTGTCAGAATAAATTACAGGGTATGTTGTTAGGACCCTGGGTAAGCCAGTTCTAACAGCTGGTGGTGGCATTGTATCCTGTCCTTGTGCCTTCTTACTCTGTTCACCAGCTCCAATAGTTTCTTCAATCATTTCTAATCTTTTTATCATTGTATCCCTTAAATCCTGAATCTCCTGACCTACCCGTGTTTCTAGTAATTTCACTAAGGTATCAGTTTTTTGGTTCCCATTCTGGAGGTTCATTCTATCTGTTACCTTATCAAAACTTTGTGGTAACATCTGAACGTCAAATTCAACAGCCTGTACCCTTTCAGGTAACTTCCTAGTACCCTTGGACATGGAGTCAATTTTGTCTATCATAGTATCCACTTGTTCAGATAACCCCTGATTTTCAATAATTTTAATCCTTTCAACTAGTTGTTCAATATTAGTCCGTAAAAATCGTATCTTTCTTAATGATAAAATATTGAAAAGAAAACTGAAACCTAGCAACAAGTAAATTAATATATTCCCATAGTCATATAAACCTTGCATGACATAATCCATTGTATTAATAAAGAAAACAGTAAAATTGGCGTTGGAAACAAAAACTGCCATATTACCTCTTGTCTAGTTGGCGGCGCTGTTGCCAAGTTGCGACTAGAACCACTGCAAAGGTGACTTAAACAGGTCCTGTTTCAGTGTCTGCCTTAGTATTTGTTAAAAACTAGGAAATATAAGTTGCTCAAGAAAGAAAGTTTAATTAAATCAATTCCATACACGGAACCAGAAACCCAGAATCCAGGGGTAGAAAAGAGCAACCCGGAAGCCGCGTATGCCTCCACGTGACCGAGTCGTTCTGATTCACGCCACTAAAGCACCGCACTTACAAGGGAAATTTAAAAACAACTCAGAAAAGAGCAAACCAGGCAGGCAGAGACTGTCCCGAGCCTGTGGAGCTTGGGAGGCGTGGGGTTTAACTGAACTGCTGGCTCCACACACAGGGCACAGGCCGCAGCTGAGGGAGGTCTCGTGACTAGCCGAGCTGGTAGCAAACAGTTGAGTGGGGGGGAAGGGGGGGTTCTACAACCAAACGTGGGGCGCCAGATGAAGGCGTAAGTCACAGACAATCCCACACCAGTTTGGAATTATGATTAATAGAATGGTTATTTATTCAAAGGGGAAAAAACTTACAGATTACCGTCCCAGACAACAGCCCCTCCGCGCGAACAGGAAAGGAGTCCAGGGGCCGGAAACGGAGCCGGAAGACAAAAAGAGAGTGGAGGACAGCCGCTGCTTTTTTTAAAGGGAGAGACCACGCCCCAATGGGCTGGTAACTCAGCGGCGATTGGCTGAAGGAGCTGAAGGAACTCCCACAGCATCTAGCTATTGGCCAGTCAGCTTCTTTATTAAACCAATCACAGTGACATATATTTATATAATATAAAGGAATATTCCACAATTATATGCATAGCAGGAATCCTCAGAAGAAGAGAGAGAAATGAGGTGACTCCATAAATTTGTCTTTTAAAAACAATTCGTGACTGGAGATGGCTTGCTACTTAAGAGTACAGGCTGCTTTTTTTGGAAATACTGGGTTTGATTCCCAGCACCCACGTAGTGGCTCATAACCATCTGTAACTCTAGTTCTAGAGGAACTAGTGTTCTTTTCTGGTCTCTGTGGGCACCAGGCACTCACATAGTACCCAGACACACATGCAGATAAAACACCTATGCACATAAAGTAAGTAAATCTTTAAAACATTCACTTATACATTGAAGAACCTTATCTTCTTTCTAGTTTTCTACTTTAGCTCCCTGAGACAGGAAGGAATCTACTGGGTATGATTTAGAGAAGGTATTTTGTGTGGAGTCAAGGATGTTAGACATTGCACCATAGTATAAGGCTTAAAAAGTTCAAGATAAACAGAGTGTTTTGAAATGTTTCAATGGGTCCCAGACCACAAACAGATCGAGCCAGGTTGATAGTCAGAAAGACTGGCTATCAAAAGATCTGTCCCCACCTAAACCTACTTCCATTGTCTCTCATAACTTGCTGGTATCATTAGGTTTGAGTATTGAAGTGAAACTAAAGAAAGCAATTCCCCCTGTTATTTTCATGTCACCAACAGTGACAGCTACGCTCTCACCACTGGAAATAACTCCTGTCTCCATATTCACTCCCTCCATGCTTTGTTTCTCCAAACTGAGCAACATTCTCATTTTCTGTGAAACTAATTGGCTTAGAGCTCTCGTTGCCTCACCAGGGGCCTAGGAAATGGAGTTCCTGCCTTTAGCTTTCATTGCTTTTCCAGTCATGGAAAAGCAACCATGGGAGACAGCTATGTTTCCAAATGTTCCAATCCTCTTCTTTTCCTCCCTCCTTTCCACTCCCCTATGTGCTCCTGTTCAGAAGTGACAGGTGTTATGGGAGCAGTGGCAGTTTGTTGTTTGTGTTTCTCAATACCACCATATTAAGCATTGCTATATGTACTTCATACACAGGGCACATCCGTTTTGTTTGAGGAGCTTGCCCTAATTGGGCACAAGTGCAGAGAATCAAGAATGAGCCAACAGATGGGGTTAGCAACATGATGGAGAGGGTGGCAGCCAGGGCCATCTCTCCTGAAGTCTTTTATTAAATATAAGAGTGACAGGCTGGACCTGGGGGTAGCAAGCAAGCCCTCAGTGGAAAAATGTATTCAAGAGGCATACTGAAGTCATTCTTTACACAGCATTTACCAGAAAATATCTACCCTCAGATACTTTTGCAACATGCACGAGCAGCCGCTGTTTTGTTTGCTGGGAAAGGAGGAAATGTTTTCTCCTAGATTTGTGGGATGTGACATGATCTCAAGTCCTGAGGCTTATGCTCCCTGGGACACTACCTGCAGATTAAAAATTCCTTATAGCAGGTAGACTGTGAATCATATGAACAAGGAATACTCTCACAACTGAGTAACAAAGTTTGAGGGATGCATTTTGGGGGCCAGTCTTTGAGAATCTTTCTTGAAGTCTTGGTTTTTAGTTTTTTCTTTTTCTTTCTTTCCTTCTTTCTTTTCTTTCTTTCTTTCTTTCTTTCTTTCTTTCTTTCTTTCTTTCTTTCTTTTTTTCTTCCTCTCCTCCTCCTCCTCTTCCTCCTCCTCCTCCTCTTCTTCTTCTTCTTCTTTTGTAGATTTGAGGATCTTATCCTGGCCTTACATTCTAACATATTAACCTCTCCTTCTTCCCCTCCTACCAAACCTCCTCCATCAGCAGATACCTCCAGCTTAAAATTCCAATGCTACTTACTCTTCTTTTCCACTCTGCATGCAACCCTCAGCAAAATTTGTCAGTTTTTTCCTTTTTTGAGTATTGATACTTTTTCATTTTCTTTAAGAATTTTTAATGCAATCTTTTCTCATTTTTACATAGCTATCCCATTCCCACTCCTGCCCCTCCTCCTGCTCCACCCTTCCCCCACCCCACCCCCATCCACTTCTCAACAAAGTCTGATACTTCACTTCCAGGCAAGATCAAGGACTATATCTAGGCTGAGTACCATAACCCTCCAAAAAGAATGTGCTCCTAGATACCAGTTCAAGCACTAGGGATAAATCCTGGTCCTACTGCCAGTGACCCCACAGACTGCCCAAGCCTTAGAACTGTCCCCACATTCAGCGGTCCTAGTTTGGTCCTATGCAGGTTCTCTCTCCCACTCTCAGTCTAGAGTCAGTGATCTCTCACTAAATCACTTCAGTTGTTTCCTTAGGTATCCCCATCGTGGTCCTGACCCCTTTGCTCCAGTTCTGTTTTCAAAATCTTTTACCTCTGAGATCCAACCATTTCTCCTTGTCTCTCCTGCTACGATCCTGACTGTTCTCCCTGCTTCCACTTTGGCCGTTTAATTTTTAAAAAGCAAATAGTTTCATGATGGTCTTTAAAACGAATTTGTTTAGTAAGGTAGTTGTGGAATCATTTGGTTGTTAGGCATAATCCGTAGGCTCACTGATGCTTTTACTCAGTTTCCTAAATGGTAAAATTGTGAGAGAGTACACCATAATATTACATCCAGTATACAGACATGTAATTCATTGATTTGATTATAACTTCAGTTTTATTTACACATGCATGTTTTAAGTCCTACACAATTATATCATGTACATATATGTTTATATATTCAGGACCTCAGTCAAGGTTCAGAGCATTTCCAAAGGACTCATTTATTTTGCTCTTTTGTAACTACATTCATCATCTCCCTGTCCTATTCATGATCCCTGCTCAAATCCTAACCTGCCTTCTATTTCTAAGATTTAATCATTTCAAAACTACTGCATAAATAGGATTATACATGTAATCTATTGAGAACTGGGTCATAGAGTCTTGCACAGTAGTTCCATAGAACCATTGAGACAAGTCGATGTGTAGCAGAATTGGACGTCCTGCAAGGAGGCTGTTAGAGGGCACAGTATGAAGATGTGAAGGTGAAGTCTGAGTTGCAGTGGAAGCCACAAGATTTGGGAGATAGCAAGATTGGAGGGTACCTTCTGAGGAAAACTCCATGTAAGTCCAATAATCACTATTCTGTGTGTTAGAGGAGGCAGACCTGGAGAGAAGGGAATATTAAATATCTTTGGTATCCATGCTATTCTAATATTATCCTTAGATACAAGGCATGGTGATTTAGATGTTGGTGTTTTCCATGCTTTCTTTCAGTCTTGCTTTGATATGATTATTACTTACTATGTCCCACTTCTTCCCTTTTGGAATGGGAATGTTTATTCTGTGTTGTTGTATATTAGGAAGTTTGTATTAGTCCCCTTTCTGTTGCTATGACAAAACTCCCCAATTGAAGGTAACATAGAGAAGGAAGTGTCTGAATGTTTGGGCTTATGGTTTCTCTAGTTACCTTTCAATTGCTGTGAAAAAACATTATGACCAGAGCAACTTATAAAAGACGGCATTTAATTGGGGACTTTCTTAAAGTTTCAGAAGGTGAGTTCACGGTCATCATGGTGAGGAACATGACAAAAGACTGGCAGACATGGCTCCAGAGCAGTAGCTGAGAACTTGTATCTTGATCCACAACTATGAGGCAGAGAGGAAGGGAGGGAGGGAGGGAGGGAGTGAAAAAGAGAGAGAGGAAGAGAGAGAGAGAGAGAGAGAGAGAGAGAGAGAGAGAGAGAGAGAGAAACTTCAAAGCCCATTCCTAGTGACATACCTTATTCCACAAGGCTATATCTCTAAATCCCTTCCCAGCTAATTTCACAAACTGGGAATCAAATATTCTAAAATATAAGCCTATACAGGCCATCCCCATTCAAATATCTACAGAGTTCCAGAGAGATGAGTCATCACAGCAGGGAGGCATGGTGAGCAGGATACTGAGAGACTGTATCCTCAAACAAAATAACATAAAACAGAGAGAAAAAAATGGAAGTAGGAGAGGCTACATACTTTCTCTAGCAAGATTTCACATCGTAAATCTTGCCAAACAGTGCCATCCAGGGATCACATGTTCAAATGCCTGATCCTATATGGATATTTCTCATTCAAACAACCACATAAATGTAACTTGTTGTTTTTTTTTCCTTAATTTTGTGGCCACTCACAGTTAACACATTGCTTTGAATTTCAGCTGAGATTTTGACTTTGGACTTTTAAGCAGCGTTGGAACTGTGTGAAAATCTTGAGGATTTTGAAGTTTGTTAAGTGAAGTTTATGTTATAAGATGGCCATGAGCCTATGGGGTCAAGGTGGAATGCTGTGACTTTTTAATGTATTCAGTTGTCAAGTTGGCAAAAGGTAAAGTTTTGAAGGTTGTCAGTTTGCCACCATTTCGAATCACCATGGAAACAAATCTCAGGGCATGTCTTTGAGGGATCTTCTAAGTTAGGTTGATTGAAGTGGAAAGATCCATCAGAAATGTAAGAAGCACTGTGCCATAGGTTAGAGTCCTAGAGTGAATAAAAAGAATAAAATGAGCTAAGCACTAATGTTCATTACTGTCTGATTTCTGGCAGCAGATACACTGTAACCTGATCTTAAACTCTAACCATGGAGCTTTGCCACTCACGATGGATACCCTCAAATTTGGAGCCCAAACAAACCCCCTCTAGTCTACTTTAATTCTCTTTGTGTAACATAATATCTTAATAAAAATAACTTAGTGAAGAAAGGGTTTATTTTAGTTCAAAATTCCAGTTTCCAGTCCATCATTGTGGGGAAGTAAAGCCAGGAAGTACAAACACTAGTCACATCATATTTACAGTCAAGAGCAGAGGTAAATGCATGCATGCATGCTCACTTGCCTTTTAGTTGCTTCCTTTCTCCACCCTTATATAGTTCAGGACCCCATGCCTGGGGAATGGTGTTGCTCACAGTGGGCTGGTTCTTCCTACATCAATAACTAAGACAATCCCACACAGATGTGTTAATAGGCCCAACCAGTATAGAGAATCCCTCATTAAGATTCAGGCTGGTGTCAAGTTGAAAAAATTTGACCATAACATTTTTCTTGAATTGCTTGTGTCATATATTTTGTTGTAGCAGCAAGATAAGTTACTAATACATGTGTATTTGTGTTTGTGTGTACATATGTTTGCATAGGCATGTATATGTGGAGGCCAGTGATTGATGCTGGATACCTTCCTCAAATGTTCTCTATTTTATTACTTTTTACATTTATTTTTTTTCTTTTTATTTGTGCTTGGTTTTTTTTTTTGTGTGTGTGTGTTACAGATTTTATGTGGAGGTTAGAGGACAACTTTCAGGTGTTGGCTGTCTTCCACTTTGTTGAGGCAGAGTCTCTCTTATTATTTCTGCTGCTGCCTAGAATACTCAATGCTACCTGATCCTGTACTGCCTGTCTTCACCTTCCATCTCACCATAGGAGTGATAAGGCTACAGATGCACATTGCTACATCCAACTTTTTACATGGGTTCTAGGGGCCACACTAAGGTTATCAACTTGAATGGCAAGCCATCTGTATGGCCCCTCTATTTTTAAGAAAGTGTTTTTTATTGAACCTGGATCTCATTTATTGGACTAGATTAGCTAGCCAGCAAGCTCCAGGTATTCATTTGTGTCCAACTTTTCAATACTGGAATTACGAGTGCTCATTGAGGAGTCTGGCTTTTTACTTGAGAATTGAGGTACCAAATTCAGATCCCCATGCTTTCACAGTAAGCATTTTCGCAACTGGGCCATTTGTTAAAGGAGTGGTGGGCCGCTTCCCACCACCCGCCCGGCTAGCTTTACCCGAAATAATTACATGGAAACTGTATTCATTTAAACACTGCCTGGCCCATTATCTGTAGCATCTTATTGGCTAACTCTCTCATATTGATTCAACTCATTTCTGATAATCTGTGTCCAACCACGAGGTCGTGGCTTACTGGCAGGATTCTAACCCATGTCATTCTTGGAGAGGAGAGCCATGGTGTCTGCCTCACTGCCTTCTTCCTCCCAGCATTCTGTTCTGTTTACTCCGCCTACCTAATTTTCCGTCCTATCAAGCCAAGGCAGTTTCTTTATTAACCAATGAAAGTAACACAATAGACAGATGACCCTCCTCCATCATTTCCCCCTTTTCTGATTAAACAAAAAAGAAAGACTTTCATTTTAACATAGTAAAATTACATATAACAAAACAGTTATCAAGCAAGAATTACAGTTAAAATATTTATATCTATTTTATCTTTTATCATCACTAAGGAAAACTATAACTATAACTAACCATTCTCCAACTCCATCAAAGACTCCAGAAGGATATAGTATTACCTAAGTAAACAAGAAATAAGCAACTTCCAAACTCTAGAAATGACAGAGACATCTCACTGCCTGTACAGTCACCCAAAGTTCCTCTGTACCGTTGGGGTATCCATCTTCAGCCTACAGGCCTACATAGTTTCCAGAAGACTTTTCCATGAAGCAGGAACTTTCAAAGGCAGTTCAGTGTTCTGCTGTGTCCTGCAGAACGTCTCGCAGACTCTTTCATGAATCAGGAACTCTGAAAGATCATCTCACCTTTAGGCGAGTTCAGCAGTTCTCTCTCTGTGGGTTCTTTGTGTCCAGTTTATGCATCAGTCCAGGCAAGAGCAGTTTCTTGCTCAAATGGCTATCAAACTCCATAAGGAGCCTTTTCGATGCCCATCTTCCTCTTGAAGTAGATTGGTGCTGCCAGAAGCAGACGTGTCTCATTGTCATGAAAAACCCTAAGTTATTAAAACATTAAATGCCATATTCTGTAGTCTTTGAAAGATATGAAGAACGCCTATCTTACAGAAATATATCTCTATATATCTAGAAAATCTAATTAACATAACTACAAGCTTGACTATTATCAATGATTATCCATTAACAACCTATATTTCCTAATTATACATTACATTTTAAAATGAACTACACAATCACAATACCTTAATCAAGATCAGAAATACATATACATATAACAAAATTGACCTTAAAATCCATACCAATGCAAATTATTCATATCTATATCATATCCCCCTTTAAATGTAAAAGAACATTTGTAAACAATATTTGGGAACATGGGCGCAGTTTTTTCTCTCCAAATTGCTTCCTGCTGTATGGGGGCATTGTTAATCAGGTCTTTCACACTAAAACCTGTGTGCTAGGTTCATTTCAATTGGCAGTTGAATGAAGTAATTTTTTGAGGGTGTTCACAGCAAACTTTCAGGAGGACGTGGTCTATCATATCATATTGGGATAGAAACAATCCACAGGGTCTCATTCTCTGTGAAAACAAAAGAAGAAACTCTTTTCCAAAGTATCATATCCTTAGATACAAATTCTGAAATCATAATACCCTTATATCCATTCTGGTTCTGCTTGGCAGCCCATATAATGAAATGTCTCTCTGTACTTAGCTCCTTCACAGTCAAAAATTTTAAAGAAAACACAATATACAGAATCCAGACTCTGTGAATTTTCCATTTTTATGTGGTTTATTTTTTTATTTCTTTCAATCTATAACTATCTGTACTCTGTCTCTTTAAAGATTTTACCCTTTTTTTAAAGGCATTAATTTTATTCTCTATATTCTTTTTCTTCTCCCTCCCAAGCCTACGTACACTCATCCAACACTGTGACCCATTTAGAGGTCTTTTATATCTGAATCTGTCCTATTGTGAATCTGTAATTTTTTACTATCTAGGAGTATTTTTGTTTTGCAGTTTTAAATCACTAAGCACTTAAGAATCTAAGCTGTGACATTCCTAGGTCAAAAACAGGTACTGCCTGCTTGCCCTGCCCAGCCCAACATGGTGGAGCCACTCGTGCCTCTGAGCCTTGCACATTGGACTGCTAGCATGGCGGAGGCACTTATGCCTCTGAGCTGCAGCATGCAATGTCCCCCTTTAAGGCACACAGTGAGTCTTGTTGCCATCAAACAAATTGTAGCACTTTACTCCACATGTTCTATTCAAAAGCACTGCCTCCCGTGGGAACCAGACAGAGATTGCGATGGCGGCACAGCCCGGAAACTGGTATTTCAAAACTACCACGGTCTAGTAGACCTGATCCCACTGCTTAATCAGGCAGGAAGAACCGAGCCACGAACATGGTCTCAACTACTTTGCCCCCGACCCCGAGTGGGCACACAAATGTTCCATAGCCGGAGTTTGCACTGGAGGCAGGACCCAGGAAGCCGCGTTTTAAAATGGTGCAGCTTTTTTTGTGCTGCTAATGCTGAAACAGGAAATCTCTCTACAGCACGCCCTAGCAAACAGCAAAATCTGTGTTAAACTCTCTTTCCCTTATTTTTAAGCTCTCTCAGATTTTTAAGTGGATTTTGGGTGGTTGCCCAGGTAGCCAGTTGTCTCCGTGATTTGTTACATGTTCTGGAAGTTGTTTGATTGCACTTCCTAATTACTCAGGTAACATTATTTCCCTTCTCAGATCTTCGATGGGGTTGAAGATTATATAAATGTAGTTACTTTCCTCTCATGACTTGGCCAAGTTATTTATTATACAAGACTTAAGCTAGTTAGAATAGGATATTTGTATTTATTGTACATAATTTCGTAGGTTTGTACTTATTATATATAACTTCGTAGTAGGCTTAGATCTCTCTTACTTAAACAAAAGGGGAAGATGCTGTGGGAGCTCCTTCTGCTCCTTCAGCCAATAGCCATTGAACTACCAGCCCATTGGGACGTGGTCTCTCTCTCTCTCTCTCTTTAAAAAAGCAGCAGCTGTCCTCCACTCTCTCTCTGGCTTCCGACTCCACTTCCGGCTCCTAGACTCCTTTCCTGATCGCGCAGAGGGGCTGTTGTCTGAGACGGTAATCTGTAAGTTTTTTCCCCTTTGAATAAATAACCATTCTATTAATCATAATTCCAAACTGGTGTGGGATTGTTTGTGACATACGCCATCAGCCATTTCCTGATCTCTGAAATAGAACATTTTAAAAATTCAGTGTACATCTCAAAATTGTTACGTTTATTAATTACTTTTGAGTGTGCTGTGCTGTGCTGACATAGTTTTATGTCAACTTGACACAAGGTAAAGTCATCTGAGGAAAGGGAACTGTTGTAGGAGGCTGCTTGTTCATTTTCTGGCTGCCCAGACTCCTGAAATAACCACACAGAAGCTGTGTTACTTAAATCACTTCTTGACCAATCACTATAGCATATTACTAGCAAGCTCTTACATATTAAATTAACCCATTTCTATTATTTTATATTTTATCACAAGGCTCGTGGCCTACCAGCAAGTTTCCAGCTGGCAGCTTGCATCTTTCCCCTCTGGAAGCTACATGGTGTCCCTTGATTCTGTCTTCCTTCTCCCTGCATTCAGTTTAGTTTTCCCACCTAGCTCTACTTGGCTAAGCCAGTGGCTGAAACAGATTCTTTATTCATTAACCAATAAAAGCAAAACGTATACAGAAGGACTTCCCACACCAGGGAACCTCAATTTTAAAAAAATGCCTAATTAAGATCTGGCTGTAGACAAACCTGTAGGCAAGCCTGTAGGGCATTTTATTAATTAGTGATAGATGAGGAAGAGCCTAGACTATTTTGGATGATGCCATTCCTGGGCTAGTGGTTCTAAATTCTATAAGAAAACAGGCCGAGCATGTCATGAGAAGCAAGCCAGTAAGCATCATTCCTCCATGGCCTCTTTGTCTGCTCCTGGCTCCAGGTTCCTGCCCTGCTTGAGTTCCTGTCCTGACAATGAACAATGATATGGAGGTATATACCAAATAATCCCTTTCATCCTCAAGTTGCTTTGGTCATGTTTTATCACAGTAATAGTAACCCCAACAGGACATACAATTCTCTTTACTATACTTATTCCATGATATGCTAGCCCAACAGGATTGGGATAACAAAGTGCCAGACTGGCTGGTTCATAGTTCTAGAGACTTGACATCCAAAATCAAAGTGTCAACTCGCTCTGAGACTCCAATTTAGTAGAAATTATTGTTTCTTATCTCTACCTTCTGGTGGTAGTTGGGCATCTTTGGTCTGCAGCTGCCTTTATTCCAATTTCCACGGCATCATCAAAGGTCCATTGTTACACCATTTCTATGTATGTGCCTATCTCTGTGAACAAATTTCTCCTTGTATTGGATTAAGAGGAGATGTAGGGGGCAGGTTGGATTGCTCAATGGGTAGAGGTGCTAGCCATCAAGGCGGACATCTGAATTTCATCCATGGAACACATAATGTAAAGAGAGAACTGATTTCCACAAGTTTTCTTTTGACTTCCACATGTGTGTCATGGCACAGCTTCCCACTAGATAGATGATAGATATAGATAATAGATAGATAGATAGATAGATAGGTAGATAGATAGATAGATAGATGAATAGATAGATGGATGGTTACATACATTCATATATATACATATATATATATATATATATATATATCTTTTTATAGCTTTTTATTTTAATGAGGAAATAGTCATAGGGATTCCCTGACTATTAGAGAGGTATTAGAGAAGCAGGTTAAATGTCTAGGTAATGTTCCTCAGCATCATGTTAGTGTCTCTAATTCAGAATCCTTCAAAAGGCAACAGATGCGTAGGGTCTTTACAGCTCCGTGGTTTATCTTACCCATACTCATCAGATGTTGGAGGCAGTTTTGTGGAATACTTACAGCAGGCAAGGCTCTTAATAGATAAAAATATTCCTTTTCTGTGCTACATTGAAAACAATAGCATATGTAAAAACTTGAGATGGTTGCTGGAGGGCTTTGCTATCAGGTCCTGGCCTGCTGTGAAGAAGTATATATACAAGAGGGGGACATTTATATTACAATGGACCACACAGAAACTAGATTTGACATTTGAAAAACTACCAAGCTTTTTCATGGGAGTCACATAATTTTACATTGCCATCTATAATATATGTGTGATTTAGTTTTTCACATTTTCTAGGAGTTAGGTATCACTACTATTTTTAAATTTTCAGCTCCTCTGATTTTATTTTTATTTTCATTTGACTAGTATTTAATGACTGTGAGCATGTTCTCATGTACCTTTTTTCATCTATGTATTAGTGCAATATTTGTTCATTTTCGGAAGTTCTAGACATGAGATGTCCTCTCAAATTCTCATGTGTGGCTTGGATTCCAATGTAGAAGTGCTGAAATGTGGAGTTTGAGGGGATGCCATTGGATCCTGTCATTGGGCTCTTAATCAGTGGATTCATCCAATTAAACATTCATAATGTGATGGCATTTCTGATGGTTGTAGAGACTAGGAAGTAGGGACTCCTTGCTGGGGAAAAGGGTACTGAGGGCATGCCCTGGAAAGATCCTGCCCTTTGTCCCTTTGTGTCTTCTTGTTTGCTGGACACCATAAAGTAAGCAACTTTGTTCTCCCACATGTTCTTTGTGAGGATGTCCTGCTTCATGGCAAGTTCAGAAATAATATATCCAAATGGCCCTGGACTGTAAGTCTATGAAACTGTAAGCAAAAGGAAATTGTTTTCTATTTGAAATAGTTTCTCTCAGGTATTTGCCACACTGGTGAAAAACTAGCTAACACATGCATCAAATGCTTATTATTTCATTGTTATTTTTGAAACTATTGGGTTTTGTGAGGTACTTGTATATATTAAATAGCATCCTTTATGAGCTATGCACTTTGCAAATATTGTCTCTTATTCTTTAGCTTTGCCATAATATCATTTTTCAGAGCAATAGTATTTTTATTTTGTTGAAATCTTGCCAAATTTCATGGATTGCACTTTTGGTGTCAAGTGCAACGTATCTCTGGATCCTGAATAATTTCTCCCATTCAAAAAAGTTTTCTAATTTCGTATCTTACATTTGAAGTTCAAGATCCATTTTGAAATATTAAAGTGAATTTCCACTGGCTCTAGTGCCATTTATTTAAGGTGTTCTCCTCTTTGAAATAGTTTGGTCACTGTGTCAAAAATCAGGTGGATGTATGTGTGTGGGTTATTTCTGGCATCTTTATTTAGTTTTCTATTGATCTCTGTGTCTATCCTTCTGGCAATATTGTATGCTCTTGATTGCTGTGCTTATAGAGTAACCTTCAATATTGGGTAGACAGTATTGAGTAGGGGTAACTCTTCATTTTTCTTTTCTCAAGATTGCTTTAGTTGTTAGAGGGTCTGCTCCTTCTTAAACAAAATTTCGAAAAAGTTCATTTGTGTCTACAAGCTGCCTTGCAGATATTTTTTATGGGGATTGTCATACCCTACAAGTAATTTTAGAGGAGAATTGACATTTTTATTATGTTGAGTCTTCTAAAGTGTATCTTTCCAATTACTTCAAAAAAGATTGTTTTATTCACACTTAAAGATTTATTCAGAATGCAGTTCCTGTTTAATTTTTCATATGGAAGTACTTTATTTGCTTTGGAGCTATTGTAAAAACATATACTTTAAAAGGGGTTTTTGTTTCTATTTTGTGCGTATGTATGAGTGCCTGCACGTGCATGTTTGTGCCACATGTAGACCTGGTGTCCGCAGAGGTCAGAAGAGGCCATCTGATCTGAACTGGAGTTACAGGCAATGTGAGCCACCTGATATAGGTTCCGGAAACGGAACCTGGATCCTCTGCAAGAGCAGCAAGTGGGGCTGGAGGTATGACTCAGTGGTTAAGAGCGCTGGCTGTTCTTTTAGCGGACCAAGGTTTGATTCCCAAAACCCACATGGCACCTCACAGCTGACACTTTCTTCTGACTTCAAATAACGCTAAGCGTGCATGTGGTACAAAGATATACACTAGTAAAGTGCTCAGATTTTGGTGTCATCCAACCTTTGTGTCTCCAGACAGCAAATCATTATTATATTGCACACTTCTATGAATTGGGTGGAGACATATGAGAAATGCTCATTTCATTTTCCTCATGAAGCTATAGGAAGATGGAGCAAGATTTACAGTCATTGGCAGTTAATGCTAGGTGTCATGTAGGAGTACAGAAGGAACCTTGACTAAACGATCTATATGAACCCTCTACCTTTTGCTTAGATTTCTCTGTTCATTGACCACGTGGATCCCACAGGGAGCATTTGAAGAATAGGAAGTAGATAAAGCCTGAGTTTGGAATTGGTTTGAAGAAACTTGTATTCTTTTCATTTGATTGAAACACTTACAGGATAGTGCATGCTCGGGGGCTTAGGAGAATAAATTCCACCTCTGCATAGGGGAAGAACAATAGTGTACATGGAAAGACATAATATAATGCTGATAGTGTTAAGGAGAAGCAATAGGAGGTATTTGAGGATATATCGTGCTTTTTCTTTTTCTGGAAAGGACTCTTAGCTTGCCTGAAGCCTATACTGCTTTTTATCCATGCTCATTTTTAAAAGGAATTACATTTATTTTTTTCAGTTTTTGGTGGAGCCACTGAAAGTCAGCATCCTTCAGTACTGGCAAGGATGCTAGCAAGCTTGCTTGTGGTTTGTGATTAACAATGAATGACCATTGATTCAGTGAAAGAAGGGGTCACGGAGGTAACTGGTGGAGCCTGAGTCTTTGATTAATGCCCATTCTTTCACAAAGCCTTTCTTTATTCACTAGGGCTTATTCAGATGCCGTGGCTACCCGAAAATATCAAAACCTTAGAGATATCTGAGATCCCTAACACCATGTCTTTTAGACTTCTGATACCTTTTATATCTCTACTCAAAACATTCCAGAAAAATCCTAAACATCTTGAAGACGGGGACTGTAAGGAATATTTCCTAACGCAAGCTACCTGACTACACAAAAATTCCCAATCAAGCCAAATCAAAACAAGCCAAATTAAGAAATATCCAGGTTTAATGAAAGTTCTGCGCTCTCAGGTGGCCCCAAGTGGGAACCGGAAAGCCACAGGAATGCAACCACTGGGAGGAAGAAAGGGAGACCACGTGTTCCTCTTTTGGGAGCTCATTTAAATACCCTGGGGAGGGGTCCTGACCCCTCCCTGAGGGTGGGCCTGCTGGGATTTGGAGTCCAGACCAGACCTGGGGGCTGAGATAGATGTGAGGGGCTGGGGCCTACGCTCCCAACATGACATTCCAGACTCTTTGGATATAGGGGTGACAGAAAATTGGAGTGGTAGTTATGGCAAACATTAAGGCTCTCTTTGGAAAAAAGGGCGTAGACTCAAACTGGCTACTTCCTGCAGGCGAGGGGTGGTTTAGGGGAAGGGGAGAGCTAGGTGTCCATGGTCAGCGAGAGGTGTGGTTGTAAAGGCATCCTTTCAGCTGTCTTTTAGGAGATGTCGGCATCTGTTCCTTGGGGGAGGTGAGAAGGCAGGAGTCTAGGAAAAAAATTGTTAGCACTAAAGATGAGTGTGCCAGAATGAGGAGCAGGTAGGCCCTTCATTGTGGCATCCTGGAAAACCGGTGGGTGGAAGGTCCTGTCTGCTGGACAGACCAAGTGTCTTGAGTAGGCGTCTGCTTGAGCCTGGAGAGATGGTACCAGCATGGGTGTCCCAAGAACTTGGCAGCCGAGGGTGTGGTGAGGATTACTGTGTGAAGTCCTGTCCATCGAGGTTCGAGAGACCTAGGAGTTAACTGTTTGAGGAGTACTCTGTCCCCTGGGGAGAGTGGGGCAGGTTTAGGGGCATTAGGGTCCACTGGTGTGGTGGCAGGAAGACAACTGTCAGTGTGTGAATGGAGAAGGGACCTTAAAAGGGAGAGGTGGGGTAGGTACCCTGCCAGTGGAGGAGTTTGGACTGGGAGTTGATGGTTAAGGAGAAAGGGCCTGCCATAAAGCAGCTCAAAAGGGCTCAGGTCCATAGGGGAACATGGGGTGACCCTGAGGCGAGGGCCAAGACAACTTGAGTTCAATGGAGAGCTTGGTTAATTATTGTTTGATGAGTCCAATTGTCCAGGAGATGTTGAGAGCTTCTGACACGAGCTCCATGACCCTGAGCCATCACATCTGCTGTTTCCCTGGAGACCGGAAACACTTCTATCCATCCTGTAAGAGATAACAGAGTTTTTTTTTTTATGAGTAGGCATATGGGTGAAATTAACCTGCCAATCTTTGAGCAGTTGGTGTCCGCAAAGCTGACGTATGTAGAGAACCTCTTGTGGGCTGGCCTTCCTCCTTTCTGTTTCTCCCTCTTTATCTTCCTTCCCTCTGACTTGATGAATATGTGGCTCTTCCATGCTTAGAACATTCTTCCCTTCCAGCTACTTTTGCTCATGTACCTATTTGCCATGCTTCAGAGAATAAGATCAGTGTACTAAAGGAAATGTTTTAATGTAAAGACGTATTAAAGACAGTAAGGCAGACTTTCTGGGGCAACAATTGTATCAGGTATAAGGAGGAATACAATGAAATTTTGTAGTAGGTGAGAAGGATTGAGCTCAACTTCAAATATAACGAGGAGATATGAGGGTATAGTATATAGCCAAAGAATAGGGAGAAAGTCAGTGAACTAAAACTTATTAGGAGTAAACATCAGGGGTGAGGGGCCACTTTGCTCAAACTGGCATAATGTGATTCTTCCTGAAGACGGACCAGGGTGGCCATCGTCACTTGTGGATTATAAAGGATGAGGAACGTGATGAGAAATGGAGCCACGGTAAGTCAGTTAAGATCCTGCAAAAATATGGTGACATGAGACAGGCATGGAAGTCCAGGTTAAGGCCTAGCTGGGAAGAGAATTCAGATGAGCCTGACTAACATTGTTTAAAGAGACTCTTTGTCTCCTTAAACTGTTTTAAACTACTTTCGCAAAGAGATCCATTTTAATCTTCCAAGTCCAGAGTCTTTTGTGTCCTCGAGGCATGCTGTATTTACCCATTAATACTTATTCTTCCGCTGCCTCCTAGTGTGGTTATGTATTTGTCTGTCCTACTCTCTCTCTCTCTCTCTCTCTCTCTCTCTCTCTCTCTCTCTCTCTCTGTAATTTGAGGTCATCTACTCCGTCTCAGCTTGTTTCTTCCATAGACTTGCAAGAGGTCTGACATGACAAATACTTGTCTTCATTGATCTCTACTTTATGGTTTTGGTAGGGCCACTTGTATTAATGGGTAGATGTTGGGAGAGTAAATGCAGAATGTGTTCCTTCTAAAGAGCTATAACTAGTGTGAACCCATAATCCTGCTTGCAAGAACAAAGGGGCTTCTTGGTAAGACTCCACGCATGCCCAGCTCCATTCTTCCAGCCTGCCACCATCAACTCAGTAAGGATTGCAAATTTTACACCTTTTTTTTCTTGCTTCAGCTCCTTTGGAGATGTAAGAACAAGGGCATGATACTGCTGAATTTTGGTCAACTTATCTGTACTTTTGAGAAAAAGAAACAGTACATTAACTCTGGGGTGCCATTCAGCTAATGTTCTGGGGACATGACTGGCACCCTAAGGTCATTTGTCAAGCAGAATGATTATGACTAAATATAACTTTCCACCCTCTAAGTGGCTCTCAACAAATAGGATCCAGCAGGACATTTCATGTTATGAAGCAGCCCCAGGGTAGTAGACGTCAACAGCCCTGTTCGATTAATCCTTGGAAACACAGTCAGAATTCATGGGGAACTTGTTGAAAGTTGATCGCCACCTTCTAAAAGGTGAAATTCTTTTCTGTTCCCATTAAGTGTTGTTAAGGCCATTAGCCGAAATTGGAATAGAGAAATATGACCTTCTACGTGGTAGATGCAGAGGCTGAGAAGATGAACGAGATGGAAATATATTGGTAGCTTCTAACAAGCACCTGGGTGGGGAGTGATAACTAAAGATTGAAAATTGACAAATGAGTCAGACTGACAATGATCAAAGGCAGAGAGGGATGCAGTGCGCTTTGCAAGTGGGGATGAACAGGAAGAGCAAAGACATCATCAAAAATCCAGCAGGGCTGCCTCCCCTGGGAACCGGATGCAGGATTACTCAGAGAGGAGCTAAAGTTTCCTAAGCAGGGGCAAAGGAAACTTTCAGTGGAAGAGGAAGAGATTGCTTTTCAGCTGGTGGGAGTGATGAGTAGAATAGAGCTGTCAAAGGCACTAGGGTTCCTAAGGAAAACAACAGAGAGTAGTCAGGAGGTCCGAGACATCTGTTTATGGCAGTTGCAGAGTTACTGAGTGAGTCCCACCCTCCCAGCCCCACAGCTGGTTTTAGCCTTCCAAGAGACTAATATAAAATTTCTTTGAAAGCTATCAAGCTATAAGGAATTCTCATCATGGCCATTCAACTGAATCAAATGTAAAAGAATATTGCTCCGAGGAAGTATGTGAGATTTTAATTATTTCCTCTGGTGGAGGTGAACTTGTTTGCAGACAATCTTAACAGCGGTTCTCAAGTGATTTATCTTGGACTTCAGAGACATGCATTACAATATTTTGACGGAGGAATGTGGGGAGAGATGGGATGTTTATCAGCACAGAGAGCGTGATTTGCCATTCCCTCTGACACTTCCGCTTGGCTCAGGTCATGGAGCCCTGACAAATGAGAGGAAGAAGCCCACCAGGATGCACTGAGTTAAAGGCCAGGGGTACCATCTGCTCTAGAGACATCCAGAATCTTCAAGCCAGGAGTGGTGCCTGAGGTTTGGCAGTTTTCCACCTATGGGCCTAGTTGCTAATAAAAGGTGGTTAATTTTTCAGGTCCTACCAGTGGATGGAGGGCTGGAACAAAGTTGCCATCCTAATACTGACTCTTGGATGGGTACTATGCTAAACGCTTCACATGACCTGTCACTCAACCCTCCCAAACACCCCATAGGGTTGGATACTACATTGTCTATGTTTCATGGCTAAGAACAGGTTAAGGAAGATTACCAACTTGGTCAAGGCCACATCTCTAAGTAAAGCCTAAAATCTTACACTAAAGTGTGATGTTAACTCCAAACACTTATACCTGGGGTCGGCATACAACATTTCTGTATGCATGTATGAATGAACCTGAAGCTGTGAGCAGGAAATGGATGCGATCTGCCCAATGTGCCTAACATTTATTTGTGGAGGGGATCCAGCACAGTCACGACTAGGTGACTGGTCTATTAATTGATTAGTTTGTGGTGGAAAATCCTTTATGTAGCTTGCCCTGTCTGAGCAGGACGTTACTTCATTTTCCTGACATTTTGTATGTTACTCCCAGATTATCAAGTGAGAAGTTATTTGTTTAAATGTGCCCCCTCAAAAGCATATGATGAGAATTTAATCCCCAGGACAACGGTGCTGGGAGTGGAACCTTATGTCATGAGGACGGTGTTTTTAAATTAGATTAATGACAATTATAAAAGGACTTTAGGCTGAAAGTTTGATCTCTTGATCTCTCTTGCCCTTTAGATTTCTGCCATGGGTGACAAAGTAAAATGTCCCTCCTCACATCGTAGGTAATTCCTCAATTTTGGACTTTCTAGACTTCAAAAGTGTGAGGAAATAAACTTCTGTCCTTTGTGATGTCCTTCATCAGTGCTTTCCTGTTTTAGCTGTGTGCGATGTTCTTAGCAAACATCTTCCATACACTGTACACAACAAATTAACTGCAAATAAATCTAATCATTAAATGTCAGTAACACGAAATACAAAACTTTTAGAAAGAAATGCAAATGCAAGCGTCATTCCTTTGAATTTGATGGTCCAGTCATCACAGCACCTTGTGGAAGGTCTCTCTCATTGATTTGTTTGGGTTCCCTTGCTAAAATAAGGTTTTTTAAGAAACTTCTATGGACGTTTTATTTTCCAGATTTAATTTCAAAGATCGTCATTAATCTACTGTCAGTTTGAAGTGCTTCATGGAGCAGCAAAAAGAGTCCCATGGACTGGTTTTTGACAAATACTCCTAGGCAAAGGGCTTTTCACACTGAGGGATCCCTGAGTCCCATTAAGCATAAACAACCTTCCAAAGGGAACACCAGTCTGGTCAAGTAATGGCAGTGCTGTGGGAATCATTCCCCAAGAAGTCCAGCCCCTTTCTGCTCCTTGCTGCCTTCCAGGGTTTTAATTGTCACTGTGGGTGTAGACTATGAGTTCTCAGAACGACTTTGGAGCTAGAATGTATAGGGTCGCACCTGGGCAAGACACAGCATCACAAATATCACTATCCTTATTGAGACCCTCCACCATTTGGTTTGGATAAATCAACCTAAGATCATTGCAAAGCCTTGGTTTATTCTTGGGAGAACATTGATTTGGAATCAATGCTAGTTTTCCCATTGTCTTTACTAAGAAGAGGATTCGGGAAGGCTCCTCTGATTCTCTTTTCCTTCCTTGTGCTTGGTTTCCAAGCTTTGAAGTCTTGGCCTAATTCAACCCTGGAGTGCCCTTGTGGTTTAGGTGCTTGCTTTGTCTCCTGCATATTGTCACCTCCTTTCTGTTTCTCTCCTTGTCTCCTAATTCTTTTTGCTGAAAATTGGGCATGCCAGGTAATATATTATATCAACTAGATATTGATTTCTGTCTCCCCTCTTCAAGGCTTACTTTTGCTGTTACTTTCCTGTTTTGTGGTTTAATTAAACTATTACAGCGAGGCAGAGTTCTCCCTCAGTGTGAAGCCTTCACATTGATATGCAGAAATCACAGCCTCGAGCCCCTGCACCAGCACTGCGGGATGGCAGTGGCTTCCTCAGAGCTGGCTGTGACTTTCTCTTGCATTTGCTGCAATCACACCCAGATGCTGGGCTTTGCCGCATGCTGGGCAGGGATTGCTTTATTGTTTTTGAACATGTCCTGGGGCACCAATTGTTCAACAGTCAGATCCAATTAAATTTGGTACTCTTCCAACTTGTAGTATTTGAGGCAAGTCTCTGAAGTTTGCTGAGATCTCAAGGGTGCACGTAGTCATTGTCTCTTTCCTTGGCTCTCCTCGGGAAAGTCATTTATCTGTGGCTCTTAATTAACAGACTTCTCAGCAGCTTCTTAATTGTTTACCACCAAATATGCCTTGTTACTGAGAGTTACTACAGTCTGTTTGGATAAAGCCAGCTTCTTTAGGAAGAGCTTTGGAAATCTGTGTTTTAAGGTCTACCCCTGTTGTTGAATCAAAAGCTTATCTAAGAGTCATTGCTCCCCAACTGGGTGTTGAGACACTGCTCCGCTTTTCTTGGGTTTCTGCTCATGCTTTATGACCAGGATAGTTAGTGTAATTATTCAGTCACACATAAGGCTGCACTTCTGGGTTCTAGAGCCATGCAAGTAATTTTAGTTAGAAAGGGCGGTAACCTGTGGTCTTCTCACCTTGGGTCTCCCACGACTGGAGTTCTGTCTATGAGTGACCTGGGTCAAGGGCATCTGGAGGACCAGTAGTACTCCTAGCAGTAGAGTCTCTTCTCTATGATGAAGCCTAATGGAAGGAAGACACATTTCACCATCTTTTTTTTTTTTAAATCATACTTGTAGTCACCAGGAGCTTGTCAGTTGTAGGGCAATGGTGGTACAGGCACATAGTTTATCCTTCTTGGTGATCTCCCTAGACTGAGGACTAAGGGAGGTGGCCTGTATTCCACCAAGCTGACCAGAACAAAGTTTTTTTTAATTAAAGTTATTTTTTATTATCGTGTATATGTAATATGCATGCATTCATTCAGACTCAACCGGGGGAGGGTAGAGGAAGCTCATGGCTCAGGTGCATAGATTTCTTTTGTTCTCACCCAGATTTAATAGATTCACTTAGTATTTCTTTATTTGCTATCTTTCCTTTGGCAATTTTGGTAGACTTCAGAGGGTTGGCGGTTCCTCACTGAGGTTGTTATATTTTAAAATTTTGCAGTTACCTGGCAATTTCACCTATATTACATAAACTATAAGTACATTGTCTTTTTCCATGCAATCATTTGTTGTGTTTGTGTATGTGTGTCTGTGTGTGTGTGTGTCAATGCACACATATATATGTGTGCATGTATATTAGAGTGTGTGGGGAGGTTAAAGGACAACTTGTGGCTATCAGCTCTGTCCTTCCTCCATGTGCGTCCTGTGGACTGCACTTAGGTTGTGAGGTCTGAAAGCGAGCATCTTTATTCACTGAGCCATCATTATAGCCCTAATGCATTTTAACAACTTGAACTCCATAGAACATGGTCATTGCAACCGTGAACGTGCAGTGGTTGTGGACACTGGCACTCAGTTGGGCCCTATAGCATTCTGTCGTGTGTAGGGATGGCACTTCCTAAGGACACTCTAGTAGCTATTGGTAGTTAATGGTTGCTGGGAGAATGATTGTCATCCCCTTCAGTTGCAGCCATTATCAATTTGCCTGTGCTCCAGTAAATAACCCGCTACCCATACTTGTACAAACAATCCTAAGACAACTCAGTGGGTTTTAAAAACAGACATCAAAGCGTTTTTTTCTATTAAAAGTGGATATCCCTGTGGTCATTGACTTTTTTTTCATGCCTACCTTTCTCTACAACCTAAAGAGAATTCTGAATTCCACCTTTTACTTGCTGGTGTCAGCATTGTGCTCATATTAGACTCTTGATATGATGCATTTAAAACAGCGCCTGGCCTCTGCGTGCTCCCTGACAAAAACATTGTAACCATTAGGCAAACGCCGGACACATTCTCAGTTAAGGGACGTAGCATTATAATCTACCTGGTAATTCAAAACTGTTTACAGTAAGCCAGCATGAGGATATATGCCGTGGATGTCAACAATAAGCAGGTAGAGGCAGGAGTTCCCCACGTTCGAGGCCAGCCTGAATGAGAGAGTAAGACCTTGTCTGAAAATAAAAATGCAAAGGAAAACAGAATAACCTCACAAAACTGGAGAGGTGAAAAAACGAACTCGCAAGAACTAAAACAGACAAACGAAAACTAGGAGAAGTCTGAGAAGCAAGCACCAAAGTATAAGAAGCGGAAGAGGATATTATGGACGGCTAAACATCCTGAGGGATCCCGGAGAAAACCCTGAAAAGGAAAGGGACTTTAGCTCAAAAGTAATAAAATCTGAAGATTATGAAGTTTATTTAACTATATTAGCAACATTAGTTCATTAATTTTAGCATTATGCCATACATACCAGTGTGAGATGTTAGTAACAGGGGAAATTGTGCACTTTATCTATGGGAACTCCCATAGTAGAGTAGTTATAAAATTAAAAAAATTGTGAACTTTAATTTTTACATTTAAAAAAGATCCTCCAGCTTAAGCAGATAAAGCTGGCCTGAGTGTAAATAAACTTATTGTTCTGAGTTTTTAGATTCAGAGTGCAGAATCAAAACTTTATTCATGTTTCCTTTTGTTTTGAAGCAGGGTTTTATGTATACTATGCTGTCCTGAAACTGTATGCTTCCAAGAATGACCTCTGGTTTGAAACAGAAACACAGGGCTTTGTGAATGCTAGAAACTACTCTCTAAATAAAGCAACTTATCAAGCCCTAGAAGTCTACTTTTTTGTTCAATGCTTTCTTATGAATCTTTTCTAAGGAAAATATCAGGTATATACAAAAGAAGAGATAGGTAGCTAGACAGACAGGCAGACAGATAGAGAGATAGAGATGATAGAGATGATACATACACACAGAGAGAAAAACATTCTAAATGACCACCAGAGGGCAGTATGTCCTCACATTTGGTCTAATGTTTTGCGCCACAGACAGGAAATCGTGAATACCATATCTCCTCGGAAATCTATGTAAATTTTATACACAATGGTATAATAAGGCTCTGAGATCAGTCGTGCTGAAAACAAACTTGTAAAATTTTGTTAGAATAAGAATTTGGCTTTTGTCCTCTGTGGAACATATTTTCTGTTTTTTTTTTTTTTTTTTTCTAAATGAGAGAATAGTGTTTTCACATTTGGAAAACAGTTAAGAGGAGAATAGTTTAGACTGTATAGGTTATGAAATATATTTCTATTGTTTTATAGTATAGTAATTAGATAAATCATGCGTTTTGAGAACATTTAATTGAGGAAGTATTCATAATTTTACATAAGAAACAACATAAGAAACAAAGGAAGCATATTTGTATATGCAATACAGTCACAAACATATTTTTGTATACCGTGGAAAACAACACTAGAGAAACGACATAGTTAATAGTAGTTATTTCTGCGATTTGATGTTAAAAGTGATTTTTAGTTTTTCCTTTACGAACCTATAGTTTTCTGATGGTTTACAAATAAAATATATCATTAAACTAATCAGAGAATCAGAGAAGAATACATATCAGAGCCAGTATTCTGTGAGCCAATATTATTATTGTTACGTATTCTAAATTTATTTTCTTTTTTCACAAATATTTATTTTTTAAAGGCTAGGTTACTTGATCTCTGAGAAGGGAATGGTAAGAGAGCCTGGATGGCCTTGATTTGGCTAGTTCTAAAAGCAGAGTCTTGCTCTCCAGCAAGCTGAAAGGCGCTGGCTGCAGAAGTATGAGAGAAAAAACCCCACCAAATCGTGGTGATGGCTGGCTCGTGTCAGGAGGGCACACATGACCGATCTTTCTATACAAAATGTCTGACGGTCACAGAAGGCAGGTATCGGGCCCTCATATGTCAAATGAGTGGGTATGTGGGAAGAAATTATGTTTGAGGGAGGAGGAGTCCTATGGCCCAGTCTGCCTAGACCATGATGGAGTGGTTTGGGCCTCTCTTTGAAGGGGGCTATGTTCCTGCTTCCCGTTGAGATTATTTCTTTAAGGGATCAGGTCAAAGAAAAACTGCCAAGGCCAAAGGAGTCTCAGAAAAAAATGTTGAGGCACTCCCTATCTGTCCTTGTTTCTGGAACAAGTCGTCACTCTCAGATTGTATGTCTGGTGGGACGGGCATCGATACAGGGCCTAGGAAAGGTCTCTGAGAAGTCCAGGTATAACCTGATGTCTGGGATGTTCTCTGGACGCACGGAGAAGCTATCAACTCTGAGCACTCGGGAGATGACAGCAAACCAGATGAAGGGGACACCTCTATCTCTATCTATCAAACACATTCGTGAACTACTCTGGGCTGCCTTGGCACAAATTGCAAACAATCCCTCTTTTATCTGTTTATCTAGAAGCTCTTTCCATTTCTTAAGCATGCACAGGACCACTCCAGTGTACAACGCCAGAGGGCGCTGTTCCACTTTACAGCTTTTGGAAATGGTGATTCATGGCTTGCCAGGAAGGTACGCAGAAGCCCTCCCAGCTGCTCCTGCTTCATGAGTGAGTCTTCTTTTGGATCGATGCCTTTTCAAAGACAGGGTTTCACTGTGTAGCCCAAGCTGGCATAGAACTCTCAGCAATCCTCCTGACTCTGTCTCTGGAGGGCTGGAATTGTAGAGGTTGACCCAGACACCTGATGGTTGATTAGTCTTACATATGGCCCTTAGCTATGCTGGCCACACCTTTCAACCCAGAGGTTCCCTTTAGGTCTGTGATCACTGAGAGCCCCTCCAGTGCCATGTGCTACCTTGTAGCAAACAAACACTTGGGTATGGTTCCTTAATGTTCGCCTAGGTTAAATGATGAGATTTTCACCCATCTCTTCAGCCAATGTATACCAAATATTCAGTAACCAGGAAAAAAAGATGAAAGCTTCCATTTATAAACACTGATAATGAGAAATTACAGATTCAAGACTGTAGGCCTTTCTAACCACGTTTTATTGTTTTAAAGCCAAAGAATTTCTTCATAGTTTTCAATATTTAACTACAAATTTAAATGCACCAAATTTGACTAATATTTTTGCAGGTCACTAAGCACATAAGAACATGCATCACCCTGAATGTGCTTTCAGAGTGTGTCACAGGTGCAGATGGCGGACAGAAAGCGCCTGTGCCTTCCCCAACCCATCTTTTGTCATGGTAGACAACTCTCTCAAGAGTTTGATCATCCGGAAGCTTGATCATTATGTTCACTCAGGATTGCATCTGAACAGGATAAGATTGCTAAATTGTGTTTACAATGAAATGTCTGAATAAGTAAATGGAACCTTTTAACACTTGATTAATAACTATTACGATCTGCTGAAACAGGATGTTATGTTGGGTACAGCTGGCTATGAGTAACAACGGCACCTGTTACTGTGTGCCAGCCAGGTACCCGAAAGAGCTCTTCGAGCATATTAGCTCTTCGTTTAGTCAATGCCCATGAAACAAAGGATGCTCCCGATTTACAGATGTACAATCTGAGGATCTGGGCTAGGGAGTGAGCTGCCTATAAGATACAATAGCGGTAAGTGGTAAAGCAATGAGCTAAATATTTCAGGTTCATGTCTACTTAAAATATTGTGCCTTTTCTGAGATGAAGTCTTACTTTGTGGCTCAACCGCAGCCAAGTGGTTGATCTTGCTACAAAAGTGTTGCTCAAATCCCTGGGTGGTGATCCTCTTGTCTCTGTCTCCTGAGTAGATGGGACCACAGGCAGGTACCACAATGCCTGGCTTCATTAAATTATTTTTAATCTATTTTTCTCACTTCTGAATGGCTTGAGAATATTATTTTTCACCTCCTGACTTGGGGGTTTCAAGAGAGAAGGGACTCCAAAACAGTAGCCCTTAACAACACTGGACACCAGAAGAGCAGTTCTCAGCCTTCCTAATGCTATGACCCTTTAGTGCAGTGAGTTCCTCATGTTGTGGCGATCGCCAACCATATATACATTTATTTTCATTGCTACTTCACAACTGTAGTTTCACTACTGTTATGAGTTAGGTTGAGATCCATGGATGGAGAGCCACTGGGCTAGAGCATCACGAGCATACTGCGAATCAGAGGCTGAGTGGATGGCATAGGGCTAGAGTGTTGGGCGCACAGAGCTGAGCTCTGAATGCCTGGCCATCACCATCAGGTGATTATCAGGAACTTTCAAGAGAGCCTAGGAGCATCAGAGGTCCTTTGAGTTTGAAACTGAGATGGGCTTTCATTGTGTGGCCCAGGCTGGCCTTGTACTTATGGCTTTTCTCCTTGTTCTGCCATTCCCAGGGCAGGGATTACAGGCTTGTTCCACCCGGACAGAAGTGGCTTTGGCCTTGAACTCCATTTCTTTATGCATACTTTCCTGTTAAGCTCCTCATGTTTGCAGCATAGCTATTGTGGTATAGCAAAAAGAACAGGAATCCTGGAGAAACAGCCTTGGCTCCAGGTCCTTGGTGTGTTTCCCGCAATCTAGTAGCTTCATGAGTTCAAGGATGTCACTTTGTCTTCTGGCCTTTTAGCTCCTATCTGGTTTGGCGGGAAGATTAAACCAACATCTTAATCAGGGTCTTGTTCACAATTAACTCTCAATACTGAATATGATTCTTATTCCTACTCTGATCCCCTCATTTCAGTCCCAGACATCTCGACATTTTCTCATGACTCATTCTCCACGTTAAACGAGACAGGTACCTTGGGGGAACTGTTGTGTAGCTAGCTACCAAGTGATACTAACCCTCACCACTACTACCTTTAGGCACCAGGGAAGCTTCATTTTATCAAGTGCAGGTCTGCCTGACCCTTCCCTTAGGTCCCACCCACATATACAGCTTTCTCTGAGTGTCTATGGGGATTTGTGTCAAGATCCCTGAGATGTCAGAGTCGGTGTGTGTCCAAGTCCCATTTATAATATGGTATAGTACTTCCAAGCCTACACTAAGGCACTTTCTATCATCTCTAAATTGCTTTCAATAAATAATACGAGGGAATGTTACATAAGTAATTGCTGTTTTATATTGTTTAAGGATAACATGAAACAAAATGTTCCTTCGTGTTCAGAACAGATATAATTAAAAGAAATTTCAAGCCTAAACTGCAAGGGTGGTCAAGGCTGATAGCACTCCTATACCATGCATGAAAAGAGATGAAAAATGTCAACATAATGAGATTCCTGACCCAGGCTCACACCACGCCAGCAAACCCGAAACACCAAGGGAAAGAATTTAACTGAAGTCCAGTCTGCAGGCAAACATGTACAAAAGACGCATGTCTCCACCATATTTTAAACAGCACACATAGCAATTTTGTCATTGTGAAAAGTGGACAAAGTTTAATTTGCATTGTGAGTGAGGTTTTATCTAACATACAGCATCAGGAGGAAATGCTGCTGTTCTGTCATCTCTATATTTTGAGACAGAGTCTTGTTCTGCAGTCCAGATTGGCCTGTAATTTGTGATCCTCCTGTCTCAACAATCCCAAGTGCTAGAATTAGAGACAAATGTCACATAGGCTCAGTTCATGAACAGATCCTAAATAACCTCAACACACACACACACACACACACACACACACACACACACACACACACACACACACACTGTGCACTGATAACCGTGAGCTGATGAGTGTGCTGACGAACTCAATGCTAGTAATCATTTTAAGGTCATTATTTACGTGTACAACAGATCGGCACATTGGATACTTTCAGCTTCCACAGTTTGATCTAATTCTATACCTCACGAAAGTCGGGGAAGTGACTCTGACATCAGACAAATTTCTCTTCAAACTGCTTCTTCATTGCTCACTATTTTTGTCGCTCTGGGAGAGGCATTTAGATTCTGCAAAAATCATGTGCTTTACCAGTTAATGGCAATAATTCTAACCCCCATCTAATTCTCTTATTCAACTCTGTTTATTAAGCTCCCAACTTCATGACGAATGCTGTGCTAGGCCTGGGAATACAATAAAGAGCAGGGAGATTAGCATGAATCATCACATCATCAAGGTAAAATTGCCACTTTTGAAAGCAGTGACAAGGGTACATGGTCTTATGAGACAATATCTGGCTTAGACACGGAAGTAATATTGACAGGACTTACTTGGTGATAGATTGGAGTTAGAAGTGAAGGCAGAAGCATGAGTCAGGAATCGTTGTTTGCTTGCTGGCTGACAGCAGGTGGCATTCATCAAGGCCAGAAGTATTGGAAGGGTTAGGTTTGGGGGAATAGTTATGTCCGGGGGAGGATGCATGACATGCGTATCAACAGACATTCCTGACTAGATCTTAGGGACATTTACATTTTTGTCTCACCCAATTAAAGCACAATGGCAGTTTCCTTAGCAGAATTACTGCATTTCTTTTTCCAGAATGGAAGCAGAGCCAGGGGATTGAAGTGACCTGTCCTGGATCTTACAGTTAGTTAGTGGTAGATCCCAGATTAACTTTCATTCCGTGGCTCAAATGTATGCTTTTTCCACTACTTCATCCTGTGGGGCCTGGCAGGGCCCGCAGAAGAAGGGAAAGCCAGCTGGGCCAAGGGCAAGGAGTCTAAGAAGGCTCGAAGTGAGGTGGGAGCAGAAAGGGGGGCAGGGGCAGAGACAGAAAGCATTTATAGCAAAGGCAGAGGGGATTCTCTCCAGTGACTTGATTAAGATTTATTATTTGGAGATGGGTTGAGCAGGCCAAACTAAGGTTCACATTTCATAACCTCACCCAGATTTTGGCCCTGATCTCTGAGGTGCCAGAGTGGGGAAGATATGAGGAGGCAACTTATGAAGTGGCCCAAGGCCCAGGGCTAAATTTGAAGTTAGCACGGGGATTTCAGTCAGAAGAGTCAAGTTTCCAGAGCCGTGGCTATGTCCAGCAGCTGAGGCCCCACAGAGGGGTGGAAAGCTGGCCCTTCCTGGCTAGCACTTTGGCCCCCACCTTCCTGTCATCTGCTCCATGCCACTGGCGTTCTAGGAAGCAATGACAGCCACTTTCTTGGCTTGAGGTTTGTCATGCCATCATAAACCGGGTTCTGTGCAGCGCTGTGAGGCTGAGGAAGAGTGGAACAGCACATAGGCAGATATGGCCGTTGCCAGCCTGCCTCCTTTAGGGTCTCACTGGCTTCCTCACACCATAGGTCATCTCTGTTACATTCCCCACCCCACTCAATTCTAGTTTATGTCCTGCAGGGCTTGACTGTGGCAAGCTCAAAGTTGGGGATCCCAGTAGGACTTTCATTGTTTCTTGCATCAACCTAGTGACTTTCTGGGTGTCAGTGACAGCCTCTGGGGGATGTGGCATATTCTTATGGATTAGATTTTTGTCTTTGGATTCTTAAAAACTGTTTTGTACAAATTAATGTGTACCATGCGAACATATTTGTAATGAAATGATTGCTGTAGTCAAAGAAATTAACACATCTATATTCTCATAATTCTTTTTTCTATGAATAGAGCACCTTCAATTTACCATCTTGGCAAATTTTCATTGTGCAATCCACTATTACTAACCATAGTACCCATACCGTATAGCAGATTTCTATACAATTTATCCCATGGAACTGTAGTTTTGTGCCCCAGGGTCTTATCCCTGCCACTGGCCCCATGCTGCCATCTTGTCTGCATGTACTCTCCCTGTTTGCATGACTCATTTTTTCCTAACAAAACATTCCAGATATAAGTGAGACTATGTCTGTGTTATTGCACTTAGATTAATGATCTCCATTTTCATCCATGTTGTTGAAAATGTTAAAGAGCTCTATTTTCTGTAAAAGGTAGAACAATATTCCTCTCAGTGTGTGCAATTTTTTTGTTCATCAGTTCATGAATATTTAGATAGTTCCCGTACCGTGACTATTGTGAAGAGTGCAGGAATGAACATGGGAATGCAAGTAACTCTTTGTGGTATTGATTTCATTCTGTGTGTTCTATATTTTTTAGTAAGTTTTATATTGTCTCCCATGAGGGCTATACCAATAAAAATTCTCTCTCTCTCTCTCTCTCTCTCTCTCTCTCTCTCTCTCTCTCTTTCTCTCTCACTCTCTCTCTGTCTCTCTCTCTCTCTCTCCCCCCATCTCTTTTTCTCATTAGTAAAATCTAAAGCAAATGCAATAAGCCTGCTGTCTATCACCCGAATGACCACAGAAAAACTAAGGAGAGCTACAAGACTTCTGGGTCCTCTTGTGTATTTGTATTTCTGTACACAAATCATATTAGATTGCATATTAGATCCCCACATTCCAAAATGACAGCGACGTAAACAACGCAAATGACTTGTTTGGTAGGACATTTGGAAGTGGAATGGACAGGGTTGAGGGGGATGGTTCCACGACCATGTTTAATGCCACAACTCCTCCCAGCTCTCTGCCTGTAAGTAGTTCTTCCATCTTCATGATCCAAGTTGATTGCAACAGCCCTGTTAATCCTTGTTCACTAAAAGCGGGATGGTGGGACAAAGGACAAAGACAGGGCACCTTTCCCACATTAGGGGATCTTCAAAAGAATCTAAGCAACACTTTCATTTGTCTCATTGAACTGGACCTTGCAGAATGGCTACAAGGAAGGCTATGGAGTAGGTTTTTTTTTTTTATATAGGTTTGGGACTTTAGTTAAAGGAGGAAGAAGGTGTGCAGTCGGATGGATAGCTAGCAGTCTCTGCGACATTCCGTGCGGAAGAACTCATTAGCTTCACAAGGTCCTGCTTGTATTGTCAAGGACTAATGAGAAAAGAACAGAGGAGGACTTAATACATAAATGATGGCTTAGTCTCCAGTGAAGGCCAAATGACATCCCCGAGGGCTGTAAGAACGACAGTTTAGCGGTAGACCTAATAGGAAGAAAGTGGTGTGAGAGCTGAGTCATGGCCTGGCTCACAGTAAGCTAGCATGACGAACTCAAAAGAACCTGTATCCCAGTCGGCACCACAGTCACGATCTGAACAGCAATTTAATTTTAGAAAAACAACATCATCTACCTTGTTCAAATAACTGTTGTTCATTTGATTTTTATTGGTCTTGTAGTTTTGTTTACATTTCATTTGGAAGTTTGTTTCGGCTTTAAAATTGTATCTCAGTCACAAACATAAGGAGTTTGCAATTTATTTTCTCTTACTGCGTAGTGCAACACCGTAATGAAAATGAGTCAATAATTAGGATATATATGCATTTATATGTGCATATATATACACACACATATATATATACACATTTTAAAGGGGACACACAACAAAAAAATGTTTTCTCAAACCACCAGGGACCATTGCAATCGGCAGGAGGACTGTGGGTGTTGAAACCCCTAAAGTAAGGCATCTGACTTCAAATTCAAGCGTCTCTTCACACCCATGACACATACTCACAATGCAGGTGACGAGGAGAAAGGTCTGTGCTGGAAAACACAGCATGCGATCTGAGGAGTTCAACAGAGAGGTCACATGGTATGCTCCCCGACTGAAGCCTGAGAGGCTCCAAAGCCAAGGGGCCTGGGCCAGGGGGCGATGATGGCAGTGCTGCTTTAGGGTGATGTAACGGAACAGCTGGGGTGGAAAGCTGACTCAAACACTATGTCCCTGACAACCAAGAGTCCCTAAGATAGTCCCTGAGTACATATGCTTATGTGAACATTTGACAAGCAGAAATACGCTTGTGGCCAAATGTATGGAAATGTACCCCCTCCCTCGTTCCTGGTAACCTCCCACCTCAAGCCATCTGCCACAGCCACCCTGGCCTGTGATGACGCATGCCTAGCCACACTCTTTTCACTCCTCTGTAACCTGGGGGGCAGAGGGACTGCGCCAGATGGTAGGGCCTCTTCTGCAGCTGAAGAGTTGAGGTGGCAGGTGTTTTCAAAGGACTCGTTTGAGGCTATTTATCCACTGGGGAAAGCAAACCTCCTTCTCTTTCCTTCCAAGGCAGATGTAAATCTTCCTCAGGCCTGGACGAGGCCAGTCACTTTGAACACTCTCTTAAATTCTCTGCCTGTTACGAGGGAATTCCACAGGGCTTCCGAGATTCAAATAAAGTCTCTCTTAGCAGGGTGAAAGAGGAATGAGTGGAGGGGAGAGAGTGGGACCCAAGCAAAGAGAAATGGGTAGAAATGAAGAGGAATGGGGGCGGTGAGATCTGTGTTTGAAAAGAACTTTGAAATTTCTATTGAAACGAGTACTAGGAAGGCAGGGTACCCAAGTAGATGCTAGCTGGCTACATTGTCCATTCAGTGTGTGTGCTATGCTTCCTTCGTGGAGAGAACTACACACTCCGAACCCCCTCTTCTGGAAACGTCTAGTGCTATCAGACTGACTCACAGTTTGTGGCATCTACAGATATCTAAAAACTTGAAGGGAGCTTCCGGATAAGCCACAGCACACAGGTATGTTGAAGTGACCACTGGAATGGGTGGTTTGAAAGAGAAACAGGATATACACAGTCAGAATCCATGCTATTCCTCATCCAAGAGAGTTTGCTTTTTTGGGGGAAGGGGGTTCGAGACAGGGTTTATCTGTGTAGCTTTTTGGAACCTGTCCTGGAACTTGCTCTGTAGACCAGACTGGCCTTTAACTCACAGAGATCCATCTGCCTCTGCTTCCCAAGTGCTGGGATTAAAGGCTACACCACCACTGCCTGGCCCAAGAGGGTTTTCTAAAGTAGCAAGTAATTCATATAGTGATGGGAAGGGAGGCCACAGGAAAAGTAAACAATTTCAAATGCAAGACAGAGCCTCAAGTTCCTGTACCTTCTTTCCTAGTGCACTTGCCTCAGAGTTTCTCGCAGAGAACCCAGAAGCTCTGACTAGGCCACCCTCATAGCCCCTTTCTTCACACATCCTCCCACCCCACTTTTCTGGAACTGACAAGCAGCAACGCTATATATCCATGAGGTACAATGTGATGTTATTCTACGGTGGTGAAGCAAGGCTAAATTCACACGAATATGCTAACAATCTAAATGTTCACAGGAGTCTTGCTGCATACCCACAATGGAATACAATTCAGCTCTAAAGAAGGCAGACACTGCTATGTTCAGCTACATGTATGGAACTGGACAACATCATGTTAAACCAAGTAAGTCAGGGCTGGAAAGGTAAATGCCGCATGTTTTCGTTTATATGTGATATCTAAAAGACAGCCGTCAAAGTATGCACAAACACGGGTGAGGATGGTTACCAGGGGTCAATGGTGTAGTATGGAGACATAAATGTCAGAGGGTACAAAACTGCAGTTAGAAAGGAGGAGGAAGTTTTACTGCATGGCATGGTCACGATATAGCTATGAAGACTGAATATTTCAAAATAACTAAGATAATACATTTTAAATGTTCCCTAACATAAAGAGAAATAGGTATGGTGGATGTATATTATTTATCCCAACTTAATCATTCTGCATCTCCTTTTGTTATTTTCCTTTTCCTTTCCATTCTCTACTCATCCTCCCATCTCCACCTTCCACCCCGAATGATAAATGATCCAGACTCAGTAGTACCTGAGAAGAAATACCGATGTATACAGTCACATTTCCTCCACACAGGAAAACTTCGACTTTGTCATGATGATACCTATTTTCAAAATGGAGTAATATGCTCAGAGACGTTCAGCAGCATAGCCAACACCACACAGAAAAGCTGAGGTTCCAAGTTAAAACTCATTGGCTATTCAGCGCATTCTCCTTCCACTCGGCAGAGTGAATCCCACTGCTTGCAAATACAGTCTGTCCTTTTGAGTCCCACTAAAGCCAAAATCAGAATGTGGTGTGTGTGTGTGTGTGTGTGTGTGTGTGTGTGTGTGTGTGTGTGTACATAGTGCAATTCTTATGGGTTTCGTAATTACATGAGTGATAAGCTAGATAGGCACATTAAACCTTCACCCAGCACAGGATGCCTCCAATTAGGACCCAGGAAACCTGCAGATACGTCTTTCTTTTTAGGTCCTTCTCTCTTCAGAGACTACCCCAATTCTGTGCCCAAGTCACTTGCCTCATGTCATAGAGCAAGTAAGTAGCAGAACTACAATGTGGCGGACGGCAACAAATTCTAGGGAGCCCCCACACCAAACAAACAACAGTGGTAGCAAAGTAGAAGGGAAAAGTATGCAATTTTAGTCCACAACCAAAGGGGTATGTAAACCAAGGTTATCTGGTATATGACACCCCAAACTCATTCCTTAATGATGATACGCATGGCCAACACACTGTGTTAGAACAAACATTCCACTCTTAGAAAGTTTGCCTTAGGACTGGAGATGTAGTTCTTTTTGTTGGTAGAATGCTTGCCTTGTAAGCATGAAGCCCTGGGTTTGATCCCTAGCACCACACATGTTGAGCATGGTGAATGTGTCTGTGATCCCAGCAGTCAGCAGGTAGAGGCAGGAGGATCAGACTATTCAGCTACATAGCATGTTTGAGGGTAGCCTGGGACACAAGAAACTCTGTCTCAAACAAATGAACAAACAACAAACAACCTGCTAGTCTAGAAGACCCATCTCTTCTTGCTCTCTAATCTCATTTCCCTTTTTCTTTCTCCCCTTTACATGAGTTTGTTTGTTTGTTTGTTGTGTGTGTCCTTGCCACGGCATGCGGCTGGAGGCTGGAGGCTAGAAGACAGTCTCCGGGAGTTGGTTCTCACCTTTCACCAAGTAGGTTCTTGGGGTAGAACTCAGGTCATCAGATTCGGCAGCAGATGCCTTTGACTACAGAACCATCTCTCTGGCCATGTAACTTTATTTTCCTAAGTACCTACAGCAGAGCATCTCTTCCCTCCATGAGCCTTGACAGCGCACAGATGGATGCTGTGTCCTAAACCTGGATGGTGGTCTTAGTTTCTTGACATAGGCTGCTTAGTTTTTGCCAGTTTCACACAAGCTAGAGTCATTCTAGGAAGAAGTAATGCCAAGTGAGGAACAACCTCAATCAGATTGTCTAGAGATAAGCTTGTAGGGGCATTTTCATGATTGCTGATTGATGTGAAGGGGCCAGACCCCTGGAGGTGGTGCCATCACTGGGCAGATGGTCCTGAATTGTACAAGAAAGCAGGCTAAATATGCCATGAGGAACAAGCCAGTTATGAGGTTTCTCTATGGCCACTGCTTCAATTTCTGCCTGCAGGTCCAGGCCTTGAGTTCCTTCCTCAAGTCTCCTGGGAATTGTAAGATGAAATAAACCTGTTCCTTTCTTAAATTGTTTTGGGTCATTGTTTAACCAAGCAACAGAGAAACCTAACTAGAATAGAACAGAGCACAAGGTTTTCATTTGTGAACATCCTTCCATGTTGGTAAAATACGAACAACCTCATGGTCTTTCCCACTGCATCTCAGGCTATTTCTGTATACTTGTGGGCTAAGAATAGTGGCCAATGGGAACTCAATTCTTACTCAGGCTATGCTGTGTTCATGCTTTATATGAATGATCTTTTACTCCTCCACAGTCCTATGAGGTAGGTACTATTATTAATTCTATTGTACAGATGAAACACCAGGGGCCCAGGGATCTAGAGAAAATGTCACACAGCTTCTATGTGATGAGGTTAGAATTTTCCTCTTGACCTAGGCACCTTCAGATCTGGGGTTGCTATTTTCTCCTCAGGCAGAGTTTGTGAAGCAGTCAAGCGAGGTGTTCTTTTTGCTATTGCTGTTTGGTCATTAACTTCTTTTTTTAAAAAAATTCATCCATGTATATATTGTATGATGAGCGTGCCCCCATTCCTCATAGCCTTCCTTTCTCAATTTCTCTGTCCTCTTTGTGTCCCTACAGAGTTTTACTTATAGTTTCATGTCATAGCTCCAAGCATCATTATATTTGACTATGTAAAACCTAGGAACCACAAATGAGGGAAGGCATGCTGCATTTTCCTTTGGCATCTGACTCAATTCTATGAATATGATTATCTTCAGTTGCATTCATATTCCCAAAATAGCATGACTTTATTCTTCATGGTTAGAAACTTCCATTGCGCATGTAAGCACGTTTCTTTACCTGTTCCTCTACTATTGGACACCTAGACAGACAGCTCTCATAACTTCGTTCATGTTACTAGTGCTGTAACAAGCATTGATGTACAAGTATCTCTGGTATGTTGACTTTGATAAATACCTGGGAGTGGTATAGCTAGGTCATGTGTAAGGTTGGTGCTCGTTTTCTATAGATCCACCTCTGTGCTAATTTCTATTGTAGCTGTACTAGTTTACATTCCTACCCATAGTGTGTAAGAGTTGTCTTTTTTCCACATCCTCATCAATATTTGTCATCTATTTCCTTAATGACTGCCTTTCTTAGTGGCTGAAATGAGAACTCCTCAGTGGTTTCCTTGCAAAAAGTGAGGGGATTGATACTGAACAATGTCCAGCAATGAATTCCAGCACTATGGTGTTTGGTTCCTGACTGGAAGCCTCTACTGTTCAGTTGAGGTCAGAGACTATGAAGATTTTGAAAGCAGGGCTAAGCTTCATCTACTTATTTTCCCAGTGTCTGGCACATAGTAGGGGTGCACCTAATATGGTGTTAGTGGCTAAATAAATGTCTCTAATGATCGCCTAAATCTGGTCCAGCTTTTGTCTTCTCTAAAAGTCAGGTTTTTGCTGTATTCCAGGTCGGCACCAACCTCCTCTAACAAATATGGAATATAGATGAGGGTCTGAGCCATCTGTGCTTTTCTGTTTGATTTAAGGTCATTTATAGCTTCACCATCCAGATTTCACTACTAGAATTTCATACATTCATTTCCTGCCATTCTGCTTCCTACAGAAGAAGTAAACACACAGAGGGCCAGGCACAGTAAAGGAAGCCAAGGCTATAGCCATCCAGATAAAAACTCACAAGATAGATTTATATTAATGAAAATAGCACCTTAACAGTGACAAAGAGTTTGCAAGATACTTGATACTGTTTTAAGAAATTTCTATGCTCAGATTGATTTACTCTTACGACAATGTAAGCAGGTAGATACAGATATTGTCTGTATATTATGGCGAGGAACTGAGGGGCAGAGCTGACTAGGTCTACAGCTAACACTAGGTTTTATGGTCCAGACTCTGTTCCTAAAGCTGACACTAAACCACTTCTTTTATTCCTTTAGGAGTAAAAATGACTGTTGACGAATTTGGTTATGGGGACTGAGCCAGAGGCAGGAGCAGGAACACTTTTGGCATGGGCTTTCTCTTTGATGAAATTAATCACTGAGACGAGTGGAAGAGAGAGTTTGGGATATCTGTGCTCCTAAGTTAGACTTTTGAATACATCGAGTTTCAAGTGTGGTTGAGACAATCAGTTGAAGATGATGATAAAACAGATTGATATGTGATCTGGAACTCTGAGGAGATGTTTTTTTGGGGGGAGAATCTTCATTGCATAGATGAAAATGACTAACATTTATTAAGTACTTTCTGCATACCATTACTGACCTAAAAGATTTGTGAGATTAAGGATTAGAAATTATTTGAAAGGTAACCCCATGACATTGAAGATGAGGAAACTGAGGTACAGAGAGGTTACTTGGCACACTCAGAAATACACAGCTGGTGAATTGGAAAGCCAAACAGTCTGACTCATTAAGGTTCACCTTCCATAATTGCAAAGCATAAAGAATAATTTGTACCACACTGGAGCCTAGTAGGGATTCCATAAACTAGAGCTCTTACTGTTCACAACATCAAATATTATTTAATAGTTACTAATTGATTTCCAGGAACATATGATTATTATGGCAACAGGTGGTGGAAGCCTAATGGATTCCTGATCAAATGTTCCTCTCTTTGTGTTTTCTCAGTTTCCATAAAATACTGGGCTCAGTCCCTTGGCTTATCCCTCAACGCTCTTTCTGCATCGCTGATTTGAAAGCACATTAGATGCCCTGGACCCTTGTCTTTAGTTAGGCATATTTTAGGGACTCTCTGTCAGCACATGATAACTCTATTCCTTTCATCAGTCATCCCTCCTGGGACTGCATCCCTCCTGGGACTGCACAGAATGCAGCAAAAGCCCTGAACCCAACCAGGCACTCAGAGCACAGAAATGGATAAGAAAAAAAAATTCTTGCAAAAAAGAAGAAGAAGAATCCTTTGTTTACTTGCTGTACCACTCAACACACAGGGGGCACAGCCTTACATAAAACCCTTGCTTTTTTTGCTGCAGCAATACATCAAGATGGAAACTCAGGTAGAAAAGGAACTAAACATTACCCTAAGTTTGTCTGAAGATCAAAGTCCTACCTTTCACTACATCCTACCCCTTTTACCCTGACCTCATCTAGAAGAATCAGATTCTGAGGACAGTGTAGCTTAATGTTTAAGGGAGTGGGGTTTATTCTGGCTCCTAACATTTGCCAGCTTTTTGTCCAAGGTGCCTCAGCTTTTGACTGGAAAGGAAGGGATGCTATTAGAAATGATCTGAGAAACAAGTCAGTGTTTGTAAAGAGTTTAACACAGTGCCTGGCACCTGGTACCGACACAGCAAATGTTTGCTATTTATGGGCCCTTGTCCTAGCCAACAACTGAATCTGGTCATATGCTGAGCTCCAAATTCTAGGTACTGTGCCTCAGTTGGCCATCTAACATTGCATGGTCCTGGGAATGACAATGAGGGAAGGCTTCATGAACCTGCATTCTCACTAAGGGTGACCCAGTTGGAGGTTCCTTGGTGTCTTTCCCCAGTATCTACCCTGGCTGGGTGCCTGATGTGCACACCCTTACATATTCAGGCTAAGGCTTCAGGTCAGTGTGCTAATTTTGGATTTCAGCTCTCCTGCTGGAAATGGCTTTGGAGGAAGGGTTAGATTACGTGTTCCTGCCCTGGAGAGCAATCCTTCTCCAAACTAACTGGTACAGATACACCACACACTGACACATATACACATTCTCACCGTTCCCCTCCTCTCTTACACACACTTGAACACATACACATGCTCTCTCTCTCTCTCTCTCTCTCTCTCTCTCTCTCTCTCTCTCTCTCTCTCTCTCTCACACACACACACACACACACACACGTGCATGTGAATGCAGTGAAACTTCTTCGACTCAAACTCCAGAAGCGAATCCCTGCCCAGTAGGGAGGCAGCAAAACGTAACTGAACCCTACAAGACAGCTGGGCAGCTGGCTCAGACTCTGCCAGGCACTTTTCCTAGTAAGGGCATCCTTTGGGCGACAATGTCCAATTGAAGAGAGAGACCATAGGGAACTTCATGACTGTTTCTTTTAGCCCCGCTAGCAATGTCCCCAGAACCCTTTTGGAGGATGTATTTAGAGATCTGTTGGTACTTACTGACCGGGTCAACCAGCAGCTGGTGCCTGCCTTCTTGTCCTCTCCCTCTCTTCTCCCACCCTGATTGGTGTATCTGCATTCACAGAGATAAGTGAGTCTAATATATCCATGGTCTCTGTGAGCCCCATGTGTGGCTTCAGAATGCCCTTCACCAATATTGTTCATAAACCCCGACCTTCCACGCTGTAACAACCTCCTCCACACTGCTTCCTTTGTTTCTCCCAAGAGGCTGAAAGAATTCTAGCTCTGCCACTGGAAGAATGTGGACAGAACGGCTTTTCTTGGTGACTCTAAACATCCACGTGTCCATTTCATGCATTTTTACCTTGTCCCCTCTATGTGTCAAGAACAGTTCTCAATTCAAGGTATATAAAAGAAAGGAAAAAGCAGAGAGAGATTTCTGCATGGAGCTCAGGGCTGAATGGAGCTAAAATGCCAGTGTCGTGCTTGCTACACGCCAGGCATTGTTTTGAATGTTTTGCCATCTGTTAGCTTGTCATCTTCTGAACCTCATTATAAAGAAGATAAGGAACATTATCTCCCTTAAGCAGAGAGGTGAGTCTCAGAGATGTGTCATGACTATGGTAAGGTGGATAACAGTCCTTAAAATTGATGTCCACCCAGAACCCCACAGTATGATTTTATTAGGAAATAAAAACCTTTGAAGATGAGGATGAAATTAGTTAAGGATCTTGAAGTCCTTAGTGTGGACATGAAGTCCTGCATCTCAGCAAAGGAGTGTGGATACACAGAAATACCAAGAAGAAGCTGATGGGAAGATGGAGACAAAGTAGAGACACACACTGTGTGGTAAGCAATGCTAAACGTGTAGACAGTCAGTACGTCAGAGAAAGGAAGAATAAAGTTTCTTCCATGGAGCCTCTAAAAGGAGCCCACCCTACATATCCCATGATTTCCACCTCTGGCCTCGTGGACAGCGAGAGAATAAATTTCCATTGTTTTACTTCAGCCAGTTTGTGCTAACTTATTACACCAGTCCCAACAAACCAACACAATTGACTTTCAGAGCTAAGATTTCAATCTAAAAAACCACGATCCCACATCTTAACTTCCACTAGCCAGATCGCCTCTTGACCTCATCTTTCCGGTTAGGAAGGTGAGCTACAGTGGCTCTTTAAGGTCCCTTCCACTCATGTCTCTTTATAAGTCTTGGATTCATCGCTTTTTTTCTTTTTCTTTTTTCTTTTTTGATGGAGGAGTCACAGGGGGAAGTAGTGAGAGCACAGTGTGGGTGAGGGAAGCAGAAACACACAGCATATGAAATTGACTGGTCTTTCAAAAGTCCTGTGGGTCAACATGCGATTGAAGAAAATGTTTTCGTTTTCTCCCATTTCCATGTTGCTTTTTCTGTGTCTTCTATCAGGATTCCCCTTCTGCTCCTCTCTATATGCATATGTATCCTCACGCCTACACATGTACCCAGAGATTTCTCACTAACCCTGGAGAGTAAACTCATATTTATGGATTTCAAGCTGGCACAGAAGAAAGGGGTCAAGGGATGAATGTCCAGCAGTTCCTGGCAAGGAGAAAGGCATTGTGGGGAGGGTTGGGGAGGGCTCTGGAGACTTGGGGATGGAAACAGCGTTATTAAGTATGTTCATTAATGAGCCCAAGAAGGAAATGACTAATAAATTGATGGAAGGAGGCTGATGGCACTGAACCACTTGGTTAATTAAAACCACAGAGGTCTTAGAGTGACTTTGAAAAACCCCCGAGGATGGAAGTGGTCGATAGGAGGCAAATAAGGAATGTAAGTGAGAAAGGCCATTCTGGGAGTAATCGTTGAAAGGTTATCTCTTGTATGGAGAGGTATCCAAGACTGGGAAAAGACAAAAGGCCAGAATACTTCTGTTTAAAAACTTTTCCTGGGTACTATGATGTTTCCCACACTTAAACACCTTTTTCACTGGTGTGATGCCTGCCCATAGTTGTTTCTCTTGTAGTTGCTAGAAATGGATATGGGACCTAGGTGTAGACCAAACAGCACACACTATGGCAGCTCATGAAGTCTTGGAGATATGGATCAGGTGGCAGAGGACATGAGGGTCTTCTCTATTTTTAAGGGCCAAGTGGCTCAGAGTGTCCTAGGTTGAAAATACACCCCTTTAGATCAATCTAAAGAAGATGTCTCCAATGGGATCTTAGGAAATAACTTTGGAAACTGCTGCAGCAACAAGTCAGGCTCTGCTTGTCCACTTGAGGAGCAATGCTAGGTATTTTCTGGGCTGGATACAGTCTCTGCAGTGAACTATTCTTAGGGCTTTGTCTCTTGGGTAGAGCAGTAACGTGCATACACTAGAAGTCTGACATGAGACTAGTGTTAGCTTCTCAATCTACCTTCATTTCCTCATCTATAAAATGGGAGTAAGCATAGTGTCTCAGAGCATTGCTTTAAGGATTAAATTAGAAAATGATGAAATACCATAGTTTGCACTCGAAAATAAGTCTTTGTCATTTCCATCTACATAGCCTTTATGTACCTCAAAATTCTCATAACCCGGTGACTATAGAGGTGGTTCAGTGACAGCGCCCTTGCTTACTATTATTAAAGGACTCTAGTTTAATTCCTAGAGCCCAAAATAAAACAAATAAACAAGCCAAAACTTGCCATAATTCATTACATCTTTATCCTATGTTTTTTTTGTTTTTGTTATTTTGTTTGTTTGTTTATTCAAGTATCCGAAAACACTCTTTCCACTTCCTCCCCTCCTCCCAATACCCTCCCGCTCCCCCCACTCCCTCTCCTCCTCCCTCTCCATTCCCAAGAGCAGTCAGGGTTTCCTGTCCTGTGGGGAATCCAAGTTCCTCCCCCATCCCTCCTATGTTTTTTATCTTAGTTTACGGCGCTATCCTTAACCTAGTTTCTTAAACTCTAATTTTTTAGTCATCTCCACTTTCCCCTACTTTCCTTCAACTCTCAAAGTCAACAGATAATCAAGGTCTAGTTCTTCTTCTTCACCCCCTTTGGTTACCTTTCTCCCCTACTCTATTATAGGCCCTTGTTTTCATCTAGACTATTGCAATAGCCCCCTCAATGGTTTGTGTGTGAGTGTGTGTGTGTGTGTGTGTGTGTGTGTGTGTGTGTGTGAATTTCTTCTGCAACAATTTCTCTACAGTGCAACTATATACTCTTTCTGAAATACGAATCTGATTAGGGCATTGAGTCTCAGTTTAAAACTTTTCAGTAATTCCTCATGACCTGGTTCTGGGGTTTAAGCATCAGGCCTCATGCAAGTTTGGAAATCATCTTAGTGCTGAGCTATACTCCAACCCCAAAGTTAACCTCTCCATTTTTCCAGTACCCAGAATCTTGTATGTATGATAGGCAAGTGATCTACCCCTGAGTAACATCCCCAGTTCTTCCAGTTTCTAAGTTTAGTCTCTTCATTTTGTACTACAAAGAAACTCACTAGGTGTTTTTTGCTTTTTTTTTTAACCTCAGCCCATGTTTGTTCACCACATGATAAACTCAAGCCTTATTGAAGTCGGTTCCCATCACCGGCTCTTTTACTTACCCATGCTTTTGTATGTGCTATTTTCTTTTTCTGCTCTCACCCATTGAAACCTTTTGCCAAAGTCAGATTCAAATGGAAAGCCTTTCCTGTACCTGCCAAGAGGACATTTTGGTGCCATGCGTATGCCCTCAAGGACCCATGTTTACCACTTCTCTTGTTATCAAAACATTGCCTAGGAATCTATTTATCCCACCGATTTGAGCGCTACCTACCCCCTGCAGTGGTCAGGCTAAGCTGCCTTAGTCAAAGTACTCAAATCAAGGCACTCAGCGATGGTCAAGCTGTGTGGTAGACTGTACCTTTCCTGTTTCTCTGGTTAGTTCCAAATCAACACTGTCATGGTCCCCCAGAGAGCCTGAGAAATGTGGAAAATCCAGGCAACAGTAACTGATGTTGAATGCTCCTGTTACAGGATTAACTCTCCCAGAAAATCCCTATTAGCTTCCTGTCTTTAAGCTAAATAACTCAATGCCAATGGCTCTGCAATTACCAGCTCTTCTAACAGAATGTCAAGATTCCCAGTTTGGAGAAACTAGCAACTCAGGCCGTCACTGTTAACCTCTACTTCAGAGTATGTTGTTTCTGCTCTTAATTCATAGAAAACAGGTATTGGATGATTATAATGTGCTAAGTGCTGCAGCAAGCAACTTCCAATCATAACCTTGTTTAATCATCATAACAGGTGTATCGAGACTATTTTCATCTCCATCTGAAGTATAGTAAGGAACTTGATGGCATGACAGGAGAAAGAACTTGAATATTCAGCTAATAAAAATAAAGACTATCATTTAGTAAGTGCTTCCTATGTCCCTGGCAATGTATATAGTTTGAGATGGATATTATTCTATCTGGACAATTCTAAAAATGACCTAACAGTGTCTTTATTTTAATTGGGTACAACTGGGTTCAGAGAAATAATCTGACTAACATATCAGGATTAAAAATTGATGAATCTTGAACTATGAATCCATGTCTATCTGCCTTTACATCTACCAATTGTCCTAGTGATCTATATATTCTTTTTGTTATTTGTCAGACTAGAGTTCTCTGTATAGAAAGGATGTCTAATCCATGGCAAGGCAGGCAAGTATGGGGTATTGCCACAAGGCACAAATAAACAAGGGAATGAAATCTACGAGTATAAGGTCCAAACTCCAGGGACATGCGCCAGTTGAACACAGTGAACAAGTCCAGGCCATTTTACTGCCTCTTTGGATCCCTGAGGTTGTCATGAGTCCACTGCTTATAGAAACAACTTTTGTCAAGCAAAGCAAGCAGTGATGGAAGCTGGAACTTCAGTTATTGACTTTTCCATATGGTCTTCCTTGGGATAAACAGGGATGATAAGGTCAGAATTCCTTTACTCACCCTTCTTAGGAACCCCTTACTGGTGTGACCATTGGATTCAGTTTCTACATGAAATAAGTAAGATGATCAAACAGAAAACCTTGAATGTTCTTTAAATTTAAATCTTATGGAGTCCTAGGTCCTCAAGAAGCCAATACGGATTGGCAGCTAACCTGTTTAGACCATCAATTCCCTGGGCCAGCTCCCAGGTCGTTGGACCCAGTCTTGGAGATGGCACAAAGTTGAGTGCTCCATCATCTTCCTGACAGGCTCTTAAAATAAGTGGACTGATGGAATGTACAGGAAAACGATGATAATGGCAAACTCAGTGAGACTGTTTAGTTCACCCCCAACACCACCCAAAGCCAAAGCCAAATGAAATGGGTTTTGGAACAGGATTGGCTTAATCCATTAAGGAGATGAGAGATTTTATTAATTGAGCAGAAAGTTTCAAAGGCAGAAAGGTCAGTAATCAAGGCCCATAGCTAAACACTGTAGTGTGTAGGAGAGAATAGGTGTGTGTGAGGGGGGCATACCCCAAGGCTGCTGTTAGAGGCTGGAGAGAAATGAGGCAGATTGAATGCAGTGGAAAGTACCAGCCTAGCAAATGGTATTAGCACCAGTTGGGGCTATCCTCTTCTGTGCCTCATTGATGCCACTTCAAATTCTCTAAGCTGGTCCATGTGCTGTTTATACACCCCAATCAACTTGCCACTAGTTTCTGAATTTCTTGTCTCTGCTTATGTTTAACATCTATTGTCTTAGATGCCATGAAACGTCTCAAGAGTTATACAAGGTCCTCCTTGTTTCTTACCAGACAACAGCCTTGGAAGAAGTGAACACTAGTCAAGATTCATTGGTGCCTTCTTCAAACACAGATGACCAAGCTCCATGTTCATGGATTCTGATTCAATAGATTTGCATTAGGCCCACTAATTTTCATTGCTAACAGGTTCTCAGTGCTGCTAGTGTTTTAAAAACAAATTTGTGTCCTACTTCTATTAGCACTGATCGTATTTGCTTAAACATATTTCTGCTGTTTTGTACTACATATGTATGTGCTACAACATTGGCGATTATAATGTTACAATATTGCTTCATCATGAAGGATGTTAATGATGCTTCATGTGCTGAAGTATCAAATATTCAGCCAAGCTTTAAGTCTTTATAAAAATAAACCCGCAAAATTGTTTTTATGTTTAATCAATGGTAAGATTATATGTATGCCAAAAAGTTTTATTATTTTATTCATATACCTATTTTATATATTGTTATAAACAAGTTTAAGTAAATTTCTCTCACATACCTATTTTATAATTGGTATGAGGTAAAGTAAAATTTCTTCTGGTGGGAAGGGGTTGCCATTAAATTTTTTTTTTAAGAAGTCCTGTGTCCTTGCTAGTTTGATGTCAACTTGACATAAGTTAGAGATGTTTGGGAAGAGAGACCTCAATTGAGAAACTGCCCGTTAGATTGGCCCGTAGTGCATTATTTTGGTTGATGGTTGAGGTGGAAGGGTTTGGCTCACTGTGGATGGTGCCTTGCCAGGGATTGTGGTCCTCGATACTCTAAGAAAAAAAAGTCTGAGTAAGCCACAAAGAGTGGATAATCCAGTAAGCAGCACTCCTCGATGAACTTTACTTCAGTTCATGTCTGCAGGTTTTCTGCCTTGAGTTCCCTACTTGACTTCCATGGACTTACAAGCTATAAGATGAAATAAATCCCCCCTTTCCCCAGTTCTTTTGATCATGGTGTTATAGCAATAGAAACTCTATATAAGCTGTCCTGTTGTAGGTCATAAGAAAGAGCTTGGATTATTCTAAATACAATCAGAATCCAAGAAAAGGTTTATAAAGAGGAAGTTAGAATATAATTTAGGTTTTGAAAACATCATTTCGGTTAATGATCAGAGCTGTGGTTCTTATCCTTTACTACACCTTAGTCTCATCTGGATACTTTTGAAAATTATAGATTTCACATGGGAGTTGGAAAGAGAGGGTAATGGGAGCTGAATATGATCACAGTATAAGATATACATGTATGAAATTGTAAAACACTTAAAAGAAAAAAATTAAAAATACTGATTTCTGAGTCTCACCTCCCTAGATTTTGATGGTTTGGATAGACCAAAGAGCATGAGACCTGGACATAGTTTGAATGTGGAATACCAGGCTTGGAGAGTTTCCATGGTCTAACACGAACAGGTAAGGAAGAAGGCTGTGGCCCACTCTCTTGGCATCTATGGCAGGTAATAATGTAATTCACTAAAGTGAAGAAAACATAGGTAAGAGCAGTAGCTTAGGGATGACACATTCCCTTGTGGATATGTTCAAGGCCTCTCCCCTATACAAAAGACTAGAGGTAACTGAGGAAACGTGGGCATGGGAGAGGTATTCTTCTTCAGTGAAGAGCACACCAGTTGACTGTCCAGTGCCAAAGAGTCAGCCCTGAAAACACACATACAAGGGACATTATATAGACGTAACAGGTCATATTTAGAAAAATATGTTTATACACATTTGTGCATGCACGCAATAACAATTAGTGGGAAGAGAGGCAATGAATTTGAAGGAGAGTGAGGAGCAGTGTGTGATAGGGTTTGGTGGGAGGAAAGGGAAGGGAGAAATGCTGGAAATAAATTATAATCTCAAAAATTAAAAAAAAATAATCAAGGAGAATAAAAGATAATGCTCAAAGACACAGATAATAGAACTCCATGGTGCACTGGATATGGTACATGGGGAAAACCATGGGGGAGTTTCTCTTCTTATATTCCATATTTCGTCCTTTCCGGGTCTCTGATTTTGGAATTGCCCACATCTCTGGTTTGGATCTCATCACTTTCCCCTGGGTTCTAATAGACTATTCACATGGAATGTGTTTACTCTGTTCCATATCCCCTTATTCACCTACAGCAAATACATACATCATGCAGACCTTCAAAGGGTAGCTCTTTAGGGAGGTAGCTCATGTCACTGTGGCTGGCTGACTAAAGGAAAAAGGCTGGCTGAAGCCGTGCAAGAATTCTGCAGCACCCTCCCTCAGTTTTAGGGAGGAGAAAAGAAAACCTTCAAGAAAAACAATGGGACAAGCCCCGACTCTTCTTTGTAAAAATGAAATCCCCGAGTTAAGAGTTTTCTGTCCATTGTCTCCTGTAATGTCCCCAAGTCTTTCTACCTGTTATTTTAACAATTCTAGAGTTAAAGAAACTAAAGTCCAGCAGAGCTAGGCAATTCATTCACTCATACACGTAGTCAGATGCAAAACCCGGATGCCTTTGCCTGTCGTGAGTGTTTAACAACCTGATTCATTCATTTCTTCATTGTCGTCATGCACCAGAGTGTATGCCTCTGACAGTCCAAGAGGGGCATTTAGGGAATAAAGAGCTCTCTTCCACAGAACTGAGATTGACAGGTAGAGTGGAATAAGGTCCCCTTTTGTGAGCTAGATTTCCTCAGCTCTGTCTTACTAATAATTTGTTACCATCCCTGTCTCTGAAACAGATATCTGAAGAGGTTGGAGGAGCCATTAAAGAACAAAGAAGCCTATCTCCAGAGGCAGCGACACAGAGGAGAGGAAGGCCAGCTAGTCTGCCCGCAAGTCACAGTGCAAATTAAAAGCAGAGGCAGGCTAAACCTAAGCCCAAGCTTGCCTGGAGCTCTATTACTTCCATCCCAGAGTTGTGAGTTTTCAGAGCAGCCCGACAAATCCCAGATCTACCTTTACATGCTAGTGAAGTAGAAAACAGCAAGTGGGGGGTGATGTAGTCTCTGCGGGGGCAGGGTTTCCACAGGTACATGCCTCCACAAGGTGGTGGGTTTGGAAAGGACTGGTAAGGGCGAGGAGAACAGAAAGAATCCTGAGGCTACAGTCGAGGACTCTGCCCAGAACGGCTGCAGTCACGTCCCACCCAGTACTTGTTTCCCGTGACAGGCAGTCTTGTAGCCCTCAGCTCTGGGCTGAAAAAAGACATAGGACAGTGCTCTTTAATGAGAACATTTGGGAACCTGGGAAAGGTTAATGATCTGCAGCCTCAACCATCCGTCAGCTGCCCAGGCAGAGACAGTAAACACTCGTACTCATCTAATTAGCAGGAAAGGCTGGGCAGGGGCTGGAGTTGGAGGCCTTGGGGATTACACACTAAGTGTCCACCCGCGCAAAACTGCTGAGGGTGGCGAGCAGAAGGCACAGGTTGCCACTCTGGGTGGCCATTAGGAGGGGGCCTCGCTTCCAGCTGGTCCCCTGCACCTCTAGCAGCAAAATGTGGTTAAAAAAAAAAAGGAACGATATGCATCTTTACCAGGGGCCTCTCTGTGCCGGGTATTATTCTAGTTAGGTCCATGTGTGTCATTTTAATTTTCTCCCAACACCACTGCAAAGTTTTCACTTCCATTGCACATCTGTTGATAACACTTTATATAAATTGCCACGTTTGGGTACATCTAAAAATTCTAGGAGGGAGTCAGTGTTTTCCCCATTTTACAGGCGAGAACCTTGCAGCTTAAAGAGGGCGTAATTGCTTCATTTGCTGATTTGTTCAATCGAAGTGTACTGCATGTATGCTCACTCTTAGCCACACACTGGGCTAGGCACCGAGGGTATAAAGGTTGAAGAAACCATATACACATTTGGCCCTTTTGGAGCCTACTGTCCAAATGGGAAAGAAAAAAAAAAAACACCGTAAGCACACACAAGAAGTAAACGATCCTAAGAATGGCATCCAGTGCAAGGAAAGCTATAGGAAGGGTGGTAAGAAGGTTGAGGTGACAGGTGCTGTGGGAACCAGACCAGCAGGCCTTTGCTCATGGCCATCCTAGTCTATCTCCATGGAAGGACAGACTCTGAAGCATATGGCGTAGGTGTTTTGCAGCAGGGCAGGAGAGACCTCTGCAGGCACAGTGTGCTTTGGACATTGGGTGATTCCTCTCCTTTTTAGCTCTCATGAGTAATCCTAGCTCCTAAGAAGAGGAATTGGTCTTAAGAATAGCTTTGTGTTTGCTAACAGTCAAGGCGCTACTCAAAGCAGGGGAATTGGCTGTTGATATTTGTTCAGTCCTGGGCTGAGTCATGGGAAGTGGTGCTTAGGAGCAAAGACCAAGGCTGACCAGCTCAGAAGACTCTGAGGGCTTCTGGAGGAAGATGGGGAGGGAGAGGGAGAGAGAGGAAAGGGAAAGGGAGAGGAAGAAGGAGGGGAAAATGGAGAGAAGGAAGACGGAAGGGAGAACAGAGACAGAGAGAGAAAGAGACAGGGAAATGGCAGAGAAACATTGCATCAATAAATGCAGTGACAGAAAGGGACCAATAAATGATTATGGAGTGACAGGGGCAAAGAGGGGCTGGGGCTTACAGTTGGGCAGGAGGAGGAGCAAATAATGATGCTAACCCTCATTTACTTTGAGACCCTACAGACCACTGCAACCTGGCTGGAAATGGCTGCAACCCAAAACAATTTTTTTGAACTAATAATCTTATGGACACCCGAAGTGAATATGTATGTGTGTGAATATGCATTGGTGTATGTAGAGTTGACAGAAACCAATACATAGTCATGAACCTACTTCCTCCCTACATCTTTCCCTTTGCAAGCTTACTTAGCTTCTTGTAAAACCGAACACCATACTACTTATACAAGGGATCCCCCCTCCTCTAAATGGCATTCTCCATTTAAGCAAAGCTTCCACTGAGCAATGTTTCTGCCATTTCAGCAATGAGAAAATATACTCGAACTAGGGTTATCAGAAAGACCCAAGCTTGCATCTAAGCTAAACCAGGATTTAGCTACTTGCTAGCTCTGTGACCTTGAGCTGTTTTGTTAACTTCTCTGAGTCTCAATTTTCTCCCTAACGACGAAGTAGTTGTATTTAGTCCTTGGCCACTTTCCCATTTGAGCACGTGCGAGGAACAGGTGTAGGCTGGGCCCCCAAGGAAATCTATCTTGATGACCTTTCATTTGAAAGGGTAAGGGGAGAAGAGGGGATCAACAGATCAGATCAGAAGGCAGTGTGGAATGAGGCAGGGGTATAAATAAAGTAATGTCTAAATAAGTCAGCTGAAATGTTATGGGCCCCTGGAAACTCAGCTCTCAGTCTGGCTCTCTTGGCCCAGTTGGTTGGCTCAAGGGAGGGGCCTTCCTACATCTCACACATCCCTCACTTCCAGTTTGCCTCCGATATCTTTTCCATTACTTTCCATTGCTGATAGGGCTAATGTAGCCCCACCTTGCCTCCATGCCTTAATTTTCTTTCCAAAACGAAAGTACAGTTGTGTCGGTGAAATGAGCCAGAGCCACAGGCCTCATGAAATGTCAGGAAGGATTCATGAAAGCCCCTTGTGGAGAAAGCAACATGTTCGATGATGGGAGGAGACATGCAGTGCCAAGCCTGATAATGGGCTTCTCCAACCCAGTTAAAGGTATTTTGAGAAAAAGTAGCCACATATTATTTGACTGGTTCCCCTGTCCCAGAGCTACAGTTACCTCTGTGATGACACCACGGCACTAGTCCCTTCTCAGGCTTTACTGCCAATTACTTGCTTTCTTCCTTTTACCATCCTTCGCTTTTGTCTTCCTATATCCCAGTGTTGATCATGCATCTTCTATACTTGACTGTGAGCCTTGAGAGAGCAGGGAGGGACTGAGTCATCTTCTTAATTGGATACTTCTCTGTGCCAAGTGCCATGTTTTTCGTAAAGGAGGTGTTCAATAAATGTGTGATAGATGGAGACAGGAACAAATCAATATCACAGGCCAGTCACTGTGCTAATCACTATAGGGTGGTCCTCCCCTGCCCTCCCATGGTCCACAGTGTTAGCCTTTGTCAATGAACTTACCCTACAGTTTCTAATTGCTTGTTTATTACACTGGGAATTTTGTGCAGACATGGTGTACTTTTCCTGATAAACCCTTAGCCCAGTACACAGCATTGTGTTGATTGTATGAGCTATTCTTTCCCTAGAAATATAAATCTCCTTCCATCTCTGCCTGTGCATTTTTTAGTTGTTTACTGCACAACTAATATGTGGAAATCACTATTCCAGGATTTAGAAAATTTTCAGTGAACAAGCCAGGCAAACCCCTCTTGCACATCCTGGATATGAGGCTTTGTGTCTAGCCTTAATGTATTTTGCTAGGTCATGTTTGGTGAATATTCCTGGAAGTCCTGCTGTTTTCTGAAATGAAACAAAGGAGGAGAGGATCTGGGGGAGATGAGAGGTGTGGGGGGATAAGAGGGGTGAAAGGATGGAAAACTGTGGTTGGGTTTATTAACAAAAAGCAAAAACAGTAACAGTTCCATCTATTAGCCTGCAACATTTGAACTGGAAAAAGAAGGACAGGCAAAACCCCATGATTCTGATTGAGCATATGTTTTAGTGGGACAGTAGTTTACCAATCTATAAGAACAAATTTACATAAACAAATGCCAAGTCATGATAAGTCCCAATAAGAAAAGAGAAGCAGGATCCAAAGGTAGAGGATGTGGATGGGATGCCTATTCTTTCTGCAGACTGTAGGGAGGATCTCTCTGGAGGAGGCGACACATGGACGAGTCCGGAAGAGGTTAAGGATGAGGCATTCTGGAACAAAAAGTGCATGTACGTTTCATGCAGAGAACGTACACAAAATGTTCCTGGAATAGGAAAGAGAACAATGTCTCAAAATATACTGAGCAAGGAAGTCGAGGTGAGGGGGACAAGGCAGGGAGCACAGCTTGCAGGATTGTGAAGGCCATGCTTAGCGAGCTGACGTGATATTTGAAGTGAAATGAAAAGTCAGCAGAAGACTTTTAGGCAGGTCAGTAGCAACAACTGATTTATGTTTTTAATAGATTTGTGAACACTGAAGAAGAAAGTCCTGGAGGCAAGATTAGGAGAGAATCCAGTTAGAACACTAGTGCAATAGGCCAGGTGACAAATAAAAACTTGGTCCTCGGTGTTAGTAGTAGAAGTGGGTGTGAGGAGCAGCAGCGGTTTATGTTTAAAATATAGAGCGACAGACCTGTGGATAATTTAGACACAGAGTAGGAGAGAAGAATGGAGTGGAAGAATCTGGGGATGAGTCTGAGGGGTTTTGTGCAGTTTAAATTTTAGTTTTCATGTCTTGCTCCCTCCCAACTATATCCTTTGGGAGGCCTTCCGGATTGTTCCTACTTTCCCACCAGAGAACTCAGTGTCCCCTGATTGCCAGCATCCCTTTGCAGCTGTGTAATATAAACGACAACATTCCACTTTCTGGCAATGCAAAGGCACCTGTGCATATCTGTCTCCTCAACTCAACTCCTGGGAGTACATTGGGGATGCTGATAGAGTCATTTGTGAAGCTACCCACAGACCTAGTACAATGACTTGTACAGAAGAGTTGAGCAATAATACTGGTACAATTAAATGGATTAACTAAATTGAAACTATTACCATTCCAAATGTATGGTGATAAAAATTCTCCAATCATTATAAAGTAAGCAGAAGAATTATTTCAACATCACCGGCTTTTAATTACTAATGTCTGCTTGATGAATCCCTCCACTTGAACTATCGACAACATGTGGATGAAAATGTGGTGCCTTGATTAAAAGAAAGCTCATTTGTTGAATGATGGGCATGGAGAGAGCTAGAGAGCAGACATTGTATGAATCCTCCTTCCTCAGTTCAGGTTCAATAAGGGAAGCCAAGACATGTGAAAGTGATCTAGAGAAGGACCAAATTGTTACTTATAAAAATGGCAAAAATGAGAAGAGCTGAGCATTTTGGGAAAGCAAGAGAGCTGGATCTTTTGGATCTGGGTTCAAATTGCAGCCTACCATTTACTATTTATGGAGCTCTGAGCATGTTATTTGTTTTAGTTGTACAATATGCCTTTATTGCCTGAAATAAATCTTATACTTAGAAATATATATATATATAAACTTTATCCAGATGTGCCCAACTGCTGGAGAAGAATGCTGAGGACAGCTTTGTCTTTATAATGAGAAGAGCAACAGCACTTATACAGATGTAGACTTAGGAAGATAAAGCTAGAAAATCTGTGGGATAGCCTGGAGAAGTAGAGCAGGAGCATATCTGTGAGTTCCAGGTCAGCCTGGGCTACAGGTAAGACCCAGTCTCAAATAAAGAAATAAACAAACAAAACCCAAGAAAACAACAACAAAAAACAATACCTAGCATTTCCTTAAGTGTCTCTCAGCCATTTTTAGATTCCTCTGTTGAGAGTTCTCTGTTTAGGTCTGTACTCCATTTTTTTTTTACTGAATTATTTGTTCTTTTGATAACAAATTTCTCGAGTTTGTTGTATATTTTGGAGATCAGACCTCTGTCTGATGTGGGGTTGGTGAAGATATTTTCCCATTCTGTAGGCTGCCATTTTGTCTTGTTGACCGTGTCCTCTGCTTCACAGAAGCTTCTCAGTTTCAGAAGGTCCCATTTCTTAATTATTTCTCTCAGTGTCTGTGCTACTGGGGTTATATTTAGGAAGTGGTCTCCTGTGCCAATGCGTTCAAGTGTACTTCCTACTTTCTCTTCTATGAGGTTCAGTGTGATTGGCTTTTTGTTGAGGTCTTTGATCCATTTGGACTTGAGTTTTGTGAATGGTGATAGATAATGGGTCTATTTTCATTCTTCTACATATTGATATCCAGTTATGCCAGCACCATTTGTTAAATATAGTTTCTTTTTTCCATTTTATATTTTTTGCTTCTTTGTCAAACATCAGGTGTTCTTCAGTGTGTTGATTGATATCTGGGCCTTTGATTTGATCCCATTGGTCCTCCTGTCTGTTCCTATGCCAATACCAGGCTGTTTTCAGTACTGTAGCTCTGTAGTAGAGTTTGAAGTCAGGAATTGTGGTTCCCGCCAGAAGTTTCTTTAATTGTATGGGATTGTTTTGGCTATGCTTAGGTTTTTGCTCTTTCATGTAAAGTTGAGTACTGTTCTTTCAAGGTCTGTGAAGAATTTTGCTGGGATTTTGCTGGGCATTGCATTGAATCTGTAGATTGCTTTTGGTAAGATTTCCATTTTTACTATGTTAATTCTACCTACCCAAGAGCATGGAAAATCTTTCCAATTTCGGGTGTCCTCTTCAATTTTTTTCTTCAAAGATTTAAAGTTTTTGTCATACAAGTCTTCCAGTTGTTTGTTTAGAGTTACTCTGAGACATTTTATGCTATTTGTGGCTATTGTGAAGGGTGATGTTTCTCTGATTTCTTTATCAGCCCATTTATCAAAACAACTCTGAGATTCCATCTTACACTTGTAAGAATGTCCGCGATTAAAAATACTGATAATAAGTTATGCTGGAGAGGATGTGGGGTAAAGCAATGCTCTTGCATTGCGCTGGGAGTGCAAACTAGTACAGCCCCCTTTTGATAGCAGCATGGCAATTTCTCAGAAAATTAGAAAGCAATCTTCCTCAAGACCCAGCAATAACACTTTTGCGTGCATACCCAAAGGATGCTCAATCATATCACAAGGACGTGTGCTCAACTATGTTCATAGCAGCATTGTTTGTCATAACCAGAACCTGGAAACAACCTAAATGCCTTTTGACTAAAAAATGGATAAGGAAAATGTGGTACATTTACACAACGGAGTACTATACAACCTAAAAAAAAATGACATCTTGAAATTTGCAGGCAAATGGATAGGTCTAGAAAACATCATTGTGCGTGAGGTAACCCAGACCCAGAAAGACAAATATCATATGTACTCACTCATAAGTGGCTTTTAGACATAAAGCAAAGAAAATCAGGATACAATTCACAATCCCAGGGAACCTGGACAACAATGAGGACCTTAAGAGAGGCAATGGATCTAATGTACATGGGAAGTAGAATAAACAAGATATCCTGAGTAAATTGGGAGCATGGGGACCAAGGGAGAGGGTAGAAGGGGAGGAGAAAGGGAGAAAGGGGAGCAGAGAAAAGTGTATAGCTCAATAAAATCAATAAAAAAATTTTAAAAAGACAGTACCTAGGGATACTCCTTGTGACATGGAATATAACAGATGAACATAGGTCCTTTCTTCCCTTACAAGTTTTACATCTGTGCTAAGCACTATTGGAGTATAAGAGAAGTACAAATAGCAGCTCATTCCCTTTCAGGGCTAATGACCCAATTACGGGGACAGATTGTACAGTGTTAAGTGGCAAAGGACAATACAATTATAAGATCTAAGGTTGGGGTTGTAGTCCTATGGTAAATGGCTTGTCTAATATGTGTACATCCCTGGATCGCACCCCAAGTACTATGTTTACAGAAGAGTGAATATCAGATACTACTAGTGTGGCCAATATAATAATATGAATTGCTAATCCCAGTGCTGGAAGGAGAAGAGACAGGTAATAAAATAAAATGGTTGTCAAAAGCTTGGGTTTGGGAGCATTTGAACTTTGTTTGGCTCTAGTTCATTTCCCCATTTGCTTGCTTGCTACCTTGAGGGTTTTATTTATTGTTTCAGAGCATCAGTCTCTTCATATGTAAATCAGGAATCCTATTATCTGCTCAGGAGATTTCTGAGAACATTGGATGCAACGTGTGTAGAGGACCAGAACTACTACACTATGGTATTTGTAAATGGAATTTTCTGCTTTGGGATACCAGGATCTATAAAGACCCAGTGGTACTGATCAAGCAGAATTAGGTAAGGGACTTGTAAGGCCCGCTTCCTCCACCAGCTGAATAGTTTGCAGAGCTTCTAAGGTGACCAATGAGTTATTTTATCGGAGATCTCTCAGCATTTCCCTAGGAGACATCCATGACAATCCCTCGACCCTTGAGCTAAAGAATTTCAGTTCTTCAATCTTGACCTTGTTTTGTCTTCAAGGCTCAATATCCAGAGTGACCCAAGCTTCAAACTGAGACCCTGAGCAATCATTGTGTAGAAGCCATGTTACAGTGACAACAGCCCTGGAGGACACATTCATCATCAAGGAATAAAAAAGCAGTTCTCATTTCACAGTAAAATAGACAAGGAAATATAAACATTTCTCATATGTCTCAATACATGAACCCTTTTCCCTAATCATCATCCTTCAGCAGAGTGGTACATTTATTAAAACAGATAAAGTCACATTGACACATCATTATCATTCGAATCCCACTTTTACTTTAGGCTTTGCCCTTGGAGTTATACATCCATGGGTTTGGACCAATGTATCATGACCTGTATGCTCTATTATAGCATCACATCAGGTGTTTTCACAGTCCTACAAATCCCCCGTGTGCTCTGTATACATTACTCATTCCTCTTAACCTGTGGCAATCACTGATCCTTTTACTCTATCTACACTTTGCCCGAGGAGTGCAATTTTTCACGGCCATTTTGGAGCTAGTACTTGGAAATCTAAGTTCTTGAAATAAAACTCAGCAGTACAGTGTTTTTAGAAAACATTTTAAAAACTGTTTTGTGCATTCTGCTTCCTACTGCTCAAAACAAAAGTTTTTTTTCAAAAAACTTAAAAATCAACATGTCTTGAAGATACTTTTTTCAAACCAAAACAAATGTCTGAAAAGCTTTTTGTAGATGTGATGATTAGTGAGATGATTCATCCCCAAAGAATATTTTTTTTTTAGTGTTGTTCTGATGGTTGTATTTTCAGAACTTGATTTAGCTAGATTATTTTCTCAAAACCATATTTATTTTCCATATTGAGACTCAGCCAAGGGACCAAAAATTTTTGAAACCATAAAGGTTCAACAAAAACATTTGTTGAATAAATGAATCATCATTTCAATTATTTTTTGGCTACCAGGATGTTCAGAGCTATGCTAATGGAGGTAACTTTTTCATGTTTGCTTTTCCCTCTCTTGTATGATTTTCCCATTACTATTTTGGTCTTATTTATCAGCGCTACTCTCTTTAATTATTATGTTAACGTTTCCAATACATGTTCAATATAAACTTGTGAATAACAAATAAAATATAAATATTTACGGTCTCATCAAATGAGGGGAGGGGATTTATCCAGTAGAAAGTGAAAGCAGCATGTGAATCATTTGACACACTAGGAAATACGCATCTGCAGAAACATGCCCAATTATGAAATTCTTCATTCAAATTTGAAAAGTTATGGCATAGTATTGAACACATTCCAATAGAAAAACCAGAAAGTCAGATAATATTATTAGCTGGTGATAACATGGGGAAACATATTGTTTACTATTATATGGCATATGGATTGATAGAGCCCATCCGGGGAGCAATCTGTAAGAGTTTAATAAAGCTATGTATAAACCTTATGAGTGAATTTACAGTGAACAGTTTCACTAAGGAACATGCATGATAATGTTTATGAAATCATTATGATAACAATGAAGCAAAATAGATATATACATATACTAGAAATATTGTTAGATCCAGAAATTCAGTCTAGCCTGAGGCTTTGGTTTGCTCTGGCTGCTGTAATGTAATACAATACTCTGAATGGCTTCAACAGTGGAACTGCATTTCTCTACATTCTTGGAGTTGAGAAGTCCAGAATGAAAAGATTATTGGACTTTTTAGGTAGGAGTAGAGGAAGCATGTAACTGAGGTTTGGAAATTTTTTATAATAAAGATACAAATTTTATTGTGAGGTCCTTGTCCCATGACCTCATCCAACCTTCATTATTACTAAAGACATCTCTCTAAATCTTCTTTTGCCACCAACATTGGTAGTTAATGTTTTAACTTGTGTATTTTGTAGTAACTCAGATTTCAGTCCATGTCAATTTACATAAGTCATCTACAATTCCTATCATTCTCATATGCAAAAACAATTTATACCAACAGCAACAAAAACGTCTTAGCTCATTCTAACACAAACTGTAAAATTTTATGTTTCATCTAAAATAGTATCTGAATTTGGCATGATTCATATTTAGGGACTAATTTATACTGAGACTAATTTCTCTCCACTATGAATCTATGCAATCAAGGAGTTAATGGTTATAGCCAACCAAAAATGGAAGGGTGAGTAAGTATGTCTTGAATACTCCTGTCATTAAGGAAGAAAGAGGGTTCAAGATCTGTCATCTGGACTCATTGTGATGTTCATTTGCCCTTAGTGATTCTACTGGTGGAGATCATGTTCTCAAGGATACACTATGTGGGGGCCCTGTCCTCAGTGCTCCAAGTATTTTTGAACATTTGTACTGATAGAACCAAGATAATGGTCACACAGTTTTTGGAAGAAGCAGTTCTGAAAATATCTGAATCACCTCTGGGTTCATTTTTTCCTTTCTTGAAGAACTATGTATGCATTTGGAATGAGCAAGATAGACTTACTGTTCAGTTCTATAAAATTTAGTTAAGTCTGGTAGCCTCCCTTCATTCCATTTGAGCTTCTTGGTCCTCTTAATGATGCAATCCCATCTCAATTACTTGCTTCTGTTGACATGACTGACTAAACCCATGACTCACACTCATGATCTCTTTATTGAATTATTGTTCATAAATACCCTTAGTGTTCTGTTCAGAAGAAGATTTTTCCTTTTTCCTTTATAGACAGACTGAGGCTTTTTGAAATATCCAAGTTCTAGATCACCTTTAAATAATGATTCTTTCAATTAATCTCTCTCATTTAATATTTGACTACAATCATCCAGGAAAAAATAACTTTGCTTAGAAATAGCTTCAACTAAGAGCTAATGCCATATATGGAAATTCTACCTTCCACCAAGAACTATACCAGTTCTTTCTTTCCATGTTAAGTTCTTTTCCCTATTTTAAAAAGATTATCCATTCTCAAATTTTCAATACATGTTCATGATATATATTTACACTAGAATACACCAGAAGCGATCATAGTGTGCATACGTTAGCATATGCTTCAAAAACCCTTTCAGCCTTTACTACTTGTGTATAATATTCCAAATCAACTTTCATATTTATGTATTTGTATGACAACATTACATACCTTAGTACCAAAATAGTTGTCAGATTAGAGTGCCTACATATAGAATCAATGCTGCTTCAGCATCTAAATTTAAGATGGGCACAAACAATTCTTTAATGACAATTCACCATATTAATATAAATATTTACATACAAAATGCTAAGTGTAAAGCAAGGAAGTTTGTAGTGTACTATGTATGTGAAAACACTGAAAATTTAAGATAATATATAGGCATGGTTGTTCTGACGGATGTTCATTATATATACTAGTATGAATATATATGCGATAAAATAAATAGGATTGGGGATAGAGAATGATGACAAAAGACTGAAATAGAAGATAGAATAGGAGATTCCTCATAATGAAGGCTATGTGCTATGAACTAAAGAGTATGATTTAATTAGATCTCTGAGTCTTGCGGTCAGTATAACTGATAGATTTTAACAAACTAAAGGGATTTATTGTTGTACATTAACACTAACACATATGACAATGTTTTGTGACCTTTAGTTATTTTTATTCTATAAAGAGCATTTCTGTGTTGACCTCAGTGTCATATGAGTGATGTGCAAAGAGTCAAGATAATTCAATGGCAATGAGGGTTTGAATTATAAAACTTAAACCTTAGTTTGCCTTTAGAAAAAAATTATGGAAGTGTAAACTTTTCAAAGACATTGTAATGGTAGACATTTATACTTAGGTACAAAAGTAAATTTCAGAGACAACAACATCAGTTTCAATTCTAGAGCATCTTGCCCCCAAGGACAGATAAATGGTGCACAACGTGGTTGTTAACATCATGACCATGAGTGAGAGTAGAAGAGGAAAGAAGGAAAGAAAAGGCATATCTGAAAAAAAGAGAAGTTCTTTGGTGCAAAGAGAAAGTTCTTTCTGAGGAGTGTGGCAGTCAGGATACAGAGCAAGTCTGGTTAATCTTCTTTCCTGTAGTAATCTATTAAGATTTGTAAAGACTCACAGACACAGAGGAAATATAGAGAATCACCAGGTCATATTTCGAAAACCTATACTCCACACAATTGGAAAACTTAAAGGAAATGGACAACTTTCTGGATAAATATCACTTACCAAAATTAAATCAAGACCAGATAAGCAAATTAAACAGAATTATAACTGCTGAAGAAATAGAAACAGTCATCAAAAGTCTCCCAACCAAAAAAAGCCCAGGACTAGATGGTTTCAACTCAGAATTCTACAAGACTTTCAAAGAAGAATTAATACCAATACTCCTCAAATTGTTTCACACAATAGAAACAGAAGGAACAATTCTAAACCTTTTTATGAGGCTACAATTACCCTGATACCCAAACTACAGAAAAATATTACTGTGAAAGAGAATTACAGACCAATCTCACTCATGAACATTGATGCAAAAATGCTTAATAAAATACTCCTTCGAACACCTGATTTTTGACAAAGAAACAAAAAAAATATCAAATGGAAAAAAACATATTTAACAAATGGTGCTGGAATAACTAGATATCAACATATCAACAATATGAAAATAGACCCATATCTATCACCATTCACAAAACTCAAGTCCAAATGGATCAAAGACCTCAACATAAAGCCAGCCACACTGAACCTTATAGAAGAGAAAGTAGGAAGTACACTTAAATGCATTGGCACAGGAGACTACTTCCTAAATACAACCCAACCAGCACAGACACTGAGAGAAACAATTAATAAATGGGACCTCCTGAAACTGAAAAGCTTCTGTAATGCAAAGGATATGGTCAGCAACACAAAACAACAGCCTACAGAACGGGAAAATACCTTCACCAACCCCACATCAGACAGAGGTCTGATCTCCAAAATATAAAAAAAAAGAAAAACTCAAAAAATTGGTCATCAAAACACACATAATCCAATAAAAAATGGGGTACAGACCTAAACAAAGAACTCCCAACAGAGGAATCTAAAATGGTTGAAATATACTTAAGGAAATGTTCAACATCCTTAGTCATCAGAGAAATGCAAATCAAAACAACTCTGAGATTCCATCTTACACCTGTAAGAATGGCCAAGATCAAAAACACTGATGGCAACTTATGCTGGAGAGGTTGTGGGGAAAAGAAGGGAACACTTCTGCATTGCTGGTGGGAATGCAATCTGAGTCAACCCCCTTGGATGTCAGCATGGCAATTTATCAGAAAATTAGGAAACAACCTTTCTCAAGACCCAGTAATATCACTTTTGGGTATATATCCAAAAGATGCTCAATCATGCCACAAGGACATGTACTCAACTATGTTCATAGCAGCATTGTTTGTCATAGCCAGAACTTGGAAACAACCTAAATGTCCTTCAACCAAAGAATGGATAAGAAAAATATGGTACATTTACAGAACAGAGTACTACACAGCAAAAGAAATAACATCTTGAATTTTTAGGCAAATGAATGGAGCTAGAAAACATTATTTTGAGTGAGGTAACCCAGACACAGAAAGACAATTATCACATTTACTCATTCATAGTTGGTTTTTTAAACATAAAGCAAAGAAAAGCAGCCTACAAACCACAATCCCAGAGAACTTAGACAACAATGAGGGCACTAAGAGAGACTTACATAGATCTAATCTACATGGGAAGTAGAAAAAGACAAGATCTCCTGAGTAAATTGGGAGCATGGGGACCTTGGGGGAGGGTTGAAGGGGGAGGGGAGAGGTAGGGGGAGCAGAGAAAAATGCAGAGCTCAATAAAAATCAATAAAAAAGGAAAAAAAATTGTAAAGAAACGACTTGGGGAATGTATTTCAATAGCTCATGTTAGCACTGTAGAAGGTTGTAGATAACAGTTCATTGTGTGATAGGAAAAAGTGTGTAACTCTTCTCACACTCCAAGGAAAGAAGAAGATTCTTTGGGAACTGGTTCACAAAAACTTCAGAATTTTAGTTTGAATACCACCCTTCCAAGTCACTTTTAATTTTTGCTTTTGACTGAAAGGAAGGCACTCTGCATCATGTATCCTGCATCCTACATCCTGATCCTGCATCCAACATCTAGTATTCTGCAACCTGAATCATCAGAGCTGTTTTTTTAATCTGCTTCCTTGCTCTGCCTTCATGACCTAGATCTCCCTCAATAGTTTTTTCTCTGCTCTTTTGCTCTTTTGTTTCAAACTCCACAAAGAGAAATCCCTGTGGATCTCCAGCAGAATCCACCTTATCACATTTCCCAAACACTTTTTCAATATAGCTATTGCAACATCTTTGACAAGTAACTCTGTGATAAATTAGAGGACAGTATTACAATGTAGCAGCTGTATAACCTCAGCATTTTGATATTCCTGTGCCTTATCAATAAATGAAACCTTAAAATAAGAAAACAAAGAAAAAAGAAAAATTAGACTGGAAGCTGCATTGGTCAGAGGAAGACTTAGGCATTAGATTAGGGGTTTAGAGAGAAAAAGACTGCGTTTTCTACTTTTTTCACTTAAAGTTTTTTTATACAATATATTTGCAACATATTCTTTCCCCTTCCTCAACCCAATTTAAAACAATGGGATAATGAACTAAACAGTGAATTCTCAGATGATGACAAAATAAATGGCTGAGAAACACTTAAAAATGTTCAGTGTCCTCAGCCACCAGGGAAATGTAAATTAAAATGACATTGACCAAATGGTCAGCCCTAAAAACAGAAATACAAGTCACATGTAAAGACTGCGTGCAAACTGGTTCAACCAATATAGAAATCTGTGTGGAGTTTCCTGGAGAAGTGAAAATAATCCCACCACAAAATCTAGCTATACCATTTTTGAGCATATACCCACATGACTCTATATCTTATTACAGAGATACTTGCTTATCTGTGTTCATTTTTCCTCTACTCTTAATAGCCAGAAGTTGGAAAGAGTCTAGATATCTACCAACTGATGAATGGGTAATGAAAATATATTACATTTATACAATGAACTATTATTCATCTGTTAAGAAAAATGATAATATGAAATTCGCAGGTAAAAGCAGGAAACTTGAAATAATCTTCCTGAGAGTTATAAACCACACCCAGAAAGAAAAATATTGCATATTTTTATATATGAATGTTTAATTTTAAGCTTTAGATAAGTGTGTTTTGTGTTTCTTTTTCTATAAAAATAATTTTATCTATTTGTATGATTTATTATGATCATATTCACCCCCATTACCCTGCTTTATCCGCCTTCAACTCTTAACACCCCCTTCCCACATTTTCCTGCTTCTCCTTTCATGTTCTCTTTATTGTTCAGGTCTCATACAGGTAGCCAAAACCACTGTGTAATCATCATTACAGTGGCCTTATCATATCCAGGGTACAATATTTCATAATAACTCTTCCTCATCCTCCAGCTCTTATAGTTTTCCTACTCTGTCCTTTCCAATGTTCCCTGAGTCTTCAGTGGAGTGTCTTGGACATCCCATTTAGGTACAACACTCCACTATCACTTCTACTCAGGATTTTGAGGAGTTAGGAGTCTCTGCATTAACAGTTGTCCACCACAAAAATAACCTTTGGTGGCTGAGGATGATAGAAACAATAGTCTAATGGTATAAACATGGATACTTAGGAGGCAGTTTGGCTATATCTACATTTAGCATAACATCAGTGGTAAGCCTCACTCCCAAGATCTGTGACCACTCATCCATAGATAAGCCTTTATCCAGATATACAATATTAGATATGTATTCCCTCCCATGAGTAGACCTCAAATCCAACCAGAAAGCAGTTGATTACCTCCACAACCAACTATGTCACTAGTACACTAAAGATACTTTTCTAAATAGGAACAAAGAGCCTAACATTTAAATGACTCCACGCACAGTGTCCTATACCTAGGTACCCATCACTCTGATGGCCTTTCATATGTAAATACATACACATACACACACAAACACACACATGCTCCATCACGCAGTGCTTGCACCAACCTGCAGATCTGAGTTTCATGCTAGGAGTGCACTTAAGATGGAAGGACCACATAAAGATGTTCTTGGATCTCTAGGCCTGTGCCCACACATATCCTGTACAGACATACACTAATTAATACATTTTTAAATGCTGGTACTAAAAGGGAATGCTGTCATTGTTGTTGCCTTTTCAAGCTCACTGGATTTCACTTTATTGGGAGTATAATAACAGCATATGCAAGATGTCAGGAAAGTTTCTAAATGATAATTGTGGGTGAAGATACTAGTCAACTGACTTTAAATATTAAGCGAATTTTGTGCCCATTGAATTTTACAGTTAACAGGAATGCTTGTCTTAAAGGCCAAACAGAGAGCTGAGATCAATTTCATTTTAAAGAGAATTATTGAATGCTTGTCCTTTGCATGTTTAGAAATAATTTGAAAAGCTTAGAAAACCCATGATCCCAGGTCTCAAAGAAGTCATAGCCCAGGAATTGTCCAGACTATCAAAACTGAATCTACCATTGGTGTTACGAAATCAGTCAATCAACATATTGTCTATGTCATCTTTTTAAGGACTAGAACTATGTGCAATTTCCAGGTGCAGTGACTAAGGCAAATATGTTGAGAATTTACTATGCCTCAAGTGCAATGGTGTACCTTGTTTTGTTTTCACTGGAGTTACAGGAAGTTGGTCCTTGGAAGGATAGAGTAGAAGTTAGAGACATTTTTCTTTGGAATGAGGGATGTTTTCCTATCTCTTGATGTCTGAGTATTTGTCGCTTGTAAAAATTGAACTGCAATTTACAGTTTCAGAGCGAGCCCCTAGCACACGGACAACATTGCTTAATTGGTAAAATAAATCAGAAATACAATAATATTAATAGTTACTGCTTCAATTTACACATCACTTACTAGGTGCCAGGCTCCATGTTGATTTTAAATCCATTATCTTAATTTGTTCTCACAGAAATGCGATGAACTAAGTATTCAAACCCACCTTTTTTGAATACTGGCATGATAAAAAAAAACAAATTTGGCTGCACTGAAAAATGTTGACCCAACAGTTAATGAAATTAAGGCAAATTCTTTGCAGTAGCACCATTACTTTCTTCCACAAGATAAGAAAGCATAAATACCAATCAAAATATAATATACCCAAATATGTGATTTTTACTTCTGATTAGTTCTTGAACTCTTGGTCACTGTTCCCCTTATTTTGTTTTCCAACTCACAGACTTTGTTGTCACTTTAAGTCCTTATCTCAGGCTGAGTAGCATAGAAGATCCCACAAATGCACCTTGGCATCATGCCTCTCTGGTCTTTAGTTTTCCAGCACACCAAGCCTCTTTGCATCTCTGGACGTGGCATCTCTGTAATACTCACCTCTGATCTCCCACAAAGAATCAAATCTCCCATAAATGTCTTTTTCTCCCATTTACTATTGGTCTGAAATAAAGGGCCTAAAGAGCCCATGTTTGAAGCTCTTTCCCCCCTTCTTTTATTTCTTTTCCTACCCAAGCAGGATCATGGGACATACAGATTTACTAATGATTGTATCATCATCCCATGAAACTAGAAACACCACATTTCTAGGTTTGTAAGGTTTGGCCTCATATCCAAATATGGGATAGCAGCATCCTCGCCTTGAACTATGGGAGAAAAAAGCAGCCCCTGAAATGTTAATACCTTTACCAGTGAGAATTTCCAGGTACATCTAAACCCTCTGGTCACTCAGCAATCCTTCACATGCCTCTAGTCCTCACTTCCTCTCTTTTCCTTCCATTTGTACTTAAGTTTCATAATCACTTCCCTAAAATAAGGTTCCAATGCAGTCTATCCTCTCGTAAATCCTCAAAAATTACCTAGATTATTATTTCCCAGAGGAAATTCAAGCCATTTCTAACTCTTTATCTTCAAATCTACAAACATCCTTTTGAGTTTTTTCTAAATCTCACTTTGTATTTATATTCTATAGAATATGGAACCAAAAAGAGAAAAATCCTTGCATTCTAGACAATCCATTTTTGCAATACTTTTGCTAGTTTTTGAGAGTTCCACGCTATTTACTTTGAACATACTTAACCCTCTCCTCCCATAGTCGTTCTCTCTAATGTACCACCCATTACCACTCAACTTTGAGATTCATTTTTCCACTTGATCCAGTTTTTGTTCTCTAGCTAGTCTTAAAAATGGGACCTGTTTAGTTGAGAGTCTTTGCACTTAGTGCTATCTACTGCAAGGAGAAGCTTCTCTAGTGAGGGTTGAGAGAATCTCTGAACTATAGAAATAGCAATAAGACATTAGGAGTCATTTGATACTGTGTCCACTGACTAGAATTATAGTATTGAGTTCTCTCTATGGCTCATTATGATCTATGAAGCAATATGCTCTTGGCCTACTTGACAGTGACAGGTATGGGTTCCATCTCATGGAGTTGTCCTTAGATCCAGTTAGAAAGCAACAGTTGGTTACTCCCATAATATTCATAGCTCTATTGTACCAAAGAGCATATCTTGTTGGGTCAGTCATTGGGAGAAATTGAGGCTTAATTTCCTCCTTTCAGTGCATAGCACCTTCCGCAATAAATTTTAGACAGTAGGGATGAAGATCTCAGGTGAGTACCAGCTTGAATTCTCTATATTCTGTGACTCAAAATGTGATATCTTTAACAATAGGGTGTTATCACCAAGTTCTAGAGGTGACCAGGAATTAATAATAGTCTGTAATACTTGGGAGTCTATGTAATTCCACTGGGCAACAACTTAAAAAGAGGTAACCCATTCCTGGTATTGGATTTTTATTTGCTAGTATGAGGGTTCTAGTTAGGGTATTGCTCCCTAGATCCCAGAGAACTCATTTTTTTTTGTTCTGTACAACCTCCTCTAGTCTTCCCCTTGACACCTACCTAACTTGCTTTTAAAAAAAAATCTGTTCTTTTTCCTAAATCACTCCCCCAAGCTAGTTAGTTCTTCTACATCAGGTTAGGCTCTCTTCTTTAGAAATCTATTCTTTACATTATTGCCTACTTCATCTACTATTATAACTTTCACATCTTTTAAATTTTAAAAGCTAGTAATGTATAACATGTACAAGAACCTTCTGCAATAACCTTCTGTGGGGGAGTGAGTGACTTATATTCAATTGCTTCTACCTCTTCTCATTCTCTTAACTCAGTATGATCTGGCTTTAATCATTCTACTCCACTATTGTCTGTTCACTAGGACTATTTGCTAGCTCCAATCTTAGCTTTATTTAGGCATATAATAAATTGGGCATATTTAAAATTTCCATTTCAACGAAAATATCACCTCAAACAGGATAATGTATATCTACTACCAACAAAAGCTTTATGATTCCCCCTTTGTATACAAATGCCCCCTGGGCTGTCTCTAAGCAACCCTTGATCTGAATTTTGTTAGCATAGATTAACTTGTATTTATAGAATTTTATGTAAATTGATTTTGGCAATATGTACTCTTTTTTAGAATTTTGACCTTTTATGCTCTGGGTGTTTGTAATTACTTCCGTTCAGTTTAGTTAATTTTGAAAAAAAATCAGTGATAATTCATTGCCAGGCTCTTTAGTAAATGAAAAGTCTCTAGTACATATTCACATACACCAGGTATTGAGTTTTTGAGACATTCCTTGTGAACTATCCATCTCCAGACATTTACTGTTGTCTTCATGTTATTCTCTACCAACCTCTCTTTAATATAGTTCTATTACTATTTTAGAAACTTTATAGCTATCCTGTAAGTAATAAGATTGTTCTTTCCCTTCATAACAGACTAACACTTTCATCTTTCCACTGTATAAGAATACTACAACTATTCCATTTGCCTTTCCCTCCCTCCTTCAACACTCCCACTTGTCAACCATACTTTTACTTCAGCACTGATACTGTTTGCATTCCACTTTGTTAGCATAAGTATCCCTTTAGAAGATGAAAGGCTAGCATTAATGTTGCTATGACTATTTAAAAGTTATATACTGACTAGTAAATTGTTGGTCTATTACTACATTTCCTTTTCTTTGACTCCAAGGTCTTTATGCATGATCTGCTCTGAGACACTGAAACATAATTAATTTTCTTACAGCCCCATCATTTGTTTACGTTCTTTTTGTCTATTTCACTTGTCATTATTTTTAGAGTCACTCAATTTTGTATATGAACAGTTATGTATCAAATTTCTCAGGCAAATCTCATTATTAAAATACAAATGCATACAGTATTCAGATTATTTAAAATTGGGACTATTTAATCATGGCTAAAATGAATATTTGTGGGATGTTCAAACATATACTTTGTTTTAGGGGCAAGTACATAAGAGAAAAATGAGTAGATTGTAAAGCAAATATATGCTTAACTTTTATAAGAAAATACATATATGAGCACCTACATATATATGTGCATATATAGAAAACAATAATAATTAAAGAAGATAGGGTCATGGATTTGAGAGAGTGGAGAGACATGGAGAGAGTTGTAGGGTAAAAGAAAGCAGTGAGAATGGTGTAAATGCAGCACTCATGCATGAAATTTTCAAAAAATATTAATTTAGAAAACTAAATAAATAACTACCAATTTGCTTTACCACATGATTGTAATTTTTCATATTCTGCTAAAAATAAAACAGCTAACTGTTTACAATCCTCCCCGATAATCTATGGTCAGTCTTCCGCATTTTAGACAGATTAATGGGTGTGTAGTTGAAGCTCATTGTGGACTTAATTTGCATTTCTTTAATGACTAATGATGTTAGGTATCTTTTCATGTGCAAATATTTGCCATCTATTTTCTTCTTTTGTGAAATGTCTATTTTAATCTTTAGTCCATTTTTTAAAAAAACTTTATTGTTTCTTCTTATAATTGAGTTATAAGAATTCTTTATACATTCTAAATACAAGTTCTTTATTGGATGCATGATTTGCAAATATTTTCTTCTTGTCTATGACTTGCCTTTTCATTTTCCTCCAATTATCTACTCTACTTTTCTCATTCAGATTTATTATATTATATTTAGAACATCTTTACCAAATGTAAGGTCACTTAGAGTTTCTATTGTGCATCTTGCTATAGGTTTTATACTTTTTGTATATAGTGAGAAATAAGGACTGAAGTCCAGTATTTTTATATATGTTATTCCATTTTTTCATCACTTTTTATTGAGAAAGATTCCTTCCATTTAGTTACTATGTTGCCTTTGTCTAAAAACAATGGTCTTTGTAATTTTGGTTCTATTTTAGAGTTCCTCTTTTGTTCCCTTAATATGTATAACTATTGACAGCAACACTATTTTGTCTTGATTATTGTATCTTCATAATAAATCATTAAATCAAGTAGTTATTTGTTTCATATTTTGGTTGTTTTGACATGTATAGGTCCTTTGAATTACCATGTAAAATTTAGAATCAGCTTATCAAGATTTACAAACAAGCCTGCTAGGATTTTGAATAAGATTGTTATGAATCTACAAATTAATTTTTGGAAGAACTGGTATCCTGGCAGTACTGAGCCTTCTGATCCATAAATATGATTTATCTTTTCATTTATTAAGATCTTTAAATTTTTCTTCCAGTGATATTGTGTACAAGTTTTCCACATCATTTGTCAATTTTATTTCTATTTATTTTGTATTGTTTGATGCTATTGGAAACACTATTTTTAAAATTTCAATTTTCTTTTTCTTTTTTTTTGGTTAGGATTCAACAGTTGATTTTTGAATATTTAACTTGTATCCTGAAACCTTATTCAACTCACTTATTGATGCTTACATTCTTTTAGTTGCCTTAAGAGCTTCTGCAATAATGATGTTGTAGTTTAGAAACAAAATATATTTTCTATTTTTGTAAGCTGTATGTCTTTAATTTATTTTTATACCTTGGCACATACTCTCCAGTGGTGTAGGAGGTCCTTCTGTATTTGTGTTGCTTTCATTGGTTAATAACGAAACTGCTTTGGGCCTGGTGATAGGGCAGAACTTAGGTAGGCAGGGAGACAGTACTGAATTCTCAGAGGAAGAAAGCAGAGGCAGAGAGCTCCTATGGAGTTGCCAGGTCAGACATGCTAAATCTTTCCCGGTAAGCTACAACCTTGTGGTGAACACAGATTAATAGAAATGGGTTAAGTCAAGATGTGAGAGTTAGCCAATAAGAGGCTAGAGCTAACGGCCAAGCAGTGTTTTAATTAATACAGTTTCTGTGTGATTATTTCCGGTGTAAGCTAGCAGGGCAGCTGGAACAAGGCACCCTGCTCCCTGTAAAACTCCAGTAAAATGGTGACAGGAGGAAGTGAGAATGTGCATCCTTGCTTTATTCCCCCCTTTTAATGGAAAAACATTGAGTCTTTTAATGTTCAGCATAATAGTTGTAAAGCATTCATATGTGCCTCTTGGGAGTTTGTGGGTGTTCTCTTTTATAGCAGCTATGCATAAAGTTGCTTAATTAGCACCTGGAATGGGTATTGAATTTTATGGCATTCATTTTCCTTGTACTAAGATAATAACAAGATTTATCATTTTTAGTTTCTGTTTTCCAAGATTTGTTTTTGCATTTAATTAGGTGTATGTATGTGTTTCTATATGGAGGTTTCCCCTGGAACTGAAGTTACAGGTGGTTGTAAGTCAACAGATGTGAGTACTAAGAACTGAACTTAGGTCCTCTGGAAAAACAGCAAGTGCTCTTAACCACTGAGCCATTGTCTCCAGTCACATTTTTAGTTACTTAATATGAAGAGATACTAATGTTTGTGTTCAAATATAAATCCAAATTTGTGATTAAATCCCATTTAGTTATGACATAATATCTTCTGACTATATTATTAGGGTGATTTGCCACAACTCACCAGGTGTTTTTGTGAATATATTTGTGAGTTGTTTTGATCTATAGTTTTCTTTAGTTGGAATGATTTTGACTGGTTTTGTTCTCAGGGTAATGTTGGTCAATAAGTTATCTTATAAAGTCCTCATTCATCTTTTTCATATTTACATTTTGAATTATTGTTATTAACAAAATTATACACATGATACTCATTTCAACATTTTCATACATGAATATGTCATGAACTCATCATTTCCACCCATTCTTCTACCCTCTCTCTTCCTGCTTCCCTATGGTTCCCTTTCCAGTTTCTAATAATACCTCTTGTACTTTCAGATCATCCTTTTGTTTTTATTTTCATATATGAGAGGAAACAGGCAGGACTCTATTGTAATTAACTTCAACATGATACTCTCCAGTTCCATCCATTTTCCTGCAAATGACAAATCTCATTCTTCATGGCTGAATAATACTGTTGTTTACAAACCATATTCTTTGTTCACCTATTGACTGGTGCAAGGCTGATTGCACATCTGGGCTATTGTGAATAGCGTCATGCTAAAAGGTATGCACATTACCGCTTGAGCATGCTGCCTCATCTTTTAATTTTTTAGATTTCTGGAAATAAATTTGTACAGTTGGTATTATTTCTTTCTTCAGTGTTTGGTAAGATGTACCAGAAAAGACATGCAGGACCAGAATTTCCTTTGTGGGAAGGTTTCAAGTACAAATTCAATAACTTCAATAGATTTGGCGAATTTCAAGATATCCTTCTTCGATGAGCTTAGTGACTGTAGTTCTGTAAGGAATTTGTCTATGCCACTGAAGCTACTGAACTTTTTGGTGTAAAATGTTTCAGTCGTCCATTATTGCTTATTATGTACAGAATCTATAGTGCAATCACTTCTCCCATTTCTTAAAGTAGTAATTTGTGTTTCCTCCCCTTGTTTTCTGAGCAGGAAACTGACCCATTTCATTAATTTACTCAGACTAACTAGATTTATGTTTCATTGTTTCTCTGTTTTATATTTCATTGATTTTTGTCTTTAATTTTTATTATTTCTTTATTATCTTTATTTTTGGTTTAATAAGCATTTATTTTGCAGTTTTTTAGAATATTGCATGAGATCTTTCTTCTTTGTTATATAACATTTCAATATACATTACCCTCTAAGCAATCTACAAATATAACTTACTGGTATATTAATTTCATTCAGCTCAAAATATCAACTTTTCCTTTTTAATTATTTACTTGATCCCTGAGTTATAATGTATTGTATGCTTTTTAAACATTGGGGGATTTTTCAAATGTATTTTAGTTACTTATTTCTAATTCAATAGTATTCTTGTCAGAGAGCATATTAGCATGACTTTAATATTCATAAAATTATCCAAGGGCCTGGAGAGATGGATCAGTGGTTAAGAGCTCTTGTTACTCTTACAAGAACCTGCACTCAATCTCCAGCTCTCATATGGTAGCTTCCAACCATCCATAACTCTAGTTCTAGTGAATCATTATCTGACCTTCAAAGGCACCAGGCATGCACATGGTATACAAACATACATGCAAACAAAATATTAATACATGTAAAATAAAATAAATAAATATAAAAATTTTCAAGCTTGTTTTGTGTAGCATAGTATGATCAACTATGATAAGTGTTCTGTGTGCACTTAAATGTATGTATTCTGATACTTTTGTGTATAGTGTTCCATTAATGTTGTTTAGTTCAATTTCATTTGTACTTTTCTCATCTCTAATCTTACTGTCTATTTGTTCTATAAACTGAGAGATGGGTATTGAAATTTCAAACTGTAAGTGTAGAGTTTTCTAAGCTCTATTTTTATTTTCATCATGTATTTTTTGGAGGGATGAAAGTATCCTACTTTTAGCTGGGACTGTCCCAACAATCATCGAAATCTCCTGCTTCAGCCTCCAAAGTACAGGGATAATGGGAGTGAGCCGCCACACATCAAATATTTTTGAAACTTTCTCTGTATAGTTAATTTAATAATAAACGTTGTCATGTGTACTTGATGAACTGAAGTCTTTAATGTTATTAAATGACTGTTATTGGCCTGAAGTTTACTTTTCATATTGCCATACTATTTTTCCTTTATCTACTGTTAGAGTATTGTTTCCTGGTGTCCTCTGATTTAATTTTTAAGGAAAAATCTGGTTTCAGTCATATACTGATTTCCGTGCACTAGTTTCTTTTAAGATTTTATTTTTACAACTGATTTTAAGAAACTGGATTACAATATGCTTTGGTATAATTTTTCAAGCTTTTTATGCTTGGGATATGTTGCAATTCTTAGACACTGGGATTCATATTTTATCTAATTGGGAAAATATTCAGCCATTATTCCTTCCAATATTTTTCTGTCCTCTTTCCTATTTTGAGGATTTTATGTTAATTAGGCTGATTAAAACTGTATCACAGCTTACTAACAATATGCTAATGTTTTTCATTTTTTCTTTCTATCTTTAATTTTCAACAGTTTCTTGTGCTATTCTGCATTTCTATATAACACATTCTGGTTTTATTCTGCTTCTTTCAGTTCTATGAATTAGTTCCATGTACCCAGAGTAACAGTTTCTTACTCTGAGCCACCTAGATACATGGTGTTTTTATTATATTGTTTAGTACCCTCTTTTCTAAATATTTGTTTATGTCACTTTCCCTTGTATACTTTGGCTTTTCTCAGTTCTTAGTTATTACTTTAGTCATTCCCAAATCCCTTAAATTTTAAAACAATGTTTAGTTTATGAAAAGTGCTTAGTAAGTACTGATCAATATATGCAAGTTTTACCTCATATATAAGATTGGTATCAGATATGATAAGATTCAAATTCAGATTTTCAGAATTTAAATCCTTGTTTGAACCATTATATGATGCTATCTTAAGTTAAATCCAATTTCTCAATTTCTCTAAGGTTCATGTATTTTTGTCTAATTTTCCCATATATATTTTATTTTATATTATTAGACTTTGAAATATGGAAATCTATCCAAGGCACATATTTTTGTTTTCAAAGATAGTTACTGAAAGATCACATATTCTACAATGAAGGCAGCAATATTCTGTTCCTTCAGCAAGAAGCAGCATATTTTCTACCTCTTTGAGTCCAGGTTGTACCCGTGACTGATTTGGCCAAAGAAATACAATATAATTAATGTTTTGACAGTTCTTGGAATAGATCCTAGCTGGTCTAGCAACTGCCATTTCCTACTTATCGAAAGCTAGCCAATTTATGACTAACCTGTAACTACCAACACTTGGAAAGCTTGGACGATTTTTGAAAGGCCTCAAAAGATAAAACACCATATTGATAAGGAGGGCTGAAAACAAAGAGAGAAGAAGGAGATACGCATGAAATGGCAGGGTAAAATATGAGGGCTTGACATCATAAACTTGTAGGTGAAGAAATCAGTTTGAAAATAGACAGTCTGGCCCCAACTCTTGGCTGACACCATATGAATCAGGTAAAGCACCAGTTTAGCTTTAGGTTGCTAATCTTTGAATGGTTTATTATACAATATATATACCAATATATAACCAGAATGGTGAAGAGAGCCACATGACAAACCTGTCTATTGTCATGGAAAGTTCAGAGCAAAACGTTTTCCCCTCAATCCCAAAATACTAAAACAAGGAAGTCAAAATATAGGTTGGAAAGAAAGGAAAAGTCAAATAAAAAGAGGCCCGATTAATTTTTTTTCCAACGGGAAATAGCCATCATCAGCATGTTATTCTGTGGCATGGGTAAGTCAGAACAGAAATGATTTGTAAACAGGTAGGAAAGAAAAGATTGCTTGTCAACAGTACACATGAGAAAAAGTAAGAAAAGGCAGCTACTATTTTGGAGGGTAATAAGAATATTCCCCAGAGACGTAAGAGAAAGGAATAATGCATTAAATATAACAGGTAGCATTTAGTAAGCATTAATAAAAAGTGGCACAATTGAGACCAACCCAAATTTGTATAAAAGCAATTAGAATGACCAGAGAGAAGGTAACTTGTGTGACAATAATTTTTCAGAGAGACAAAACTTTTAAAATCCCATTATTAGAAGTGTAAAATTCCAAAGAAGACAAAGAGTCCATTTCTGTTCAGAAAACACCTGTAAGACTGTCTTCAATTCTGTGAGAAGTGAGGAAATGTTGAGGATCTAAACATGTGACATAGAACTGATGACCTTTCAGGTTCCTGTCAACCTGGAGAGTCTCAAAATCTAGATATAGAGCCATTCTTGGATTTTTAAGGTCTGAGTTCCTCAGGACCCTGTCTCAGTCTGCATCCTATATAGTTCTGGTCATCAAATGTATCTGGACAGTGCCCTGACAAGATCTGGAAAGGCAAAGTCTTGAGGGAGAACTGCCTCTGAGCTTTCTCAGGGTAAGATTTGATTTAGGCAAGCTGTCTTGTCAGGCCTGCAAAGTAGACACCGTGGTGGGTCTTGTTAGGAAGGGTCTCCTGTCTCGCAACCAGGAAGGGTTTCTAATATCCCTCTTAGAAAAAAGCAGCGGGCCTGAGGTCAGGGTCAGTGGAACATGATATCACCAAAATTTTGCTGTGTACTTTGCTTTGTGAAGTATGACTCATCATAATTAAATTTTGAACTAGATTAACTATAATTTCTGCATTTATTAAGTGATCAGGGTTTAAAACCATTGTAAAGAGGATGGCTGTTCATTCTGATAATGTAATTAACTACACAACAGAGCTAATATTTTACTTTAGGGAAGAGTAATTTTTGAATAATGATGCATTTTATTCCCCAAATCCCTGCAGCAGTGGGTCAAATTTTTGGTGAGACGGTCAAAGAAAAGGGTAAAATCAGAAAATCGAAATGTTTGGAGGTGAATTAGTATAAATCCTCCAGAGTTTGGCTGCTGCCTTGGAGCCCGTTCCCCAGCCCTACATCTCTGTTTCCTTGGGCACACATGTATCTTGGAAGTCTCCAACAGCATTTGTCATTTGGAAGACATTTCTGAAAACACTCATCTCCATTGGCCAGAATCCCACTTAAAGAAGTAAGGGAGAATGTCAACATTCCCCAAGTTCTTTGCCTATTTTGCACTAGCGTTTCCTGTGTAGGATCTATGTGAAGAAAAACATGGGCTGGGAGTGGTCAGGAAACACTTTCTAGAAGGGGTGTTGTTTTTTCTTATTTAATTTTTAAAAGAGTTTCATACATGAATACTATATCTACATAATTTTACTTCTCCTTAACTCCCTTCCAGGTACTCCCATGTTCTCTCCACTTCATTCTAATTTTAAGACCTCTTAATTGGGACCGGAGAGATGACTAGGTAGTTAAGAGCACTGGCTGATCTTTCAGTGGACCCGGAGTTCAATTCCCAATACCTACATGGCAGCTCACAGCTGTCTGTAACTCCAGCTCCAGGGGATCTGGCATCCTCACACAGACATATATGCAAGTATAACACCAATGCATGTTAAAAGTAGATCTTTAGAAAGAATCAAAAAGACCTCTTAATTATTATTGTTACAAACGCAGACACACACACAAATACAACTAGCTGAGTCAATTTCCTGTTTCTTTAATTATACCAGTTTAATGCTAACCACTTGGTGTTAGGTAACTGTCAGGGGGCTTGTGCCTGAAGAAGATTGGCTTTCCTTCTCCCAGCAGACATCAATTGCCTATAGCATTTTATTTAGTGGTATGGCCTTGTAAGGTGTCCCTCATCTGCACTGGCATGTCAACTGGTGTCAATGTGCAGGTCTTGTTTAGGTGACCATGCTGTTGAGACTTCATGGGTGTGGCTCCTTGTCCTGGTGTTTTGTTCTCTCTGGAAGAGATATTAGTTGACGAGTACTGACTCAAAGCTTGCATGAAAAGTGTGGCACATGGCTTGGAGTCCAGGTAATAAGTTAAATCAGTTTAGTAATCCCAATGAGATATTAGCAGTGATTATAGATATAAGCTGACATCATTGGCCAATATTTAAGAAACAGGAACTTTAGGATTTGATTGATTGATTATTAAGGGAACAGTGAGTGGGGAGAAATTGAGGTAAATATCCAAGTGCCTAATTTTACTCATAAGCTGTGTGATGGTAAAATTAAATGGGAAAAGTATGCATTGAGTGGTCTGGAATGTTTTGATGGGAATGTTTCTGAGGTGTGGCTATTTGTCAAGCATCAGAATAGAACTGTCAAACAGGTGACTCCTTCTCTGGGCTTTGGACTCCAAAGAGAGGAGATGTACGCTTATAGGCAATGAGCATAGTAGCTGCAGACATGAGTGGGAACCATGCGGTTCAGAAATGGCATGTTTAAATTAGACTTTGATAAATGAGAAAGAATTTAACTCACACCTACCAATGAGTGAGCTAAGGAACAGATAAGAAAGAGAAGGAACAGAAATGAATACTCATGATTTTATCTGTGGAGAACTTAGCATCACTGAAGCAAAAGGCAGAGAGAAAGACCTCTTAAAGACGCCAACCAACATTTTAAAGACATATCGACTGGGAGGGAGGCTGAGAAAGACACTAGAGATTTCAAGCTACACACAAGTATAGGTGAGCCTGGGGAGAGTCCAAGGCCAAGATTTTAGTGAAAATAAAAGAGAGAAGTGCTTCCTCCTAAAGCAGTTTGCTATTACTACTCACCCTGCAAAAGAAGATGGCTTATCCCTTTCTGGAGCCCATGTAGATATCACCGTCTTCTCCTTGATCTCCTGATTTCATGGAGAAACAGCCATGCTGTGTGCCTTTTCCAAATGCTTCCCCAAGCAGCCCCTTCTGCTGGATACTGAGAAAGACGGAAGCTGAGTCTGGGCCCACAGTATTAGACATTTACCACAGTCTAGCCCAAAGCATATCTTCTCATTTTTTTTTCCTTTCTTGTGTACAATTCCAGCGCCATCCAAATAAAATCATCCCCTGACTCTCATCTAATGTATCTGGTGTTTTCCTTCAGTTCCTACGTCATCCTGCTCTCTTTTCCTGGCAGCTCCCCACCCCAATTCATTTTCTATTTTTTTAAATTTCTACTGAGTCTTCATAGATTGATCTCATACACCATGAAGTCATTTCCAAAATATCAGAATCTTACCTTTATACTACCAAAGCATTTTCCTCTCTCAGGGCAGAAATTCTATTTTAATATTATAAAAACTAAGCCATATTTGTTTGTAGCTTTTCTCTTAGGCTAAGGATGTATTCTTTAAAGGCTTGAACCATGCCCTACCCTTTATTGTACATATATACCGTACTAAGACAGTATTTGACATAGAAAAATGCTCATTAATAGCTTATGGTATAGAGGAGTTAGTGTATAAGAACAGAATAAGTGATTTGTGGAAGAATCCAGTGCTTATTCACATATATATATATATATATATATATATAGAGAGAGAGAGAGAGAGAGACAGAGACAGAGACAGAGAGAGACAGAGAGAGACAGAGAGAGAGACAGAGAGAGAGACAGAGAGAGAGGAGATCCCATCTTTGGTCCTTAGGATCTAAATTAAATCTCCCAAATAATATTCATTGTTTTATTCTAGTCCCCAAAAAGGTTTAACTGCATAGTATGCCATATTTCTCCATGGTTAACTATACAACATCAGTTTCACATCCTTCATTTCTATGCATCCAGTGATGAGGTGCTGCCCTGGTAGAACATAGAAAGACTGGTTTGGGTGCAGAGTTAGTTGGGTTGAAATACTAACATTATTTGACTCCAGGACTTGTTATTTACCCTTTCTGTGCTCTGTAAACCATAGTTTCCATTCCTACTTTGCCTCCTGCCCAGTACTCAAAAGAGATGGTGTGTACATGTTATTACAGCAATAGAGTGGACACAGGTCAGGAATTGTCATTAATGAGATAATTAATTTGGCTTGGAATAATACAATTCAGGTCCTGTCCTTGTTGTGCAGATTGTTTTTAATCACTGTGTTCACTGTTGCAGAGCCCCAGGATATGACTTTGAGTTATGTAGCTAACACTTGTTAATGACATAACACTCTATGGGAAGACGAGCTTAGACGGCCTGGCCCAATGGCTTGGCTAGTAAAAAGCACAGGCACACTCTGCATCAAGTTAGTAATAAGATCATCAGGGAAATAATGCGGGGTAAAGGGAGAGAAGAATGAGACAAAGTGGATTTTCAAGCAGTTTGGGCAGGGTGTGTTTGTGCATATATGTTCATTCACATGCAGAAAAAAACAGGGACTTTAATTATAAGTCTTGTCATTTCCATGATAGTCCTTGACAACTTCCGAAGTATTCTCATAGCCTTCATCCCTAAGGTCAGAAAACGGTACCTCTGCTTTACAAGACCACATGAAATAAAACTGGAAATGCATCTCAATCTCATCTTTTGCCCTTCTGTCCTCTTTTCTCACCAATATCTTCTGTCACTAAGACTTAGGGTCATGAGGACAGTTTTGGAAACCAAGTCTCAGATTGCAAAGCACCTTGTACAAAGGATAAAGTTTGGGACTTTAATTTTGGGGTGATTTTTTTTTTTACAATTTCATTGTTTACTAACATAAATGGTGCCCATCATACAATATCTGAGGTGAGTAGAAAACCTAAGTATAGAAAAGAAAATCAATTTCATTCACATACAGCCTCCCAAGGGTAACTCAATACTGGATCTATAGTTCCTTTTAGACTCTTTTTGTCTGTGAAATTTGAACTACTTTATTTTGTGAGACATAAAATTATGTATAGCAGTGTGAACTATATAGTTCTCTCCTCTACTAGAAGGTAAAGGTTTCCCCAAATTCATTTAGCATTCCAATTTCTGTATTCTTAGTAATGTCCCTTTGGCCTTTCAGAGCTGAAGTCAGGATACTTTGTGATTCTAAAGGTAAAAGAACTTTGGAAACCACAGCATGTGATTGATGAAGAGAGTCCCAAGTGCAAAGCTGTAGACTGAATTAGTAAGCGGTAACACTGGCTCCTTTTCTAGAAGTTCCTTTTCCAGTCACTAGACATCGATATTTTGTAGAACTTCCCCACTGAGCACTCTTATGAGCAATCTGGTTATTCCCTTCCCTCACACTCCTTCCTACTCCGTCTTATTTCTTGTATCAAATGAGCAGGCAACACTGAAACAATAACATACATGGGAGTTAGGATTTGATGATCTTACATATGACTTGAGGGCTAATTCTTGGTTTTCAATTATTCTTTGGATTGGAAACTAATCACTCCTAGGGGACAGGTTGCAGTAGGAAGAGTTTCAATTTCTATGGACAGAACTTGCTGGAAACTCCTTCTTTATATAAAAGCCCTATAGTGAACTTACACTTTTGGTGATGGTTCTTCACTGAGGGAGATACAATGGTGTAGTGGTCGTCGGTAGCTTAGTCCTGTGGGAACTTAGATCTCTGGGTACCCAGGGAAGAATTTCATTGAACATTGCAATGAAGACGGTTATAATTACTAGGTCACCTGCCAAGAGAAGGAGAAAAGATGTTCCTCTCCTCCACATATTCATGTCCAGAACTGGACTTTTTCCATTGTTCTCACTGCCACTTTTTTCATCAAAGATATCTCATAGCAGACAATAGTATTTCTCAATGTGTCGTATGTGAACTCTTTATGTTAGAAGTATTTTAGTTGAGGGCTGAGAATCAGCATTTGAAAAGTAATTCAGTTTCATGCCAAAATCTAGTACCCAGTGCTTCGGATGTTCAAATATGACATGAGAAAGAAAAAAGATGTCCTGATTGAAGACATTCTGGGTATACTGACCACTATATTCTATTGGTACAATCACTTTATTCTTTTCTTTCCAGTTCTAACATAAGCTTGGATGCTATGTTCTTTCTCCCCAAGGGCTCAGGAACCTGTCAGAAAGAGGAGGCAGAAAGATCTGAAGAGCTAGAGGTGGTGGATGACTTTCAGGAAATGGTGTTTTCCAGATGCAACAAGGCAGCTGCACATACGAACTCCCTGAGGGTGTGACACCATGCACATGACCTGCATGCCAGACAAATTCCTGCATGGAGCAAGGCAGGGGGGCACAAAGTTTCACTCCAACTAAGGAGATATTGGCATTGGGCAACTGTTGAGAGAGGTAGAGAGGTTTTTTTTTTTTTGTTTTTGTTTTGTTTTTTTTTTTTTAGGTTATGACTTGCAATTGTACCACACTTAAGGGCAGGGCGCACTTTCAACAATAGTTGGGGAACACAAAATGGACTCTATGGGGAAAAAAGAACACTAGACGTTGCATGGTTAGGAAGGTAAGGATGGCTATGGGAGGGGTGGGAGTGAATATGCTCAAAAATATATGGAATTCTCAGAATTTCTTTATTCTAATTAATTCACATTATACAGTGACATATACTTACCCTCTCCCAAACACTACACATCAGTGCATTTCAATACAATTATAGTTGCCACTTTGAAGCAATGGAGCTTCATTTGGGGATTTGCACATTTACCACCAATTACAGCATGTATGTATGTATTTTTATGGTTCTTGATACTTTAATACCAAGAAAGGTAAATTAACTTAGCCATTTTTTTTAAAAAGAAAAAAAATGACAGAGTAGAAACTAGAGGAAAAATGGTCTTTTATACTCCTGGGATATTTAAAACCCACATTAGCATATTAAGTCTAAGAAATCCTTCAATAAGGAAATGATCTTGTATCCAGAAATGCAGAATTAATTGTATAAATTATGATTCATATACAGGAAATCTCTCTGTTGCCATTTTAACACAAAGTAATATTCAGTGCCCTGAGATGGAACTTGGTGTAGATGTTAAATGTGTGCACAATGGAACCAGAGAGTCTTACGCTCACATCCAACATGCATTAGTTCATAGGTATGTGATCATGAGAAAGTTCTCTCCATCCATTTTCTTTTCTCTACAATGTGAAGAATAGTTGGGATCATCTTATGGAGCTGTTGTGACCTATGTAGATATAGGGAAACCTGAAATACTTTTAGACTTGTGCTCGGCACATGAAAAATGTTTTTATGATCATTGACATCGGAAAATGATTCCATTTGTGTTAAAAGATTTTATATAATAAATAATTGCTTAGAAAAACACATGTGGAGGAAAACTTGCTAATTCACCAGGACAAGTGGTGAAGGGATTGAGATTACTGATGTTTTACTGCACATACTTTGGTGAACTTCTTTTCCATCCAAGTTTTATTAAGGCTTATTTGACAAATCAACAGTATATTTTTCCAGTGTATAGTGTGGTCTTCTAATATGTATATACATTTAAAAATGATGAACTTAGGCTGGTTAACACATCCTTCACCTCACATACCAGTTTTCAAATTGCTGAGACCATGTAAAACCTCTTTCAGCAATCTTAATTGTACATTATTACTAGCTACAGCCACCCTGTCGTGCAACAGACTCCTCAAACTTAAGCCTTTTGTCTAACCAAACGTTTGGACTTTTGACTAAAGACCTTCCCTTCTCCTTCTATCTTTGAAAATGATCTTTTTTGAATCTGGGAAGTTAAAAAAAATTTAATCTTTTCTGGAACTAAAGCTCTGTGTGGTCTGAAGAATGCGTCACATGCATGTGGGAGTATGCTTCACTTTCTCCTCTTTCTGCGGCAATATATTCATTTAACTTGTTCCCCTGCCGAGAGTCTCACCATTCTTCTGACTCATCAAGCTACCACCTGCCGACCCCTCTGCCTTCTGTACCCTGATAGCTGCTCTGTATATAAACTTGGTTTTGTACCTGTGAGTTTCCAAGTCCTGGTATTGGTTATTGCATTTCACAGAGGTTAACCAGTGCACCAACCTACAAGAATGGTTTGAATCCTAACTCTCACTTCCAATTTGTTAGCTGAATCCTTTGGGTTCCCAGCATCCTCACCCTTAGACAGCATGACATCTGCCTCGATTTTCACATGAGCTGATAGAAAAGACTGGTGATTGATTGAAATTGCTATTTTTTCATGACCTGTCATAAGAGATCATGATCCACATTATTGGCAGCCACTTGCTAGCAAGTAGGCTCACCTGTAGTCTGTATTTCTTCACCTGTTCTACAAATGACTCACAAGGGTCCAAGTCAAAAGCCTTGTTAAAATGTAGGTGCATCCTATCTACAGCATTCTCCTGATCTATAAGCCGTGTAACCTTATCAGAAGAGTAAATTAAGTTAGTTCTGCCATGACTTGTCTTCCTAAAGGCCCTACTTAGTGTTATTACTAAAAGAGATTTGATTTGATCCCAATTGTGGTTTCAATTTAGACATATTTACTGTATTTCTCTACCTGCTCAGTGTCCTTCCATGTCCCTCAAAGGCTTACCTGGTGGCTGGAGGTAATTAGAGATATAAATTCATGCTAAAGTACTAATGGGAAACAGGAGCTTATATATACTTCAGCAAGAAAGCTGTCCCATGTGTAGAAATATTGGTGTTTTTGTGAATTTTGAGTTCCTAACATTCAGCGTTGCAAAATGGCAGGCCACATATTTGGGCCACAGAAGAATTTTGAAGTTGTGAAGCTTCACATTAGATTGTGTATTTCACAGCTTCAGAATGCCGAGTCCAACTGTATAAAAACTGGTTGAAATATATAAACTTTGGTCAGATTAATTTCAGTGTGTGGTGTTTTTTAATTTTCAAATTTAACAAAGTTAATTAACTAAAAGAAGATTTTGATGCTATTTATACAACAGTATGAAGTGACCACTGCATTTGCCATGAGCCATAATGATGGAAGAGTGTGTTTGTTTCTTATAGACCTGTGACCACAAATTCCTACCAACTTTGTGGGTTAAGACAATGGACATGTATCATCTCAGCCCGGAGGCCAGGAGTCTAATGTAAACTTCACCGAGAATTGACAAAATTAACTTCCCTCTGAAGGGTCCAGGGGAGAATTGCATTCTTGGCCTCTTCCAGCTTCTTGTGGTGGTGGGCATGCCTTAGTTTGTGGCTGTATCACTCCAAGCTCTGTCTCTACAACTGCATTGGCTTTTCCTCTTCATCTCTAATTTCCCTCCGACTCATTACTGTAAGGGCACTTTTTTTTTAAATTAATTTATAAAAATTTCCCCTTCCGCCCCTCCTCCCAATACCCTTCCACTCCCCCCACTCCCTCTCCTCCTCTCTCCAGGCCTAAGAGCAGTCAGGGTTTCCTGCCCTGTGGGAAGTTCAAATTCCTCCCCCATCCCTCCAGGTCTAGGAAGGTGAGCATCCAAATGGACTAGGATCCCAAAAAGCCAGTGCATGCAGAGGAAACAAGTCCAAGTGCCATTATCAATGGCTTCTCAGACAGTCCCCGTGTCAGCCACATTCAGAGAATCTGGTTTGATCGCATACTCGTTCAGTCCCAGTCCAGCTGGCCTTGGTGAGCTCTCATTCGATCAGTCCCCTTGTATCAGTGGGTGAACGTATCCCTCGCGGTCCTGCCTTTCTTGTTCATGTTCTCCCTCCTTCTGCTCCTCATTTGGACCTTGGGGGTTCAGTCCAGTGCTCCAATGTGGGTCTCTGTCTCAATCTCCATCCATTGTTGGATGAAGGTTCTGTAAGGGCACTTTTAACTGAAGCAAGACAATCCAAGCTAATCTTTCCATCTCAAGATCCTTAATTAAGTTATATCTGCAATGGCCCATAGAATGCCATAGTCACAGATTCTGGGGAATGAACACACAGTTTTGTGAGGAAGGGGCATATTTAGGCTGTCACAAGGACCTATGCTAAATGATTAATGCATTCCCTTGCCATGCTCTCCTTAGTCCCTTTAGTTTGCCTTTAGGGTGAGCTGGGACAGAGGAAAGCAGTCTTGCAGATGAAGCCACTATCCTTCCTTTATTCTTTCGGCCCCTTGTTGGTATATCCACTTGTGGATCTGTTCGTGTACATTCCAAGTCTGCTGGGAAGTAGCCTGGTATAACCCACTCCCAAAATTTATCTTTGCCAGTTTTCACTCATTTGGGTGGCTTTCAACCTTCACAGCATAATTGCTGACGCAGGTTGAAACTTTGATGGGGAGGGGTGAGATGGGGGAAGATTGATTGGCTCACCAATAACATTTGTCTTTTGGCCTGGCAGTGAGCACAGAGGAGCCATTTATGCAATCTAATTATTACGTCAATTGGGGGATGGAGTAATGTTTCCCAGATGCCATTTGGCACCTGAAGAGCTACCATTCAGCATGCTCATATAGGAAACATTAATATGGATCATTGATTGGATTCATTGATCCCGTTCCCTCCCGTTCCCCTTTGGACTTTCTTATTTTGGTTTACCTCTCTTAACTACCGTGTTCAGACAGGGGACTCACATTGATTAGATGCCTTTTACAATTAAGTGTGCTTAAGAAATGATGTGCAGTTCTGAATCGCTCTCACTTTTCCTGACCTTGTATCATTCAAAATATCAGGGGCCAGTAAGACAGACATTTGGGCTATAAAAGATACCTGAAACAGGCAGGGCGGGGAGCAATGAGCAAAGCTGCTATCGTAAACTCTGTTCTAAGCCTAGGAAATAGCTGCTCAGAGATTTTACTGGCCCTTAATGGTGTTGCAACAGTTCCTTAGTGCTCAAGTGTTATAAGCCCCCAATCAGATTTATTTCTATTTTTCTTTTCATTAGTACCAAAATAATCTGTTGGGATCAGTTTCAACTGATTGCAGGCTGCTGCAGCTGGAGAGAAAAGAATCTGATGATTCCTGAGGAAGTTCATTATTTTCCATTTCTTCTTTGTCCTTTAACAAATACATCTTCCTCTTTACTCAGTGACAAAGCATTTCATTATCGACTGGAGACAACACTTCAAATGAGGCTAAGTCCATGGAGGAGGATGTGGCTTGTTAAATTCCAACTAACGACTGAATTCTCTTATATCGTTTATTAGATTAAGAAAGGACTTCACTGTCTTGTGTCTAACTCCTTATTACAAGGAAGAGAACTGAGAAATGACTCATCCAAGATCTCTTTTGCCTCAAATTCTTTTCTGAAACAAAGTTTAAATTGAGAGCATCTTAAGCACATTGGAGGCAGACTTCTCTGACCAGTTTTTAACCAAAGATCAGTCCTGATGTATTTCAAAAACCTCCATTACTACAAGCCAACCAGTCACTGAAAGAATTAAAGGTGGTCTATCACCAAGAACCAACACACACACTTTCCTTGGCTCTGGCCTGGTCATACTTCCCCCAAATCAATCCATAGGCACTGTTTTTCTGTCCACTTAGGATCCAGCATAATGCCTGTCTCATGGAAAGCACTCAGTAAACGTTTCCCAAATGACCGAATCTCTTCAGAAACCCCGAAGGCTTTCCATGGCCCCATTCATGCTCTTACCCTGTGTAATGTGTATATACATTGCTTAGAAAGCTCCCAAGTTTACATGTTTTGTGTAGCAGAGGACTAAGAATTCCATCAGTGGTCAGAGCTGCCAATTGCTCCAACAGAGTAACTTACAGTGGAACCCATAATCCCAGCATTCCCTGAAGCGTAACCAGAGGTACCCAGAGTAAGCAAATATTTTAGAAGAGAAGACCCTGAATCCGATCTGTCTTTCGAGTCCAGCTACATCAACTTCTATCACTTTGTATTATGAGCAACTTAAAATGGGGCATGCAGGTGCTCAGTAGGGAGTAGCACAGCTCTCACTCCCTTAGAGGGAATCCTCTGGCCATGGGCACACAGGACACGAATACAGAAAACACTATAGAGTTTTGAATAGGCCCCTTGAACATTTACAACTTGTGGGAAGGAAGAAAAAGCAATGTAACCTGTCAAGACCTGCCTTTAGCCTTAACAGCATTCACTCCCACCAGTGCTACCTCCTTGCCTTTTCCTTTGCTGAAATGCCTGCACTCACCTGCAGGGGCTGGGCAAACACACAGCCCCTGAACCCCAGGCATGCATACCTCTCACCAGGCTGCCTCAGTTAGATCAAACTGCTTATGTCTCCTGGGTTCTTGGCAGAAGCTTTCAGTCAGGGATGCCAGTGGAGAGACAGGATAGCCCTTGAGGCAGGACTACTTTCAGATCCAGATGAAAGCAAGATCCCACAGCTAAACCCCACTCCCGTTGGCTTATGGCTTGGCATTGGCTGACAGTCCAGAGAGACTTCTGTTAGCCTGAACCAATGAAAAGAAGCCAAAGATAAAAAATCTCTCAAGCCATTAAAGAGATACGTCCACCTATGATTGGCCTCTAGATCACTCACCTCAAGGTTCTCTCATTGGCTTAGAATAGGATGCTGGCAGCCAGGTCATTCTGTGCTGAGCAGGCACATACGTAGGCATGCAACTGGGCACAGCCTGCTGCTGGGCACTCAGGGGAGAGGCAGAAAGAGGAGGAGGTATCAAGATGCTTACTCTGCTTAACTGGTGACATCTTGAGAACCCATCCACTTCTCCTTTCTGTGCCTCTCCCCTTAGGCTGGGCTTACTCACTCTTCTGGTCCATTCCCCAAAGGACTTCGATTCCCAGGTACGGTGATGACTGGCAACGCAGGGTAAGATGTAGCTTTTTCTTGGAGTTATTTGCATTGTCATAGGGCATTACTAAAATTTGAAAGGAAGTAGTGGTCCAAAGAAGTCATAGGTCCTTTGGATTTGGGTGCCAAAGGGAACTTTGGTATAGTTCCCATTTTACAGATGGGTAAGTGAACTGAGGTGAACTCTGAGAGTTAATGTAATTTGCTCAAATGCATACAGTTGATTAGTGGAAGGTCTCTCAACACAAGAAAGAGCAGTTTGGATGCTTCACAAATGAGCAAGCTATATATTTTATGCACATTTCCAGTTTTTTTCATTCTGTTGATTTTTTTCCCTTGGGGAATTTCTAGTTCCACTGGAGGAGGTCTTCAGATCACCAATGTAGCTTCCTTACTTTTCTCCACCTTTAGCTGTATCTTCAGTAGAAGAAGGGGCTTGTGCCCTGGGATTTTTCTCATTGGTTTATTGGTGCTCTCTTCTTGTGACTATCAAGACACAGTAGTGAACTGAGTGTGACCAAGGCTCTGAAGTCATCTAACCAACTACCTACCTAAGAAGTTGTCCAACTGGGGACTCTGCCAGTCACATTATGATTTGTGAGCCATCACTGTTCAGTATGCAGTAAAAAGCCAATTTCTAAACAGCATAAGGTCTGAGCTTAAGCTATTCTATTAACACGACTGATTCACTTTTTCTTGCATCTGTTTTCGAAATCCCTTTCAAGTAAGAAAACTGGTTTTATTCAATCATATGGAAGATGAGCATTTGAAGAGTCCCCAGATTAAACATGGGTAGACTTCTAGTATCAACAACAAAAAGGATTAAAAGTTATTTTTCAGTGTAGCTTTCCCTTGGCTCTGTTTTCCCACTCTTTCTTCACTCCCCCCATTTCTCCTTTAAAGGACAATGTAAGCACTTTCTTGTCCATGAGCCTTACTTTCTACCCATACCAATCTCTTCTGCCTTAGAGTTCTAACTGTCTTTCCTGTCTATCTTCCTAAATGAAATTAATTATATTCCATTTTGTGTTTCTCACTATTGGATCATGTATCTACGTCTTGTCTTCTTACTCAGACTAGATTCCATAAAGGCTGGGTACACATTCTATTTTAAGATACAGAAACCACTGTATCTGGTGAACATTCAAATTGCACTCGCTTTAGTATTAGCATGAAAAATGCTGCAAATATATTTGAGAGTCGAGAACTCAAAACACAAAACTCTATGATCAAAATTTTATGAAAGGAGTGGAAACAAAAGCAAGAAAGAGGAAATGTTCTGAAATGTGTAAGAAAGGGAATCATAGCTGAGTTTAAGCTTTCATATATTTATCTGGTTGCTTAAACTTTTAACAAGGACTATGTTTTGTTTTTATGAAAATAATAAACATACATGCTATATTCAAAGGAATCACGGATTTGTTTGGCCTCAAGTGTAGAACAGGAAGAGGTGGTGGGCTCATCTAAGTCCTGTTTTCTATTTTAAGGTTGAAGAGCTTGGGACACTGCTGTGGGAGGCATCAAACTTGTGATTTGCCATTTCTGCCCTCTAGAAACAAATAACCTTGTGTCCCAAAGCTTTGAAGCTAAACCTTCTAACTTCTAAAATGTATCTAACTTCTAAAATGTATCTACCTGGCTGGCTTTCTCCTCCAGACATTGTTCTGAGAGTAGTTGTATGGCCTTCTCTTACTGGGACTTCCCATGATTCACTGGTTCTTTTGGGTGGGAAAACTTGGCAATTTAACTTAGATTTATGCTCTACTCTCTTATCAATCTCTTTCTAGACCTTTGCTTTGCCTCTAGACCATGCCAGAACAATAGAACATAGTACTCTTATCCCCAGGGGACTGGAAGTAAATATTTCCCTCTATGTTGAACTATCCACATGATTTTACTGAGCTCTGGGTATTGCTGTGAAGGGAGTCTTGAACTGACTACTACTTAATACCATTGCTAAGCCTGGCTGAGAATAATATTTAAACAAGAGCACCTGAAAGTGATTCATGCAGCTCATTCTTTACTTTCACACTGCACCCAACAGAATAGTCCCAAGTGCGTGCAGTGCCAACATATCTCTTCTAGCTAGGCCTACACTACCCGCAGCCAGAAAAAGACTTGTATTTTTTCATGTGTGGCTACTGATTGAGTATCAGAGGTGGCTATAGATCCAGAGCAGGCTATTTATTATCTGATAGTAGATTTACCTGGGGTAGTTTTCTCTAATAGTGTTCTTCTTGCCAGCAATGAAATTTCATTACTCACAATTGAGCACTCTTAGTTAAATCTACAAAAACTTATTCAATGTGCATTTCTCACTTATTTGGAAAGACAGTCACATGTAATGAATGCATTGTATCTATATGTATTTCTATCCTCTTTATCTGTTTTTTTTAAAGAGGGGGTTCCTACTACAATTTCTTTTCCTTCTTTCCTTCCTTCTTTCCTTCCTTCCTTCCTTCCTTTCTTTCTTTCTTTCTTTCTTTCTTTCTTTCTTTCTTTCTTTCTTGTTCTTTTTAATTTTTAAAAACAGGGTCTCACTTTGTAGCCCAGACTTGCCAGTAACTTGCTATGTAGACCAGGGTGGCCCCAAACTCATGGCAACCCTCCTGCCTCAGCCTCCAAAGTGCTGGGATTTTATGGCCAGGCTAATTTTGGTTTTTTTAAAAACATAAAGTACTAAAAACTAAAAAAAAGTTTGGCACTAGAACTCAGTTTAACTTATCTCAATATTTATCCATATTGTCACATGAAAATATTGAGTTTTCAACCTACTGAGCATGAATATTCATGTATTTCTTAACAAAAATATGATTAAATGTATTATATGGTAAAAACAAATGTGAATGCTTATCTTGATAACACCCTATAGGCAGAGTCTGAGCTAATGTGAGATTATAATGTCCATCTTCAACACCGTTCAAGCCACAATTCTGAAATGTATCTGGCTCCAAGAGTTTTTGATAAGGCACTTCAGTATCTTAGATCTTAGAATGAGGTACTGGTAGAGAATCTACTCAAGTTGGCCGGCGGCAGCAGATGCTTCAGTGTGTAAAGAAGTCTTGCTGAAGCTCAGAAAAAGAAACCTAGATTGATCCCTTAGCCATTAGTCTCAAGGTCATGAAGAGGACAGCAAACAGAAATTAGCAGACTTGGGGAGAGGGGAGACAGAGCTGCAATGGAGCCAGAATAATTTTGGAGTAGAGAAAACAAATACAATTCTAGACAATAGCAGGTACATTGGTGTCATTGACCTCAGTTGGATGACAACTATTTGATACAGGTTTGGTTCAGGCTGACTCTAAATCACTGTAGACAGATACAGAGACACTAAAAGAGCCTTGAGCCCCATTTCCAGAAGTGTGAGAGGATGAGTAGCCTGAGACAATGGTATCTTTGACTTTTTCTTACCTCTGTTTTAAAGCTATCTCTTAAAATATGCTGCACAGAATGAAAAAAGCACATAAATCGTTGGTGTACAGCTTATTAAGTGAAAGGTCAGTGTTATCTGTTAGCCAACTGGAAAACAGAATATTACTGTTTGTCATTGTGCTGCATGTCTGTAATTTCAGCTCTTGGGAGTCTCCATAATTTTGAGAACAGGCTAGGCCACTTTTTGTCTTCAAGGCCAGCCAGCCAAGACCTGCATAGCAAGCCGGGCGGCCGGAACGAACAAGCGGGCCATCCTTCTACACCCTGCCTCAACCATAACAACAGAAATAGAATATCAGCATTCCTGATTCCCAAATTATGCCAGCTTTCCTAACCTTAATCCCTCTATTCCCTTCTAAAATCTGACTACTATTCTTTTGGCATGAAGCGCTTTATTGCTTTTTATACTCATATACACCTTACATCCTTAAACATTATAAGTTCGCCAGTCACTGACCTTTATGCAATCATTCAGTATGTACTTCTTGGTATGTGGATTTTTCCACTCAACATTATATCTGTGAGATTCATCCATATCGTTGCATGAAACTTCTAATTGTTCTGTCTTGTATAATACTCCTTTTGTGACTATATCACTATTGATCTATCCATTCTAGTAAACATGGGAAGCTAGATACTTCCAGTTTGGAGCTACTTGGACTGACATCACTCTGAATATTTTTGTTTTTCTTTTGGTGCACATGTGCCTGTGTTTGTTAGGAGTGGGATAACTGAGTCATAACATATGCACATGTTCCATTTTCATAGCTGTTGCCAGTTTTCCAAAGTGTGTACCAATTTACACCCTTTCATTGTGCCAAACCCTTATCAACACTGTTTTCAGATTTTGAAATTTTAATCATTCTGGTGGGTGTACAGCGGTATTTCACTGTGGTTTTAATGTGCAGTTCTTAGGTGACTAATAAGGTTGAGCTTCTTTTCATATATTCATTGGCCTTTTCTAGATTCTCTTCCACACAGTTCCTATTTAAGCCTCCCATGCTTCTTTTCCTATACTGTTCTTTTCCTTATTAAGTTGTAGGAGTTCTTTGTGGATTTTATACGAACATTATTTGATATAAATAAATGATAGAAAACTCCTGCCTCAACCACAGGTAAATTCCCAGTACAGTGGCTTCTCAGTTAATACTTGAGTCTCATTCCCATCTCCCTAATTTTCATCAGACTTCCTGAGCCAAAATGGTGCCCATTTTGTTAAGCCCTTTGCAAGTTCACCCAGACACAAGGGAAGGGGACACTTTACTAAGGCTGCAGAGCTGTTTCCTCTACATTTCCTTCCTTTTCGTATTTCTCCTTCCCTCCAATCATCCTTCCTGACTTTTCCTCCCTTCTTTCAAACCTTGCCTTTTCTATTGGGGGTGGCTTATTATTCATGGCATTGTTGATAATGACCTTTGACCAGTAATGGTACCAAGACTTTAGATTTTCCAGAAAGCTTTCCTTCTGGGAAAAAAAACAACAACTTAGTGGTCATATGGCTTTCTTTTGAGTAAGAAGGGATTGGAAGCTCAGAGAAATCAAAGGACTTGTCCAAGGTCCTGCTTCAAATTTGGTATCCCAGCTAAGGTCTCTTGCATGCATGCTATAGATTTTCCCACTCCACCATGATAAGAAAGTCCAGAACACATAGCTGCATGTTGACTGAAATATTTTTCCCCTTCTGAAAGAAAGTGTTGCCTGTGTCTGAGTAACAACATAATCGGTAGAGACGATGGCTCATGTCTGTCTGGACCCAGGTTGAGAGATCGCATCACCTCTGCTACTTTCCCATCTCCTGGCTGTCAAAGCCTGAAGGACAACAAATGGCTTGAGTAATGAGATGAGTTAAGATAGTGTCTCCCACGCTGAATTATGTGCCAGTTCCAGGACTACAGGATTCTGCCACAATCCATTTACACAAGAAATTAAATTGAAGATCTCAATGTAATATTCATATATTAAATCCTGGCGGACAATCAAAGTAATTAAGGCCAAATGCTCTGAATCATCCTGTGGCATCACGAACATTCTATTGCTGGGTTTTTAGAAGGACTTATTTCTACAATCAATTATCTTGGAAATCATTATGGCTCCTTTGGAATGTGAATAATTTGAAAGCCACCTTAGTGTATAGTAATACTTGAATCCTCTCACCTCCGTGAAAAAAATCTTTTAGATAGGGGTGTTAGAAAGGCAAAGAAAGTGATTTCCAAGGGAAGAGAATTAGAGGATAGGAACCTCGCTCTCTTTGCTTTGTTTTACAAAAGGAGAGGATGTATTTCATCCTGAATCAAAACAGTTAAAAGTGAAGCAGGCTCCTGGGCTAATGTCAGCCACAGAATGATCTACTTGTTGTATTTAAGAACACATTCTACTGTTTTCAAAGAAGGACATGGAGGAATGGGGATTGTTCTTCTTTAGCCCCTACGTGATGTATATAGGATTGACTTTCATAATTCTCTTATCCTACTCCATCAAAGGTTCCCTTGTCTCTTAGAGTTTCTTCATGTACCTCATTGATAGTCTTTATTCTTCTCATTTTTTTTTCCAAATCTCTCTTAAAGCACTCATTGTAAAGCCCTAAAGTTGTGCCTTGGCACATAAACCTTTTACAGGCAGAGGTGTATCTGAATCTTTCCAGGGTTCCCACATTTGACCAAGTGAAGGTGTTTGGTATATGGCTAATGGATACAAGGAACGAGTAACTGTTCAGCAATGCGCCCAAACCTCTGACTACTTGGGAATGATAGAGTTAATGTCATGGCAGCATCAAATAAAGAATTTGTTCCTTTATCTTTCAGTAAATGTTCAGATACTCTCCCAGAACAATGTTCTCAAACCATTACCAACAAATGAAACCTTGTCACTAAGACTGTGTAACTAAAAGATGAAAAAAATATTCAGCTAACTTGTACTTTTGTGAGCTGTACTTACAAAGCAAATTATTTCACCTGAACTAATTACAAGACTTCTGTGAAACCTGAGTACTGCATAAAAAAGACTCTGATTCAACTGCTTTGCCCAGGGGAAAAATTAAAAGTGTACATATACAGAAATATCCTTACCAAATTACTTCTTCTCATAAATATTTATCCATAGCCTAAGTTTGTTTATGCTAAGCAGCATTAATATTATGTGGTTTTCCCTCAACTACTGCTCCCCTTCACTACACCACAATTTTGACTCCCAGAGGTTGGTACAGAGAAAGCAGTCTTCTCAGAATGAATTAATGATTGAATGAATGAGCTTTAAGGAGGCAGAATCTCTAAGCGATGTTACACATCATCAAAGTAGAGCTTAACACTTTGCTTCTCTATGCAATCAGCAGGCCACAGCAGTTCTAAGCACTTAGACTACCCTGATCCTTCCCGCCAAATACTATTTCTTTTTAAAAGTACAGTTGTCTCACTCTTTCACGTGCCCAGCACAAGCCAAAAAGGGTGGTGCAGCCTGCATGTCAGAACATGCCAGATGGCCTCATGAAAAACCATCTGTGGCTTATCTGGAATGGGTTTTGGAGGCTATATGTTTTACACTGAAAAGGGTCTATCAGTCGGTATTGGAAACTGTGTCAAGAAATATTGATATTGAACAAAAATCAATAAACTGGGGCCACAGTTAAATATTTATTGGGGCATACAGTGATACCATCTTTGCCCAGAAAATCTAGTCAGTTTCCGTACAATTACTGTAGGTTTAGATTTCAATGATTTAGTTCTTAGTCATAGAATCCCAGAATGTCAGACCTGGGAGCACTCTTAGAATTCATCTGGCCCTGTTTACCTCTGAGGTTTTCCAGAAACACTTGGCAGATAAGGAGATGGATGACTCTCCTGTTATTCCATCTGAGGTGTGGGTCCCATATTTTGGTCTCCTCATCTTACAGAAACTGTAGAGGTCTGTGACATATAGTGGAGAAAGCACTAGGCTTGGAGTAGAAGTCAAGACGGGTTAAAATTCTGTCTTAGCCACAGGGCTGGAAATTACATCCTCGCTTGAAGAGGCCTTTTGGATAGTCATTCAAACTGGCGGTGTTTTGGGACATCTGTTCCCAAGGAAGGGTGGCATAGTAGCTAACAGACTGTTAGCAGGAGTGAGTTTATTTAAATAAATCACATTGTAACCAACTGTTACAAAGCTCAAAGGAAAATTCAGAGGGAAGTAGAGAGAAACCAATGTCTGGCATTAGAAAATTTCCTGAATGCAGAAGGGAGGAGCTGATCTAAAAAGGAGTTGATCTAAGCGTGCTCCTACCCTCGTTTCCTATTGCTTACATATGACCAGCTTTTCCTGAGTCTCTGTCATCTTCTGCAGTAGTGTATCTATACTCAGTTTCTGTTTGGGTCTGAGGGTGGACTGGTTTTGTTGATGTCTGTCTGTTGTGCGGTCACATTTGAACAATGTCTTGTGCCTTTTGGCACCTCTATATCTGGATGACTATCTTTTATGTGTCTATTTGCCTCGGAATGAATGAGTTTCTGTATCTGGGAATGAGAGGGAGGGGGGAACAGAAAGACAGAGAGAGAGAGAGAGAGAGAGAGAGAGAGAGAGAGAGAGAGAGAGAGAGACTTTTCTGTATATGTAGACTTCTGTGTCTATATGAATGGATAATCCCTAAAGGCAGCTTTATTTCTGCCTTTACTACTTTTCCTTACAAGAGCAATGAAGACTTGATGGAAGTCAGGGTGCATTTTATGTAATATTTTAAGGGATTGTTTTATTTTATGTGTATGAATATTTGCCTGCATGTATGTATATGAACCACTTACATGCCTGGTGCCCGTGGAGTTCAGAACAGAGCATCAGACCTCCTGTAACTGTAGTTAGAGATGCTTGGGAACTTCCATTGGGTAGTGGGAACTGAACATGGTTCCCTTGGAAAAAGCAGCAGGTACTCAACTGCTGAGTCATCTTTCCAAACACAAGGGAGGGAGCCTTCTAAACAATAGTGGAGACCTAACCATTTTTAAGATCAGTCCTGGGCATCACATTGAAATTTATATGTGCCCTGCAATCAAAGGGGGGAAAGAAGAACCAAATGGAGGAAAACACTTCTCATCCCTCTAAAAATGTTTCTTCTTCCACATATCTCAGGGTCCTTCAATTACTATTTTCACCATCTCTTATCTCCATGCCTTTTCCTTTTATGGTCTCTTTATATTTGATGATTCTATTTTTCTATTTATCTTTTCCCTATTTTTCTAGTTTCTCATCTTTCTCTTCTTCGGATACTGCTTGCTTTTCTTCCAGACTTACATTTTCATATATAAACTCATTTTCTTCCCATACCCTACCATCATTACAAAATTTCTTTCTGAGACTGTCTTTTTTCCTTCCTTTTTTACTTTTAATTCCTCTTGAATCTTTTTTTAGGATTTCTCTTTCACTTTAATCCTTGCATTATTCATGTGGTTTTTTTGCTGTTGTATTTCATTTTATTTATTTTTTATCTCTTTGCTCTTTATTTTATCCTTATCTCCCACTATTCTGTTAGGAATATTATGTTAAGGTGTGTTACTTTTGTTTATGTTGTATTTGTTTAACTCTGTGAAGCTGTGATACTTTGCCTGTCTAGAACACCTGATGATTCACCTGAACAGCCAACAGCGAGACAGGAGAAAGGATAGGCAGGGCTGTCAGGCAGACAGAATAATAGGAGAAATCTGAGAGAAGGGATTCTGAGTAGTAGCCCAAAAAAGAGGAGGACATCAGGGGCCAGTCATCCAGCTACACAGCAACCCACAGAGTAAGAGTAAGATTTACAGAAGCAAAAAGGGAAAAGCCCAGAGACAAAAGGTAGACAGGATAACATGAGTTAAGGAAAAGCAGGCAAGAAACAAGCCTTTTATAACTAAGAATTTGCCTTTATGTGTGGTTCATTTGGGAGCTGGGTGGCAGGCCCCCCAAAAGGAGCCAATAATGCAAATAACATCTTACTATTTTACTATTCCTTTACTTTTGTTTCTTTTTGCCGTCCATTCCTTTCATCTCTCTTTGAGGAGTTTCTAAGTATATCAGAATGCCAGGCTCAAACACGCTTCAAGCATCAGGAGAGGTCAGGAATTACTCATGTGTACCCTGGGCTTAGCTGTGGGTGGGTAAGTTCATTGCCTATCTTCTCACAGGTGGGTAGGATTGTTGCTGCTCTGGGAACCTAATCTCTCCACGCTTATTCCCTGCCCCCAAGGATCTCATCTGCACAGTCATTGTGCGACTCTAGTCATTGCTTGCATTCCCTGCACGTCCCTTGCAGAGCAATGAGCCCCCAGGTGCCATGGGAGAATTCATCAGCATCCGACAGGGCTAACGATTTACTCCTGAGAAATAATCCATAGCCGGATAATGGATCACCCACTACTCCCTGAGACCATTTGTCTTGGCACTTAAATGGCACCAGAATCTAGGGACAGAGCCAGGACTCTATCCCAGGTTCATTGGTAGATGAATAGGCTGGAATAATAATGTTAAGGATTATGATAAGAACACTTTGCATTTGTGTGGTGCTTTTAAGATCCACAAATTTGGAGGAGATTAACCTTTCTTGAACTGTGAATCTCACTACACTGGACCCTGTTTGCAGATTCAGAAGCAAGGGACTTTAAGTGACTCCCCGGAGTCCTCCAGCTGAATACTGGCAAAAAAATGAGAAGAAAATTATTTTCTGACTTCTTGAGACTGTTTCTCTGACCACTACATGGCTTCCCAATTCTTGGATCTTACTGTTTGTTTATGAGAAAGGAAGCCAGTATCAAGCTACTAGTTTATGAATATGCACAGGTTTGCATCTTGCCTCTGTATTAGCTATCTGTGTGGTCTTTGGCAGTTGCTTAGTCACTCAGAACCTCAATGTCCTTCTCTATGAAATGGGGATCTTAATAAACCTTCTTCATAGGACTACTGTGGGGACAAACAGAAATGATGCATGTAAAATGTTTATTGTAGTGCCTGGCTCATTGTAAAATCGTCATGAGTGTTAGATATGGTTATTATTACTGCCTATCTCTTTGCAAGATGCTAAACAGACTCAAACAAATGCATGAGAAAATTGGTCTGGAGGAGGGGAGGAGATAATTGATGAGCCAGCTTCAACAGTGTTCCTGAAGCCATCTATGGGGGAAGGGACTTGAGAGATTGAATTATAATGGTGGGAGGAGCTAAGGTTTCTGCAGACTCTGGAAACCAGAAAAGGAAAGGCTGGGGGCTTGCATTTAAGACCTCGACTATGTTTGAGATTCTAAATGTGCAACAGGATCAATTGCTGACTTTAAATTACACTTGACTAAAATTCTACTCTGGCCTTAGCTGTCCTGTTTCCCAGAGTTGGTTCCCATTTCTCTAGACTGGACAGGTCGCTGTTTGGGGCGGAATGCTAAAGCCAAAAAAAGGATTGAAAGACAGCACAAACTAAAAATAACAAAATCGTGTGCAGAAGCCTTTTGTGCAAATGGGAGTTCACTGTCCAAGTATAAGGTTATTAATATTCCTAATAATAACAGTAACACAATCTTTGAAGTTCATTGTATGGAATGCGGCTGTTAGAAGTTGACACATCATTTAGGTAGATAGAAACATCCGCAGAGTTCATCTGCTTGCAGCATCTCAGCTCATAGTCGTTCTCCCCCCTTTTCTTGGACCTCACTCTCCCAGAGTCACACACATAATTTAGCCTTCAGTGAAATGATTCTGACGCTATGAGGCTCCCTGGAGAATGGATACTGTGCGGAGGTGGGGAGTGTGGGCTTCTGACTTCAAGCTGCAGGAAGGCGAGAAATTGATATGTCTCCTATGCCCCAAGGGCTCAATTCTTTTGGAGATAAGGGCTTTATCAAAGCGTGATGGTTTATTAATAATTCTCTCAAGTGAAGAGAGACTCATGCTTATCAGTTGTCATATATTTAGTAAGAACTCTCTGTGGAGGCATCTAAAGACATTTGGAAGACCTGATGATGAGGCTGAGGAGGTAGACATATGAAGATTGTAGACAATACAAAGCAGTCTCCTCAACAAGATATGTGAGCACCCAGAAGAAAGTGGGAAATATATTCAGGAGACTCGATGTCACATAGTCATTCTGACCCTTGAGTTCTCTATGCTTTTAGAAAGACAGCTTAGTATCAATGAAAGAACATTGACTTTGGGATAAGATCAACTTGACTTAAAATTTCAAATACTTCACAAACTAGGGGGTCCTTGAACAAGTTACTCCTATGAGGTGCAATTATCTTATGCATATATTGAGGCATAATAGCCCCTACCTCATAAGATTATGTTCATTATTAAATGAAAACACACACGTAAAGCTCTAAGCATAATGCTTGGTGCATGGGAAGCACTCAATCATTGGTTCTTACAACAGCAATATGCAAGGAGAAAGGCAAGGATTGTTTGGAAATAGAAAGGTTTTATTTTCCCTTACAGCTCTTTATATGTCTGACAGTAAATTTCATAGGAACGCAAACCAAAAAAATAACTTAGGTAAATAATAATTATAATATCACTCTATAATACCTTTTGTATGCCTCCTAAGTATTGCTCACTAGATTTTCTATAATCGAATTTACAGAACAATGAAATAGCAGAGGAGGCAAATTATATGCTCCTTGTGATCTTGGACTCCTTTCTGAGTTTCAGTTTTCCCATCTGTAGAATGTAGCTAAGAACACCTACTTCACAGGGCTTTCTGAAAATTTAATTAAGATGTGTATTAAAACACTTGGCATAGAATGGGCTGAAAATGAATGCCTGCTCTGTTTCACCACTTGCACTGGCAAAAATTGGGAATAAGACAAAACCACCTGCATGGGGATATTATGAGTATGGAGTCAAATAAATATACAGAAAATGCTTGTAAATTGTAAAACTCCACTAATAGCCTTCATGAAACATTTCTTATGTACCATATAATTAGAAAATGTTAGTCAATTAGGTAATCATTCATTGTCTTCTCTATTTAGTACATTATTTTAGGTTCTCAGAATGATTCAGAAAGACAAGGGCTAACAGAGAGATGAGTTTCTTCATAAAAGATTCGAGCATTAGGGACAGGTTTCTGAGGGATGATTCATTTAGGCTACCAGAAAAGACTATAGAGGTGAAAGGGGAGATCTACAGTGTCTTCAGAGACAAGGGAAAAGGGATTTTTCATGAATACAAATTCACAGTGAGGGCTTTTGCAGAGGAGGCAAGTCAAATTAAGGATAGAGCTATAGCCTCTTGGATTGGGTCTCCAGAAGAACATTGGCAACTTCATTAAGAAGAATAAAGTTTGCATGTGTGTGGGGGTGGTGATGAAAGCCATCTTCTTATGTATGAGGAAGTGGGCATGAGGAAATGCTGGCAGAGTACTTTATGGGTATTTGGGGCTGAGGCTGGGAGAAGGCTAGATAAGACGTGGAAGGAGACTGAGAAGAGGAAGATGTTACTGTCTTAGTGGTATGATGAAAACATACAGGAAAAGAGAAAACGAATAAACAGGTATGAGCAGGATGGTTGGTAGCAGAAGGACTCTTAAAGGTAATGCCTGGGATGTTCTACTAAGAGAAGAGAAAGACTGTTGTCTCATTAGTAGAAAGGGATCGGAGGTAGCAAACAGTACCATGTGGCCAAGTGAGCTGAGAACTGACAAGAAGTCACAGCCTCTAGAGTTGGGAAACAACTACAAAGCCCTTCAATAGCTGGAGTGTAGTAGGAAGAGGTAAAATAGTGAGGAGGTTGCAGAAACCAAACATTAAAAAAGATCCAGAGACCTAGAAGTAGGTTTAGGGCAGAAAGAGAAGTGCCCTGTGAAGAGAGCTGAGATATACATGGGCAGAGGGTAGGAATCTGTGAGGAGAGGATAAAGGTAAAAGAAGGTGAGAGGCTTCTTGGTGGTTGAGATGACAGCACCAAGAGAGCTGAGTTTCAGAATATCCATGGTGAAGGCTAGACACAGAAAGGCTCCCTTCTTCCTGTGGGATAGGGATGAAGGATCAAAAGCATAGCTTCTGTCTTTAGTCCTTGAACCTGGTCCTGGTCACTATCCCTGGAAGCCCATCCTTGAGTTCATGGTGTATAGTTTACCTCAGTATCAATGACAAGGATGGAGAGGCAGCTTTGATGACAATGAAGTGTGATGTGAAGGATAATTTGGTGAATCCCTCTCTTTCCCTATGGTGGTGGTAGCAAGCTATGGTTCCGATCTCAGAGTACTAGATCACAGAGCATGTCCCACTGTGGATGTGCAAACCTACAGTGCGTGTGCCGTACCCATGCCACATAGTCTCTTCTTTCTCCCTCTCTGAAATTTCTGGCCCTCTGCACCCACAGTCGCTTAGAGATGACTTAACTGTTTCTCTCATTTTTTTAAAGGTATTGCGGCCTAGAATTTTGAGATCTAGCCAAATGCATCCTCCCCTGAAGGAAAGAAAAATGAGATTCTTGCATATAACCAGCTCCAGCTCTTTGATATACACACTTAGCATGCTAGATATGGCACGTGGTCTTCTTTCCATTTGATCTGGCTCACTTATAGCTACTCTGCCCCAGCATGACTGCTGCCTGTCTTATGCAGGTTCTTCTCCAACGGCACCATCCTACCTTGCTTCTTACTTTCTTGTCTAACAAATTTCCCAGGATCTGCAAGGTAGAACAGTGGGGCAATTATAACCCCCGGGTGCTTGAAAGTAAGAAAGTGTGCTAGACACCCAAAGTCAGGTAAGAGGGCCTTAGGTAGGTACCAGACCCAAAGAAGATTAAATAATATTAAAAAGCAGGATCCTTACCATCTTTTTTTTTTATTGGACCAGCTCTCCAGTAGGTTCATGTACTATCTGTGGTGCCCAGAATGTGGAGATATGAGGAGAGAAGAGAAAATACCTCACTAGCAAGTTCTGCATCTCTCTTTAAGGCTTCAGTTATCTCAGAATTGAATTATAGTAGAGAAAGGCTTATTTGCATTGACAAATGGCAATTAATGGAGGGGATGATTAAAAGTGAGAGAAGCTACGGACCCTGAAATGTCAGTGGTTGGTGTGCAAAAGAATTTCTCCATCAAAATTTCTTCTCCCCATTCCTCCTCCTCCCTTCACTTCCCTCTTTCTGTGTCTCTCCCTTCTTCTCCTGTCCTTTCCTCCTGCTTTCAACATCCACCCCCACTGGCAGTTACTGATGTGATTTCTCATGGTCTACAGTCAAATGCCATTAATCCCACAGACATAGCAGAGTCCAGCTAAGCTGTCCCATGAACCTATCTTATAAGCAGTCAGAACAGGAGAAGCAGCAGGCAGACAGCTCCCCACCCCGCCCCTCAAGGGTAATGGCTGTTAAACCAATGAACCAGAGTGGCTGCCCCTAAAGTAATGAATAAATCATTTGGGTTCAAGAGAAGTAGAAAACTCCCCAGCAAACAGTGCTCAGGACATTTGCCATGACGTCCTCTGCCTTGAATGCCCATGGTACGCCAGCCACACAGGCGAGCACTGACTGCTCTCAAGGTGCCGCTCCCAGATTCCGCCTGGGCCGTCTCAGTTTCAGAGGGAGCTCATTCATTCCAATGGGATGTGACAGGTGCCATCTTCAGGCGCCTGGCTCTGCTCCCAGCAGCAGGGACTGTTGCTGCCGGCAAATTCCCCAAGTGCTATGCTTGTCTGAGGAGAGCAAGCCCTGAGGTGGGGAAATGACCTTTTGCGAACTCAGGAACTCAAGGTGGGATGGCAATGTGCTGTTAGAAAAGGCGCCATGGGCTAGAAGGTTGGACAGCTGGCTTCTAGTCTCATTTTATCTACGAAATTGCTAGATGAAGTTGGGTAAGTCACTTCCCTTTTCTAGATTTCTGTGCTGCCCCCTGTGGTGTGAGGTTATACTAGATTATCTCTAAAGACACTCTCAGCATTAAAAAAATCCTGAAACTGAAAAAAATCTCTCTCTCTTAGAATTTCTAACTAGAAATTCCTTCTAACTAGAGATTCCTTCTCTTCAATTTTGCTGACTTGTCATCAAATCTTCCACTCCCAAATGATCACTTAGTGCTTGTTAACCTTGCATTCAAGTTCCTCCTAAGAAGCAGAGTCCTCATAGATTAGGTCTAGCCTTTTTCCTCCTGTTGAGCCAGTTCTACCTTTGGGGCTGGACCATCCTAATGGAGTGCTCTGGGTGGGGGATGAGCTAAGACTGTAACTTAGGTTGGTGAGGCAGCTGGCTAAGAGAAGGGTTCCTTCAGCTCTGTATTTTCATATATTTTTATGTTGAAATAATGGCACAGTAAATAATTGTTTAGAATACTAAAGTGTTGATTTCATGGAAACCGAAAGCAAAGTGATGTTACCAGAGGCTGGGATTAAATATTACAGTGCACATGTATTTCAAAATATCACGTGGTATCCTACCAATAAGTATATTTTTATATTACTGTGCATCAGCCAAAAGTAATTTGAAACAGAAAAAATGCTTGTACATACCTCCACATAAATAACTGTCCCCCCTCGTTGGGAAGTATATTGCACTTGGATTCCGCTCCTAAACATTTTGGAATGCATCTAAGAATAAGGAAATTTGTAGTTGGGAAGACTCTTAGGCTTCCTAAAGGCTTTTGAACTCTCAGAAAGGGGAATGTCTCCAGTCTCTGACACTGGAGGTACATACAGTGGAAAGACAGTCAGTATATAATATGTAGATTTTGGTTTGCATATGAATAGCACTTTCAAGGAAGGCAGGCATAAAAGAAGGAGACACAGTCAACGGCCCAAGTATAAGCTTAAAATAAAAGGCAGTGATCTTGGACAAGTCTATCTTACTTGATCTATAGTTTCTTCATCTGTACATCAGGGGGTATGTTAATCTCTCCTTCACCAGCTTTCCAAACTTCCCAAAGCAGTATGAGACTCAGATGCAAAAATAGAGACGAGCACTGTGTAAGCTGCAGAAGCACGTAAGGGCCATTGATTTGCAGAGATGAGCTTCAGAGTTAGTGGGAGTAAGGCGCTTCTCTAGTCACAGGTCTGGAGGACTCCGGGACACTAAAGTGGATACTTCCCTTGCTCATCCCCAAAACACTTGTAACTAGAAGACACAGAATTTTCTAGATGAAAAAAAAAAAAAAACCTCTGTAGTTTGTATCTTTTACAGTCTTTCAAGGATGTGAGCATACATTGTAGTTCAACCTAGTTTTTTTTTTTATGTAATGCAATTTGCTCTTATTGATTGTGGCAAAAAAATAAACGATCACCTCCCTACTTTTTCTTCTTTGTGATAAAGTTCTATGTACCTCCAATTTGTACTATTCTTCCTGCCCTACCCTGTTGAAACTTACAGAGTCAGAATTCTTTCATCCTGCCTACCCCCTCACTTAAAGAACAAAATGCTTTAAAAAAATTAAGTGAACATTTGGGATTTTTAACTTGATTTTTATCTTTTCATTCAACCTGAGGGGTATGTGTGTGGGAGATGCACTTGTCAACTAAAAGCAATTTCTCTGCCTCCTTGGGGACTGAGGCGTAATCGTGGCTCTGTCTTTCTGATGTCAGGATGAAACTTGCATTTTCTTGAGTGGTGTCAGCGCACTGACAGACAGCTCCTGGGATCTAGCAAGGCATACTGGCAAGGAATGGGCGGGGGTGGGGCGATAAAACTGGAGACTGGTCTTAGCTCATCTTTCTTCCCCGGGTGAGTTTAGATTACTTAGTTTACCACCATTTCATAGCTTAAAAACACAAGAACAAATCTCTCCATTTCTATATTACAAAGGTTAGTAGTAGACTTTGTCAGACAGGGATAAAACAACAGGGTGGAAATTCCATGGAAGCAGTACATTCTAGAATGCTATGAAAAGGCTGGAAAGAAAGATTCAGTTTTCCTTGTATAATTCTACCTAATGGACAAGAAGGACAAGACCATCTGAGGTTCAAGTACCACAAAATTTCCTCATGATTTCATGGATAGAGTAACCATGAGCTCAGTTAGACTTCCTATTCAGAAAAGCAGGGAGACAAAATCTTGAGGTCCTTGGTACTGGGGTCTCCTTCACTGAGTATGTATGATTGCCATATGGACATTCTGGTAGTTCTTCTCCAAACAGGATGTGTTGGTAAGCAGGGTTGCTAATCCATCATCCCCTCCATAGGTCCATAGGTAGACGACTTGGTTATCTCCCCAGCAGGATTCAGTGGGGGAGGTGGTGGTAGGACTCACCCCATTTCATAGATGGTCAGAGAAGCAACAAGGCACACATTTATTCACTTGATCAGGTAGCATGGTATTTCAGCCTCACTCCTGATGTTTTAACTTCAGACACTCCATTCTTTCTACTATGCTTCACTTCCCTCTTCCTTAATGCAAAGAACCCAGCACATAGGATGTTCAAATAAAAAGCCTGACCAGAATACACGAGGATTCTCAGAAAATTCAGACAGATGAGCTGTGTGGAGTGTGCTCATTTTGAATATACCCTGACTATAAAGGTTCAGTTTTAAGCAAAAGTCCAATTTTTATGGTACATATTTATCCATTTCCCCGAAAAGGAGTTAAGTTAAAGTGATCAGTGTCCCCAGATCGCTACCCAAAAGTTTCTTGCAGCTTTGTTGCAGTGGGAAGAGAGTGGTAGAGGATATGCAGGGGCAGATCTTTTTTCCGTGGTACTACACATTTTCCAATTTTAGTGACCATAACAAACTCCAATGAGTAACTTGCAAAATATATATTTTATGGTCGTTATGCCAAGAATGTTTTTGTTTGTTCATTTGTTTTGCAAGGAAGATATCCTGGGGCTTGACTGAAAAAAGAGTGTCTCACAGGATAAGAAAATTATTATTTTGTGATAGGGTCTCATTTAGCTGCCTATACTGGCCTGGAATTTATGACTCCATGCTTCGATTTCCTGAGTAGCTGAGATACAGGTGTGTGTCGCCATGCTGGGGCCAGAAATTCTTATTCAACAGAACTGGAGGGCGAGCAAGGAATGAGTGTGCATTGTTATGGCACCTTCCAATTGATGCTTCTTTCCCACAACACCATACCCTGAGAAGCAATGAGCAATGACAAGCTGTACAGGCCTTTGAGTATTATGGTTGTACTTTATTATCAGTCATTGCTTGCCTGGGTAACAAGTACTTTTGTACTCCAGGAAAGAAAAGTCTGAAGTTTCCCAGGTCAAGAAGGCCCCAGAATGACTTCATCACTGTGACTAAAGATCTCACAGTAGACTACAACCTATGTTAGGAGCAGAGTTCATGGCCGAGACAGCTAACAGTCAAGCTTTATGCCTTGAACTGGACAGAGATGCCCAGTGTGTCCTTCATTAGCATACACTTAGGAATGAGGAGTTGCGGGCTTTTGCCAGTAGGCTCCTGACTCCTTTATGGGGTTTTTAAGGACTCCTGTGCACAAGGAAAGATGCCCTAATTGGATATGTGCCCCCAAACAGGAAGTGAGCCCTACATTTTACCCATAAACCAACTTCTTCAGCTTTTTCCCAGTCACCAAAGTGACCAATGCCACTATGACAACCCCAAACTACAGTCCTAAGTCATTAGTATAACTGGCTGAGTTCTTTGTTCAGCAGAGATATTATTGTCTTTTTTTTTGGAGCAGAGTTCTCTAACTCTAGAAAATAATGTTGTTTATTGTTTATTAAAGAAAAATTGGAAAATGCTGCAATATGAAAATAATAAAACAGTTAAAATTGTCCATAATTGCATTCCCTAAACACAATCATGATTAAGATTCTCGTGTGCTACCTCTTGGCTTTCTTTTCTACATATAGACATATTATTTATTTGCACTGTCTGGATTATAGTGTTCACACATTTTGCATCCTGACTTATTTTCACTCAAAATATCATAAATGTATTTTCAGATTATCACATAAGCTTTCAAGTTATATATTTAAAAATAATTGTGTAATAATTCATCCATTGAACCAGAATTATTTGCCTGGCTAAGTATCTGGCACCTAGAGGACATTTGGTAAATATTTGTTGAATAAATTAGAAGATTGATGGATGAATAAACTGCCTTATTATGTGACATTTAGCTAAAGATAAATGTTTTCAGATGGAACTTTATTATTTTCTTTTTAGAATCATGAACTCCCTCTTTCCCTTTTTCCCTTTACCCTTAAATGTGGAGATGCTTTGATTTATCTGAAGCTTGTTAACAAGTATTAATAGCCACTCTTTACATATGACAAAACCAAGACGTTGTACAACTCTCTCAAGATTACATAACACAACTGGATTTCCCATCTAGGTTTGTGATTACTCTGGCATTTTTTTTCTTTTACCACATCACACTTCTTGAAAAGCAACAAGAAAACAAAAAATTAAACAGAACACAAACAAACCAAAAATGGCCAGAGAGAAGGATCACTTCCTGGGTTTAGACTTCAGTTTGAGATATTCTGAAAACAAGACAGTCAGTTTCCAAAGACTAGAATGGGAACAGGTAGGCAGGTAGCCTTTTTGCCATGAGCGAGTCAAACAAAATTTCATTTAGTTGAATTTTTTTAAGGAGGGAATCTGTTGAGGCCATTAAATAGGCTGCTACGGGATGAGCTCAGAGAGGAGGTCAGGTCAATAGCCAGAACCTGAAGGTGAACTTCTCTAGGTGGCAGACGTGTTTGGCTTAGGGTGAGTATTTGCACAGTAGAAATTGGTAAAGGGGCAGGTATGGCGAGTGTTTGCTGTCTTTGATTGCCTTGAATAGATGTCAGACACTGGAAATCGTTTAGAAAATGGGGCAAAGGATGAGGGGTGCCATGTTTCCCAGAAAGAAAGAAAAATGAGTTGAAGCCCTTTAAATTCTAGCTATAGCTCTACTCTGCTAGGAATTGCAAGGCTGAGTACAGGTGATCTTTCCATTTTATGCACCCTTTGGGCACATTAACACTAATATCAGTGGTTAGCCAAGCAAATGTAATAACTACCCTCCTCAAAGAACCTGTGATTGCAGCTCCCACTCTTCAGGCCCATAAACGAGCTGCTGGAATGGGATTTTTATTTCTTTACACCGTCTCTCTGCAATTTGACTGACAGAGCACCATTTTCCCAGGGGGTAAAAACCTGGGTGCAGGGTCACATCTGTCCATCTGGCAATGAAGAACAGGGGTTAGAAATTAACCTGAGTCTTTGGGCTTGAAGGGAAAATGGAAACTGGCGTTAGAAATTCTTCTTGCCCTGTGTATTCTGCAACATGGTCTATCTCTGGTGGCGATGTCTACCTCAGGATTGGGGAGGGGTAGAACTGGTTTACCTCCACCAGGAGTTCTAAACATCGAGCCTCCTGCAGCACATTACTTGCATATGTATATAAAAATTAAATACGAAGCCTTAAGAAAAGTGCAAAGAAGTCTAATATAGTACCACCCCTCACGGAAATATCAAATATCAAATTCTTTCTAAAAATAAATGTTGGTGCCCCTCCTATGCCAGTGCTCTGAGAAGAGCATAGGCCTCACGCGGCTGCAAGTTAGAAGTAACTGAAGGTACCCCACCTTTATGAGTACTCGACATTGAGGCAGGTAGGAATCATATTCCTTAAAACAAAATTTCGTAGGTGGAACATTGTTTCCTTTCCTGAGAAAAATCTCAAGACCAGGACTATAAAATTTCTCTCAGAGTCTTCCTGGGGAAAACAAAACAAAACAAAACATCTCTCCTATTTACAATCTGGGTCCTCTACATTGCTTTAAAATCCCTCTAGGATTTGGTGCTACACTAACTGAGGCTAGGATTCTCCCAAAACGGCTCCTGGTAGACAGGAGCGGGGAAATGTTTCCAAGGATTAGGACCTCATTTAGATTCCAGATTGGGGAGGGGGCAGTACTAATTTTTTTGAGACTGGGCTTCCTGACAGCTGAAATGACCTTCTCTAAAACATGGGTTTCTAGGGGCTGGGATAAAATCTCACCCTCGGATCTGAGGTTCCATGTTTTCCTCAAACGGAGCTTCTGGAAATAGGCCTGATTTTAAATGTTCCACCAAGGACAACTGGGGGTCCAGGAAAGACCTTCACTCCTTCTCAGATTTGGGGCTCATCGGGGCTAAGATGCCTTTACCCCTCAAAGTGTGAGCTCCCAGAGGGTAGGGGCACAGTACTGTCCTCAGAGTCACAGCTTCTCTGGACAGGAGATGTGTCTTGGACTCTCTCTGCGTGGGGGAAGGGGCTGCAGGGCCAGAGGCCCTCCCCTCTGGCGGGAGGGGGCATCCCATGAGGCCCTGCCCCTTTTGTGACATGTTTGAGGTGTCCGGTGACCAAGATTCTCAGAGCTGGGTGCAGGGTGCGGCCAGGGCGTGGTCACCGGGGGCTACTTAGAACAGTCCTTTCGGGGAGACTGCACGGAGGTTAGCTGCGAGGCTGCCGGGCACTCAGCACTGATTATGGCGTGGATGCTGGACTGCCTTTTCGCATCGGCCTTTGAGCCCCGCCCCCGCCGTGGTGAGTGGGGCCCACCTTGTCGCAGGGCAGGGGAGCTCAACTGGGGGCTGCCGGGGGCTGCAGCCCCGGCTGGGTGCCCTAGGGCTTGGCTCCCCACCCCCTCTTGCCTCCTTTCCCTCTGGCTTTTAGCTAATTGTTCTTGGCTCAAGAGACTGCCCCGTCGAGGACCCGCATAAATCACTAGCTTTGCCGGGAACTCAGAGCAATTGCACTAATGGCTAGCAGGACGCGGGGCGAGCACGGGGGAGGAGTCCCTGGCTCTATGCTCAAACCGGGATGGCCAGCAAGTCGTCCCGCAACTCAGGGCTTTAAAGGTCCCAGGAAGACCTTTTGCAGGGCAGCTAGAACCCAGGGACCCTGACTTAGAGGTGGGGTTTCCTTTTGCCTTAAAGCTTGTCCCTATTGCCCCGATGTCAATTAAAGAATAGCAGCCCTGGCCCCGTCAAGTCGTCTAATTCAACCCCTCCATTTAAGAGATGATGACATTGAAGCCCAGACGAGGGAAAGGCCTGCCCAAGGTCATCCACAGAGTCGCAGCCAATCTGGGACAGTTTAGGCTCTGCTAACTGCTTATTGCCCCAAAATGCTCAGTGGAGGAGGCCTGGAACCTTTATTCTGGGTCTTTCCTTGGGTAATTGAGGTCAGTACTTGGTTCTCTTACCCCCATGGAATGGAGGGCGTAAATATGCAAACTTGACAGCTCCTGTGTAAGTAAGCTGTCGATCCCATTTCACCCTTCTGGAAATACCGTCTACAAAGTAGATTTGGTAGATTTCTTTTTGAAAGTTTCAAGAGGCTGATGCATTAGTTTGGAGATTTCCTAGGAATCGTCCTCCCCAATCCACACTGTCCTTCACTTCCCTTTGACAAGCCCCACCCACTTCATGCTGCCACCTGCCCCCTCGGCCACCTGTTTTTCCATAGTCTCCAACTCCAAAATCTATATTGGTGAGAATGCGTCATTGGTCACCAGCCATAGACCAAACCTGGAGTTGTCTCTTCTTTGCTCTGCCCCCTCACAGGCAAGGGAGGGGAGTCAGCAAGAGGAGGGGCCAAAGAAACTTAATTCATCAGAGATCTGATTTTAGTTCTTGCCAACCCCAGCACCCTGCTGACAACCATCCCAGTAGTTCAGTTTCCTGCTAGGAGATTCAAACATCTTAGCTAGTTCAAGTACACCCTCTAAGTTCTCTGAACTTAGAATGAATCTGCATCCACTGAAGGTTAAAGTTTTTCTTTTCTGTGTCTTTAAAGTGTGCAATCCTGGTGAAAGAAAAAAAAGGAAGGAAGGAAGGAAAGGAAGGAAGGAAGGAAAGGAAGGAAGGAAGGAAGGAAGGAAGGAAGGAAGGAAGGAAAGAAGGAAGAAGGAAAGAAGCTGAGTGTATTGGCATTAGTTTGTTAAAGCTAGAACTAGCAATGCTGAAGTAGGAGGATTGAGAGTTCAAGGTCCACCTAGGCTAAGCAGTAAGTTTGAGGCCAGCATCGGCTATAGTAAGATGAGGGAGGAAGGGAGAAGGGGAAAAAATAGAAAGAGGGGGAAGGAAGGAGTGCACAAGGGAGGGAGAGAAGGAAAAAGTCTTGAACACCCTCGAAGGCTGTTGAGTAACTTCAATGGCATCAAGGTTATGAAGGCTCCTTTTTATGGCAAGAGGTCAGTTTCACACAAGAAATTCCACTCCCATCATACAGCAAAGTCTCTCATAATCAAAGAGTAACTTGTGTCCTGGGGGTTTCTACTTGGGACTCTGGAATGAACATTGTCAGCCGTCTCCATCCTACCACTTAGTTCAGTTCTCATCTTGTTCTAATCTCCCCAATTTCTTCCTTGGTTTAACATTGACAGGGTCCACCTCTAGCTGCTCCTCTTGGAACATGCACCAAGTTATAAATGTCAACGACCAGACCCAAAGAGGATTTCTAGCTGTGGCCTGCAAACATAGCCCTGAATGGCTGACTCACCCTCTTCTGGAAGCCTACACTGCACCCAAAGCACACATATACATAACCATAAACATGTATGGGTGCACATATCCCAAATCCACGCATACTCCTGCACAAAGCATGAACAAACATAAATGCACTACACACGGATTGCATAATTCCCATACAACACAATACTACTCACATCATATGCACATGCACCATCCACACATCCCATGCAAATTCTACATAGTTGATAGAAAGGCTATTCATACTGCCATGATTTTCAAGTAAAGCTACTTTAAAAAAAGTTAAGGAAACACAAATTCTTTTCACAGTGGCCATTCTTTGTTTAGTCAGTGTTTAAACACAAGTACAAGACTTTCTGCTGCTGCATTTCCAACTGGTAAGATCTGCCCATCAAATGCTCCCATAGCACAGCACTGCCTACGCCAGGCCTATTACCTACACAATAACAGTTAATATATGTAAAGTGCTTCCTAAATGCTGGGCCTCTGAGTTCAGCTTTACATGCATGGTCTCACTTAGTCACGCAACACCATTTTTAAATATAAAATAAAGGTTAGGGTACAAATTTTGACCAGGTAAGAGTATATTCTATTGCACCCCCGCTGGGAAAAACTGCAACAGCAACTGTAACTGAGGAGTTACTTTGGAGTGGAATAACTGTTGATATTCTATGACATTATAATTGCCCTTGGCTCCTCTTTCCAAATGCCTTTTAAAAATCCATAGACATCAGAGATGACCAGAGATCGAGCAGAAGGCAGGATGTATTCTAAACAGTTCCTTTGTCAGAGAAATCTTCTGAGGTTGACAGTGTCCGTGGACAATTATATGAAGGCCTTTGGGAAGGATGTCGCTAAGATCTGAGAGGCATGGGGTGGGGACAGAAAGGCCTACTTTATGAATAAAGGGGGAAAGGGACAACATCAATATCCCATTTGAATTTCTCTTCCCAGTTCACTCTTGGCTTAAGATTTGGCCTTAAGCAATGGGACTTCCATACAGCAGTCAAAACTCTGAAACTGGACGGACCCTGAGGTCCACTTCACATACAAATTTAATCTTTTCTTAGAGATAATACCTAGTTGGTTTGTTGAAGCCGTGCCTAATTGGGCTATAGCAAGGTTATTTTCTAGAGCAATTGTCAATGAGATAGCACACTCCCCTGGCCAGGGGATCAGATAAATATGCAATTCCCTTTGTGAAGCCTTTTTTTTACACCTCAAGACATTTCCCCATAGGGAAAAAAAAAGGATGAGGCTAGAGCTAAGCTTACCAGGTCCAACTACACACTAGTTACCACGAGGATGAAATGCAGAATTTGTGTGATGAAAGCTGGCAGAAATAATCCGTTTGCAAATGTACCCCAGGCTCCAGCAGCAGAGCTGACATTCATCAAGCTTAAATATCAAATGACAGAAAAGCACATTGAACGTTGGGAGATCAGGACACCAGGTCCCTGAGGGTGATTATGGCAATTGTGAAATCAACATCATTCCTTTGTTTCCACACTTAGCTAGTAAGACAACCTAAATGACCAACAATAACGCAGTGGCTAAATAAACTCTATGGCATATTTACCTGATCGTATAGAACCATAAAATTGGGTCTGTGAAGAACACATAATAACATGGAAAACGGCACAATCAAAGCTGTCACAAGTGCATTTGGGAAAAACCAGAAGAAAATTCACAGCAGGTAAACTGGGAGATTCCATAAAAGTAGCAAAAAAGTACTTGGGTTTTTTCCCGACTGTTTTCTTAAATCTGCATCAAATTTATCCTTAAATTATTCTTTAAGTTTTAAAAGGTTATAAAAATGGGTAATCAAAGAGCTAAGAGATGCAATCAATTTATACACTAAACTTAAATTCCTTTATAAATAGCTCAATCTAAACATTTTTCCCTTTGTAGTTTTGCTTAAATATAATGGTTACATCAAATCAGCTGATCATTATCTTCCCGGTGATTGTGAAATGTCCCCTACTGCTGGGTGAGAAAAAGGCACAGCTGGTTGGAGTCCTAGGCTTCCTAGGCCTGATCCTACAGTGTTGCCACAAGTCTGTTAATTTACTTCTCTTAAAGTGACAGGCCTACATCATTGGGTTATTAATGACAGTAATACTTATCATTATTGTTGCTCATGAAACTATATTAAATGATTTTTATGCTTCAGGTATTAAAAGATATATGCTTTGTTTCTTTTCCAAATATTTACCAACAACCAGGCACTTTACATAAACTACCTCTTTTTACCTCCAGAACAACTCTCCAAGGTGGTATTATCCCTAGTTAAAAGAAAAAGCCAGAAAAGTTCTATAATTTGCTCATTTTTACGCAATGGCTGAGAAAAAAATTACAATCTCTTTTGGTCTAACTAAAAAATTGAGTGAAAGTAGAAGAGATTGGAATTACAAACGCTGACATATAGCAGATATTTCCTATGTATTATGTCATTGGTGATGCCTTGCCTAGGGTTCAAATTATGGCCTTTGAACTATCTGATGGCTTATGGATTCCTTTCTGTGAAAAAGTGCACATTTCGATGGGGAGATGCAGTCCAAAAGCCACCTGTGTCCTGAGAGCTGGGGGTGGGAGTCATTAGGACATGATTTCTGTTGCCTTTTGGCAGTAGCATTTGTTCTCACATGCATGCGCAGAAGTGGTAGATGGGATGTTTGATGAGTCTTGGCAGAGCCTGTCACGTCTCAGATACACCTCTTGAGAAGCCACGCAGCTCTCTCGGATGGGCAGGCCCATAGGTCCCTCCTTAAGAAAGAAACCCATGCAGCTCTATAGGCTTATCCTAAACTACTGTTCCAACTGCTCGGTGTATAGTTTGGCTGACTCTTGTTATCCCTCTCACTTTTCCTCTCAAAGCAGAGGCCCTAGAACATTCTCAGATGCACATAGAACTACCAACATAATATCTTGCAGAGTAAGTGCCAAGGGTCAGTGAGGGAGGGGAACATGCAAGACACTTCGGTAAAGTAGAGGGTGGGATTTAAAGCATCTTTCAAAGACAAAAGGCCATCAAGAGACTGGCCACTCAGAGCTCTGGCCCCCATGAATAGCAGTACTTTTCTTATCTTTTGTAGTTTTGGTTCCTCCCTAGAATGATACCCACCCAGGCCATCCCCACCCCCACCTCTTAATCTTACTTTCCACTCATGTGTAGCTAACTTTAGCTTGTAGTAACTTGCTTTGGTCTCTAGAGGGAGGCAATAGCATCGGGGAGGAATGGGGCACAGAATAGGGTCTTGTCCCATGTCATCACCTTTGACAAGGGAGTTAGTTTTCCTTTAACGGGAACAAATACTTAAGTACTTAATAGAGACTTAATTTTGATTCTGTCATATCTCTCAGAGAACACGATTCCCCCCCCCCCAACTTCCTCTTACCCTTGAGGTTTGCTAGAACTTAGGAAGTCAATCTTGGCATTCTCTCTCTCTCTCTTTCTCTCTCTCTCTCTCTCTCTCTCTCTCTCTCTCTCTCTCTCTCGCACAATAGCACCTATTTAAAAGGGAAGATTGGGGCTGGAGATGCAGCTGGGGTTGGGGAAGTCTGAACATGTAGCAAAAGATTTCAGACGTCTCTTTGTGGAGCATGATGTCTCAAGCCCAGGTCTCATTAACCCTGCCAGGAGAAACTGCAGAGTGAGAATTGGACTTAAGGTCTGATACTTCCGGGGCTGCGTTAGGCTGGTCAAGACATCATTCTTAAAGAAGAGGGGGCATTTCAAGCGTGTAATGAGAAGCATTGTCAGCTTAGTCAGTGGCACTGCACCCTGAACCTTCTGGTTGAGATAGTCTGTGCTCCACGAGAATGTGGGGGATGGAGAAGGGAGTTAACTAACCTGTTCTTGAACACTCTTTAGAGTTGCAGGATTTTGGCAGGTACTTTCTATGGTCCATCTCCTTTTGTCATCTAAGCAATTCTAAGGCAGCTGTTTTGCAAGTGGGGAAACTGAGGCTTACAGGAGCAAAGAAACCTTCCCAAGACCACACAACAAATGTGACCTGGCTGGAATTCAACTTCAAAACTCTCTTACTCCAATATCTGTGATTTTTTTTTCAGTCCCCACAGAAAAGACCAAAGTTCTGATGCTCAATGCCATTATTTTCATGGAGGAAATGAAGATTTCTTTCCTCAGTAAGATTCACATTTTATTGCCTTCAGTCTGTAGATCCTTATTTTTTAGAATGAAGGCAAACAAATCTCAGTTTCTGTTGAAAAGTAATCTGGAGGCACTAAGGCTCGTTCATCTTTCCAATAGTCGATTTAGTCCCCATTCTGTAGGGACACACTTCCCATCCTCCAAAGTAGCTATATTTAAGATAGAAGGAAATTGGTGGTGTGTGTGTGTGTGTGTGTGTGTGTGTGTGTGTGTGTGTGTGTCTGTGTTTCAACAATGGTGGCAGTGGTTCTGGCAGTCCCATCTTATCTCATTATTTACATGGCTCCTGGGTAAGGTTGTCTCAAAGTATGTTAATACCCTTTAACCCAGGACTACATCTTCGAAAACCCCCAAGCCTGCAGCCTTTAGCTTCTTCAGAGTTTGTTCCCATTTCATAGGCATAAACACTGAGCCAAAAGGTCTGTGTGGATGCAAGTGTGTGTGTGTGTGTGTGTGTGTGTGTGTGTGTGTGTGTGTATTGGAAATGGGACACAGGAAGAGAATCTTCTAGAAAGAAGAGGACAGAGCTGGTTACAGCTGGTTGGCAGTGAGGAAGCAGAAACAAAGCTGGTGTGTTCAGAAGGGGAGGGAAGGGTGCCAGGCTGTCCTGTACAGGGTTGAATGCCTAAGATAGGTGCTGAGAGAGATGAAATTTGTCTGGGCTCCTTGTACAGAGGTACAAGTAAGTGTAGTGTAAGTGTAGTGAAATCAAAGGTTTCAGGTGGTCTCTGTCCTGGGTATCTCAGACCTTCTACCTCTAGTCTTTTTCTACTCCCAAAGAAGCCTTTCTGTATACCTAATACTTTAAGCAATGCTTTTCCTGCCCCGCCCCACCCAGAATGAGGTGCTGACCCAGGCCCAGCTGGGGGGCAGCTTTATGGATGTTCCTACTGCTTTTCATCCATACACAAGGCTCATTTGTGCCAGTTGAAAGGGCACAATAATAACAGTGGCAATTTAAATCGTGCTTCTCACTTTCCCCCCTGAAAAGTGGCAACGTGACTCACCGCCATTGAATTGTCCCTCTCTCTCCACCCCCTGACCTCTTTGCAGCAGTCCAGGATGGTTCCCTGGGGGCTCAGTGGGAAACCGGTGCTTCCAGCTATCCTTTGACTGGGACTAGGCTGACACCACGCCCCCCATAAATGTGTTCTCCCAAATGCAATGTATTGTTTTAATTAGAATTTCTCAGATGAAGCCAATTGGAAGGCAGTAGAGCAGCATGAGGCTCGTTAGGCAAGTACAGTGCCCCCCCAAGCATGAATAAAACAAAATAGGGCCCATTCAGTAATCATTTTGGGGGGGTTCTACTTGTTTTTCTATGTGCAGTTTGATATGGAGTATGTTTGGAATTGGCTGCATAGCAGCTTCTGTTGGGGGGTGCCAGAAGAACAGATCTGGGAGAGTTATGACACAGTCCCATACTTCTTCCTCATCCCTCACCTCCATTCCTCCCTCATTTTCAATTCTGCCATGCTATGACTAAGAAGGAAAAAAGAGCTCATTCTCGGTTTTCTTTCAGCACCAGCCTAAGGAGAGCTCCCAGAACCAGAGCTGGTGAGGTGCAATTAGGTGGAGAAGGATTCAGCGGTCTGAGGGACAAAGTAATTATGCTGAGTACTCTTGGTACTGTCAGTAGACTCAAAAGAAAGAAGCCCTGGGAAATGATGCTGTTTGATAAAGACTTCACTGTCTAGCAGGAATCAGAGTACTTTTTATTGATGCTGCCTGCTAGAGTAGAATGATTTCAGGGAGCAGGGCAGACCTGAGTTCAAATACCTCCTATGCATCCTATGATCTGCATGACGTTGGGGAAATGACTTAACTACTCTGAGTCTGATTTCTGAAGTGTAAAGTAGTGATAATTATACCTCTCTCTACCTCATAGCCTCATTGTGAGGACTGTAGGAGATAATACATATAATGATGCTCATGCCTGGTACACAGGAAGTGGTTAATAAATTAAAACACTATAATGATGATTATTATCATTCCTCTTATATACCAGGTGGTCTCTGTAGCAACCCCACACTTGAAAGGGTCTAATAAATGCAGTTATGTATGCCCATGAAGAATGTAATTGTGATAGCCCAGAGGAGGAAGCCCTCAACTAGGAGGGAGGGGTAGAAAAAAAAAAAAAAAACCAGAGAAACTTTTGCGATTCTTGAGTTAAGTCTTAAAAAAAAAAAAAAAGTAGGTGTTTGTCATTAGGCCCAGGGGGAAAGGGCTTCCAGGCAACTGAATCTGCCCACACAAAGTCAAAGAGGTGTGAAACAGCCAGGCCTTGAACAAATAGTTGTGCTCAGCTGGAGACAAACTGGGACCTCCTGGTGGGATGGTGGTGACAAGGGTCAGTGACCAACAATCTTTCCAGATTACTCCCACTAGCCCCTGCACCGCGCATTAGGCGCCCTACCTGGCCAATTCTCGTGCTCCTGCGAATCCCTCCTCTTCGTTCTCTAAGCAGCAGGTAAGTTCACATCCTGCCTCAGCGGACCTGGACCTGGCAGGCACAGCGATGACAAAGCTGACCTCCACGGAGGAGACCAAGCCCGTGGGCGCCCCTGCTGGGGTCGCCAGCCCATATCTCCTTTCTTGTCCCAATCTTGGTGCAATGTTCACACACACACACACACACACACACACACACACACACACACACACTACACCATGCAAAAGATCACCAGGGTTCTTTTAAATAACCTTGTGCATTCACACACTGCACTCATACACTCCCATGATCTCCCTCCAAGACACACCGTATTCAACCCTCTGTGCAAGCATATAAACTAGACACACACGTTCAAACCACATATTTGAACATATCAATTAAAATACACATTAAAAACCCCCACATGCACAAATCTTTGAACACAAGCACCTCAGTACACTTAGAGGTTCCTTGCTCACAAATGCACACTCTGCACACCACAATAAAGACTACCTGTAAAACCACACTGACATAGTACATCTAAGTGTAAGCACACACCAAATATACACATGCACACAAGGTTCAGCAGGGACACACACTGTTAACCTACATACACTCACCACAGCAGAGCCACAGACCCCGGCAGGATTACACAAGGAACACACCTATATCCAGACCGCACCCTCATAGTCACTCGACAGTCAGGCAGAATCATACATCCTATAAGCATGCACACACAAACAGCACAACCACATGCCTCCTTCTGTCAGAGCAAAGACACCACACCAAACACTTGGGTTAAAACATGCACCTCACCCCCAGCCCCTGCACACATACGCTTGGACACACGCAAACACATACAGACCGGTGCGCGCACACACGCGTACATGCATACATACATACACATACAGCCCGCGCCCCCTCCTTCTCTCAGGGCGGAAGAGAAGGGGGCGAGGAGTGGAGGCGGGGAAGAAAGGAGGGAGGATGGGCGTGCAAGGCGGAGCGGGCACAGAGGCTCTTTTCCCTTTGACCTGAGGGTGTTGCCCCTCTGTCCCAGGCCAAGACAGTGAGTTGGGTCCAGGTATGGTCCAGTCGGAACCCAGGAAAACAGGAAAGTCCCGGAATTTCGCCAGCAGGCGCGATCACTCTGCAAGGACCCTGACTCAGATTGTGGTCGACCCCGCTGGAGGCTCCTCCTCCCAGGACCCTCCCCCTGTCCCATCTACTTGACCTCTGCCCCTCCCCCAGGGTGTGCTACTTCTTTTATTTTTTCACACCTAGAAGCGGACGTCTGGGGAGTGTGGGGGCTTTATTGGTTTCAAAAAGTAAAGAGTTGAGATTTGCATAGAAGCTTTTTTTCCCCCTCGAAACCCCTAGCTTTTAGCTCGAAGACTTAAAGGAGAGCTCATTATTTCGCATAGCAACAGATTTACTACATAAAAGGCAATGACAATTAGAAATCACTGACTCCGTGCTGGACACACAGTAGGAATCTGTAAAAGACCCCCCCCCCCTTTAACGTCAGCAAATCTGGCAGGGCTATTTGCAGCCTAGCACGAGCCTGTGTCTGCAGTCACGCAACCAGGGCGCTCTCTCTCTCTCTCTCTCTCTCTCTCTCTCTTTCTCTCTCTCTCTTCCTCCCTCCTTTCTCCTCCTCTCTCCCTCTCTCGATCCCTCCCTCCCTCCCTTTCCCTCCTCCACTTCCCTCTTCTAGTCTCTCCCTTCCACCCCACCCTCCCTCCCCCTCTCTCCCCCGCTTCTCTCTTTCTCTCTTCTTAGCACTCAAGCCTTGTGCCCCCTGCACGTAGCAACCTCGGACTTGGAACCACTGGCGGCAGGGGGCAGCCGAGTGGCTGAAGGTGGTTTTCACTTCCTGCCTCTTAGCCTCCCTGGGGAACTCCAAGGTCTCATCCTGTTGTAAGCTCCTGGGGTCTTTTCACAGTTTCCCACGGACTGTTTAGGCTCCCGTTTTTGTTTGCGTGCTCTTTCTGTGGAGATGGACCACAGGCAAGGGAAATGGAGGAAGATAAAGTTTTTCCTTCCCAATACTCGATACCCAGAGCCGAGCTGCATAAAGTGCTGTGCAAAGCTGGCAGGTTTCCAAGTGGCCAATAGTTCGAAATCTCAAGCTCCCACTTTGTAGATGACTACTTTGCAAGTCGCTGGCTTAAGAAGCAGGGTAGTTGGGGCCTTGACATATAAAAGACATCTTCCTCCTTCTGGGACCCTTATCAAAAATATAAAGATATGTAGACTTGAGGACAGGACTCAGGACAGTTTTGTGGAACTTGGCCACTAGTTGATGCCCCTAAGCCAGGTCAGGAAGACAATGGGTGGTGGACAGGGGTTCAGCCAACTTCCAATTTCTTAAGCAGTGTTTTGTGTTGAAGGGAAATGCCGGCATGAACGACTTAGTGATGTCACTCAACCATAAGAAACTTCTAGTCACAGCTCCAGTTCTTGACATTGCCCCATCACAGGAACTTCCTACCCCTCTTGCATACTCCTCCCCCCAAGAGGTACATTAAGTTTCATAAATTTGTAGTGAACACTCATTGGGTGCTAGGGATTTCTCTCATTGTTTTATGTTCTGCCAGTGCCTAGCATAGTGCTAGAAACACAGCCCTCTGTAATGCGGAGGAGACATGGCAACACAGACTTGGAGGTTCAAAAAATATTCTAAAGAACACAGAAGCGGGACTGTAATATTGGCACACTACAGGCACGGTAGAGATAGAGGGGAGAGTGACTTTGGGCAAGAGGTTATTCTATTCCTCCTTAAAGCCCTTCATCTCTTAAATCTGACTGGAAGGTTTTTTTTTTTTTTTCAATGCAGCGGAGGCTTCTGCAATCAATTAAGGAGAAAGCCTCTTTCCTGGAGGGCAGAGACCTTAGCTAGCCAAAGGGTGAGTCACCACCTAGGAGTTGGGCAGCAGAGTTGGTGCTGAACTGGCAATGAATCAGTTCAAGATAACACAGACCGATTACCCGAATGGTGATGAGAAGGGGGGGGGGGTGGATCAGACAGGAGCCTGAGCCTCAGTCCCCTGAGGCTGAGACTAAGTGATAGAGGGACTACATTTGTATGCACAGAGTCAACTCCTAACTGGCCTCCCTACTCTCCAAGAAATCCCCAAGGATAGTTCTGGCAGCGTTTTTAGAGAAGAAAATAGAATGTAAAGCGCTCATCCTAGGGCCAGGGGTGTGTGAGGAAGAACAGGGTTCACATCTGATTCTACTATTTGGTGATCCTGGGCAAGCTCTTTTTCCTCTCAGGGCTTCCGTATTAAGGTAAGTGCCCAAGATTTGCAGATGTTCTCTGCTCACTTTTCTACAAAGCACTGTGAGAGTAAACCTGTATTCTCCTCTTTTGCAGTTGAGAAAGCGGAGGCCAGGCCTAGCAACATCCACTGTTGTACCTCTTTAATATTTCAGATGGTCTCTGTGTACTGATGTTACCACAGCAATCATTACAATTTACACCAGCAACTTACCAGTCCTCTGCTTAAATTGGCTTCATATGAATTCAGGTTCAAAGCATGCCTTCCTGCTGCTTCCAAAACTAATATGTTGCTGGTCACTTAAGTGGTGCTTCTTTCCATCTCGGATAACATCCCCTCCTCCCCAAATACTAGTCTTTCTCTGTCATGCCAGTCTAAACTTCCACCTTAAAAGGCAAGCATCATTAACCAAGGTCTACATTGGTGGTGATACAATGACCTAACTTGCCCAAAACCCCTCTTGAGACAAGTCCCCAGTACTACCCAAAGCAAACACTAATAGAAAGATATACCCCAATATCAGTCTCTTATCACAAGGAAGAAAGGAATTGTCTGCAGGATGCTGCAGTGAGGATGAGGGACAATGCTGCCGGGGCCAGAAGGAGGGGCTATAGAAAACTCTAGAGAGGGAGACAGAGAGAGAGAATGAAAATGAGGATGAATATGCCAGGGACAATTGGACCAGCCTCAAGTGCTCCCTCCCTCTTCTCCATCTCCTGCTCGGATGCTCTAGAACGTATAAAGGGGAGGCACCAAGCCCATTTCCAATAAGAGAGGGAGGCAGCCTCTCCTTCAATGGAAAGCAAACTCATCCTGAGCATTCCAATTATACTTCTGAGTGGGGTAAGATTTATTTAATTTTAGGGGGAGCAGGGGGAGAGTTCAAGATCATTCTGGTGGTAGTGATGGTGGTACTTGAACCCCAAACAGCACACACATACAGCCAAAACCAGAAGCTTGTTCTCTCTCCCTCTCTCTCTCTCTCTCTCTCTCTCTCTCTCTCTCTCTCTCTCTCTCTCTCCCTCCCTCCCTCCAGTGCTCTACTGTATCCTCTTGCATCCCCCTCCTCCCTGTCCCCTTTCTGAAGAGAAATTTTCCACCTAGCTTCTGGATTTCTCTTCTAATCTGGATTCTTCAGAGTCACGTGTCTTATTTAGCCTTTGGGGAAGTAAGGCTACATCTTCCTGGACATTCTTTGTAGTCACTTATACTCAGAATGAGCAGCTGCTAACTTTTCCTTCCTCCTTTCATTCTTCTTTCCTTTCCCTGAATTCTGTTTCTGCCTCCTTTTGTTTTTTTCTTGTTGGGATCCTATATAGTCTTTAACATTATGGACGCTTACCTTCTCTATTCTTTTGCCTTTTAAAAACCATGTTCTCCCATTCTCCATTGACTTGACACAAGAGAGCAAGAAATTCAGTTGCAAGGGGAAGACAATGTGCACTAGAAGTTCCTCTCGTTTGAGAGTTTGCACCATAGTGCTTTCGGTGCATCAGAGGAGAATATTGGAGATACACTATCCTATCATTTTCTATAAGTTGCTGCTTGATATAATGTTGATTTGTAGGTGTGATTGGTTAGCTACAGATTAGAAGAGGACAATTTTGTAAGACGTTTTAGATGCGTGGTCTTGTGGCTTTCCCGGGTGTATAGACATGCAAAAACAGTAAGACGGAATGAAGATAATAGTAATGGGGTGGCAGAAGTTACTGAGATCATTGCCATCCAGGTAGGCGGAGGACTTTATGAAACCCACTACTGTGGAAACATGGAGCTGGAAAAGTGAGGCAAGGTGTGGTGGGTGGTGGTCTTTACACAGCCCTGGCATGCAAAGAGACTAAAAGGGATGTTCCCTGCTCACAGGAGCAAGGTTAAAAGGGAATAAATGTACATTATCAAGTAGAGTGCCAAACTGGGAGGGAATCAAGAAGTGTGGACCCTCACCTTGGCTCTAGAACTAATTAGCTCAGTGTTTGGAAGTATATTTATTAACTGTCTAAACCCCACTTCTGCATTTCCTTCATCTGTAATGTGAGACTGTGAAGCATGACCAGGAGAGGGAGGTTTTGGAAAGCTTAGGGGTCTCGTAGGGCTGAATAGTAAAGATGAGATTGTTTTAAATAAGAGGAGAAAAGATTGTGGGGTACGTGGAAAAACAGTGGGAGTAGCCCAGGGAATTCAGCAAACAGGTATGCCTAAGGCACAGAGCTGGCTGCTGTGTAGAAAATTGCTATGAATCAGCCCCTACCCCACCGCGGAAAGCTGTACACAGGGTGGGGGAATCGGAGTGGCAGAGCAGAGCGCTCACAGCGCCTGCAGCTCCTCTCAGGACTAGCAGCGGCGCATTGCCAGGCTGACTAGCAGGTCTCCAAGCCTCTTATTCCTTGGCCGGACCAGGAGAGTCGCCAAGAGGTAGAGCAGGGGCTCGACATTAAGGGCCTGAGTGGAGCCCTCTGAGGGGTGGCGAGGGGGGGGGGGTGAGGGTCCCCTTACTGGAGGGTCCGACGTGTGGGAGGGAGAGGAGAGCAGAGAATGTTGAACCTGTTGCCAAGGGTCTTGGGTAAGGGCACGAGGGGAGTTCTGCGGAAAGAGGAATTTTTTTTCAGTTCTCACTGGTGAGAACTGGGTGATGGTGATGGGGCAGTGGAAAGTACTTTTGGGCGCCGGAGGGTCTTGGTTTAACTTTGCAGAATAAGCGCTCCCACTAGCTACGTGGCGGCGGGACACGCGCTGCGAAGCCCAACTCAGTCTGAAGGCCTTGCTCCCCTGAGCAGTGGCTCCCATAGGCTGAGGATAACCCCTTGATTCCTTGCTTCGAGGGTACAGAGTTTGTGCTGACCTTTCACCGCCCCCTGCAGCTGGGCCGCAGCTTGCATAAGACAATGAAGGAGACCAATATAATACCCCCATCTATGGGCCCCAGGAAGCCACTCAGGAGTGGAGGGGAACTCTCTTTTGAGTAGGAGGTATGGCGCCCGCACTGCGACCCTCTGTCCTGGAGTTCATTAAGTCCTTACTTAGAATAGTCAAGGACTTTGGAATCAGAGGGCTCTATCCCTACAGTGCTGTTTAGGTAAACAAGACAATGATAAATAATGCCAGCTTTGGCTTTGGAGGCACACACTGACTTGCATAAGGCCACCCAGCTGTGTAATCACTAAGAAGGTCCCCCGACTCTTGGTCTAAGGTGTTTTGAAGGAAAAGGTCTACTTTGGAGAGGGAGAATGTGGAGTTTGACACTGGTATTTTAGAAATATGGTTATTTGAAGGTGGTTTTAAAATGCCATCCTGTTCATAAAAACTCCATGGGGAAAATATCTCCCACAGACCCAATTCCCTATGGCAGTCGTTCAGACAGGATTTTGAAAAAGAAAACTGGCAGGAAATTGTGTGCTTGTTGAGGGAGATATAATCAAAGGGAAGGAAAGTGGGTGAGGAGGGGGCACAGAATGAAGGAGAAACCCTGAGCCTAGACTGTGAGGGTTTCTTTATTGTGCAGCTTTCCTTGACATGAGCTCTGCCTAGACGGTCTGGGGGATTGTTTCTACTGATGTTTTCTTTCTCATGTGGTGATGAGGCTCCCTTTAATTGAGTCTCATTCCTCTCTATTGTAGTGAACACAGTGGAGAGAGGTGTTTGTGTAAATATGTGGAAGAATGTGGGGATGTGAGTGTGTATATGGATGTTTGTGTACAGGACACAGAACAGAGGGGGATGGGGAGAGGGGAGAGAGGACTATCTGGGAAGAATGTACAAAAATCTACTGAATGTGTACTGAAAGCTTACAATTAAGTGAGCATCTGTCCAGTGCAAGTAGGCCTGGAGATATAGTCAATTCTTAACAGTCCTTAAAGGAGAGATGGAGACGAAATGGATTTAAATTAGTGAAGAGAAACATGGAAGGATGATGAGCCCCCCCTTTTTTAGTGTGACATTTAACTAGGCTGTAAGATCCCAAGGGCAGGAGTTGGGACGTCCATGCAAGTAGCTTTCCCTTTCTCTCTAGCAGGCCTGGCCAGTAGTGGGTATTCAGTTCTTTTTGTGACCCAATTACTTCTCCCCACATTTCACAAACTAAACCAATCTCCCCATATACTGCATCTCCCACCAAGGAAGACCCAGGAAAGACCTAGCTCTCCTTTCCCCCCTGAAAGTGTGCTTCCTGCTGGCAGTAGGTGAGTATTCATTTTCACTTTTCAAAGCAGGGTCAGGTGTATTCTTTGTCAGACAGAGACCACCTTTCCAGAAAGAAGTGCTTCAGTCTGTCAGTCCTTGCAACGTGAACTTGAAAGAGAGAGAGGGTCCTCAGTCTGAGACAACACTTTAGAGGGTTCTTTCATCCCACCCTACCTTTGGGTTAACATGTGTATCATGTTAACATGTAACATGTACCATATTTGTTATATAACAGTGGCATAGACATGAGACTCACAAAAATGAGGTACTTTTCTTTAAGTCATACACTTGGTTTTTGAATGCGTAAGGCTGAGATTTGAATTTAGACTTCTTGGTTTCCACTATGAAACACACACACACAAATACACACACACACACACACACACACAGGAGATAGAGATAGACAGAGACAGAGACAGAGAGACAGACACAGAGAGGGGCAACAGATAGAAACAGAAGGGGAGAGAGACAGAGCGAGACACACACAGAGAAATAGACACACACACACAGAGAAAGAGACAGACAGCAAGGGAGGTGGAGACAGACAGACAGACATAGGCAGAGAGACAGAGAGGAGAGGAAGTGAGGCAGACAGACAGACAGACACACAGAAAAGCCTTTCTTCCCACTTCTCCCATGGGTTTTATATAACTTTAGTTATACCACAAGCTCTCAAGAAAGAACTCTTGTTTGTTGTCCTCTGTAAAGACGGGATAATCCCAACCCACCTCCTTTCCAGGGGTTGTTGTAAAAAGAAAGTGGCATGATTCATTTGTTCATGAATCATGGATACCTGTTTTAACTGTGAGAGCTTTATGTTCATGCAAACCCTTAGACTTTATAATCCCATGATTCACCCAATGAACACTTATTGAATACCTACTGTGTGCCAGGGTCTAGACATAAAGGACACATAGAAAGCTTTTGAGAAAATGAGAAGCATGAGGCAAATTAAGCATTCATTATTTTTTACGACCCATTGATAGAACATCTTATTTTTTGTCTCTTCTGCTACCATTTAATAGAAATAGCAACTAAAAGGGGGGAAAGATGGCACAGCTTGTGTGGCAGCACTATTATGCACTCTGACACATTCTGCAGATAATAGTGAGAAAATCTGCATCTTGTTGTATTTGATGTTGTATTGCCTTGTTTACACTATCCTTTGGGATGTTTATAGCATAAAGATTGCCCTTCACCACCCTGAGCTGGAATTGTTTCTTTAAAGTCCATAAAATTTAAAAAGGACATTCCACATTCTATGGAATGACGATTGTACTTATTGTACAAAGATGCTGTAATTTCTGGCGGCTGCCTGCCTTCTATATGATTTCCTCTGGCTTTTTGGAATTAGCCTTTGATTATGTATGCATTCTTGAGAGTTCATTATCTAGCAAGGCAAAAATCTTGCAGCTGTGGGGAGGATTGTTAGATGGGCTACTAGAAAATGTCCTGAGATTAAGAAATGGGTTCGTGTCCAGTCTCTAAGTCTCAGTTTTTTGAAATACAGAAAAGAGGTTTTGGACTAGGTGACAGCTAAGTCTCACTGCAGTTCTCATAGCACACTATTCTTAAAATAGATTTTAAAATCCGAAGCTTTTCTTGAGATATTTAACAAAACTCTCTTCAGTTTATGAGCTTCTGCCATGGCATGATGGACCGACTGCATGGACTGAAGAACGCTATCCTCAGATTTCATTATCTTGGGGCATCACCACCGCATGGGCTAAAATGAGTCATTTTGTTCACTGCATCTGCAGCCTTTGCTGAAATGGAGGTTATGGGATAACAACTTGAAGGCTAACTCATTAATGCTTGAGATGAATGAGGTAATGTGTCAGCAGACTAAATCGGTGCCCAGATCTGCTCAGCTAGAGCTCTGTATCTCTTTCTCAGGTTGTGAGGTAATAATGGGGATGTCTTTACCCATTGTCACTGCCTGTCCACATTTGAATAACGTAAATGCAATACCTTCTGGGCACCCAGCCCCATGCTCTATCAATTTCTCAAACTCCAAGGAGCAAAATTCGAATGATGCCACAAGGTGCCTAGTTAATAGCGATTTGGACCAACAGAGTCAGTGTGATCCCTGTTTTTATTTTCCATCCATGTTTACTAGTGAGAGCTAGACCAATCCTAACTGTTTGATGGGAGCAATGGAGTAAATTAGGCCCCCAAGTTGTGAAGACTGTGAATTTATGGTGAGCTGAGAGCATTTCTGTCTTCTCTATGTTGAAGTGGTTGACCTTTCCAATGTTAATTTGTTTCCCCATCTGTGCCATGCTTTTCAGGAGGACATAGAGAACAGTTTTGATGCCACCCAAGGGTGCTTCCCCCACCATTTGTACTGCTCAATACTTGATTTCTCCCTATGTCCTCTGTTCAGAATCTCCTGCTTGATATCTGCTAATTTCTGAATTCCTTCACTGATCTAATTGGTATTATATGGTCCTTTGCTGGTAACATGGTAAAACTGGATGGTTTGAAAGAGAAATACATTTGAGGACATGGTTGCAGTTTACTAATCTGAATAACAACATTTGTAATATTTAATTATGCAGTTAGTTTTTCTGACTCTTGTAAGATGATTAAAAATGCTTGAGGTTCAAGAGTGAAGAAGACAGAGCTTTTTAAAATAGATCCCTACATCTCTTTATCTGTGCTAATTTAATTCAAACTTAGTAGAAATTGAGCAGAGTAGATTAGTCAATGCATCAATACAAATTCCTATTTTATGTAATCATTTTGCAGCCTGGTAGTTTCAGACAGATTCGAGCCCTCTGCAATGAATCTTTTATACTACATGTTTATTTAAAAAAATACTGTTACTAATCACACACACACACTATTAATTTAACATGTTAACTGTTGAAATGGAATCTATATTATTTCCCCATTTTACAGAGCAGATCACCAAGGCTCAGAATTCAACTGGCTTTCCTATGCTTATACAGTTAAGGACTAAAAAAGCTTGGCGTTGGCTCTAACTTTATTGCCCACTACAAGTGTTTGTGTTAAGGAATTATTTTTGCAAATATCTTGGATTCTTTGCTTTCAAGTTCCTCACTGGGTATCTTTTTGATCTCATGGTTGTTTCAATGATTATGCCTTCAAAATGGCATGCTGAAAAGGGGGAGGAGAAGACACTATGCAAGAGAGGTCTCTTGGCACTTTGTTCCCTGTGGTGAGCCTTCTTTTGTGTTCAGCTTGGCAAGTCAGGATTGAGGGCAAGTAGATTGGTTAAACCAAAAAAAAAAAAACAAAAAACCAACAACAACAAAACAAACAAACAAACAAACAAAAAACCCCGTTGATCTCGTGCCTGTCTCTTAGTGTTAAAGTCTGTTTTTCCCTTTCTTGTGTATCCTCTTTGCTTCTTTTGGGGACATTCTGGTCTTGCTAGCTCTGCTACAGTCTCTGGGCCTACTTGGGATCTGAGAGGGTTGAAGGTACATAAGATGGAGTCAATTTTGTTGGCAATACGGCAGCCGATGACTGTTGTTAAGTTCAGCCCTGTATGCTCAAGCAGAGAGGCAATGACAAACGGTTTATTGTAAGGCCTTTGATTTCCTTTGGAATTGTAAGCATCTAGGCTGACTCATCTCTCCAAGGCTCTCCCTCTCCCTCTCTCCCTCTCCCTCTCTCTCTCTCTCCCTCTCCTTTTCAGGCTGATGATGATTTGAGGTTTCACTGTTTGTTCTCACCTTTTTTTTGAGGAGGGGAGGGATTTATTTTCATCTTGTATTTTTGGGGAAAGAACCAGCTCTGCTCTTTGCTTGAACAGCTCTGGTAAGCATCAAGAAGAAATAGCTGCAACTCCAAGAGAGGTACAAAGATGTTTGGACTGGAATAAGGGTGGGGGGGGGGGGCTGGGATGTTAGAAATTTGAAACCAAAGCTAGACTGTGTGACAAGATGAGACCCTCATTTGATAGTGTTTAGGTTTGTTATTGTTGGTGGGGCTTGCTAGAAGTTCAGTCTGAATTGCACTTAAATGCATGTGCCTTTGGTTTAAATGGTCACTTTTGATTGTTATTTGGCGGTCGAGTTTAGATTCATACCTTGGGTTCAGGGTATGTGCTTTGCAGTTGAAGGAGCTTTCGAATCTGTGGGCTTTCATCTTGGCTTCATCTCAAAGCTAAGAAACAGTCTTCTTTCTTCTTTCTCATGCTGGATCTCAGTTATCCAGCAGACATTTCTGGTATCTATGACTTGCTATTAAGGTAAGTGGGTAAAAGAGAATTTTGTTGATAAAACTCAAGAAGTATGTTTTCTTCATAGACTCTATAGCTCATTTATTTAGACTACTGTATGATAAATACTCTTCTCTGTCAACAGTCACATAATCTGATCTTTGAATTTTAAGCTGCCCTCAGGATAATATATAGAACATATTTGTAAACCCCCATATGAGAAGAAAGCTTAGAAAAATGGTATGAGATTACTTTCTTTTGTCAAAAGGCTTAGTTCCCCATGTCCCAAATTACTTTCTCTGACTGAAACTAGCCATAAACGCATCCACACAAACCATAAATGTGGAAGCTGTCTTAAACTTTCCCTTTCCATTCAAATTAATTTTGCCCTAAATCTTGTCTTTTCCATGCAGGATATCTGATATATGTAACCAATCCTTTGCCTCTTAGCTGATTTACCTGCTTCAGGCTTTCTACTCAAACTAGAGTTTTCATGGCTCTTTGTGATTTTTCAGTTACAGCTATGACTCTGTCACTTCCTGCTTAAGACCCTATAGTGGCACCCTATTGCCTGGAGAAAAAAAGTCTACCTTTCTAAGATGGCATTAAGAACCTTTCATGATTTAGCTTCTTCCAGCTTCTGTATATTGCTTTAAGTAGATATCAATCTTTCTTTCATATGTTTGTCTTTGCACAAACTTGTCTCTCTGTCTCTGTCTCTGTCTCTGTCTCTCTGTCTTCTTCCCCGTCCCCTTGACCCTGTCTTCAGGCAGACTTAGATATTTTCTCCTTTCTGTTCTCACAGTTCTTTGTTTATACCTTTGCCAGCTGACATATCAAAAGGTTTTATAAACTGTTGCTAGCCTGTGTATGGCTTTCACTGCACTGTACAATCTTTTATGAAAGGAGCAATATTACAGTGGGCAGTAAATACAGATTTGTTTTTTCTTTTAATAAATGACTGAAAGAAAAAAATGGGTAACAGAGGATGTGATAAAAGATGCTATGTAGGGTCCAGGGAGGGCTCCACTGAGGGTTGTGAAGCCTGAGCACAGCATTAGTTAGCATGGAGGAAGGGCAACTAAAAACAATGTTGTAATTACATTAAGACAAACTTCACTGTGATCACTAATTCTGTCTAGAGTCTCACTAGAGATGATCTAGAGATGAAGTTTGTTTTCATAAAAGTTGATTCCCCCCCAGGGAATGCAACACAATCAGATTTATTAAATGAGAAAAAGTAAAAGCAAATAAAATACTGCCACTAAAGACTATTTGTTAGAATTTAGGTGTGTTTGCTTTAGTGTTTTATGCATGTTTTTCTTTACATAGAGATGATCACAAATTCTGCATTTTGTATTTGTTGTTGAAAATCTCTTTATAAGCATCAATATATGGTTGCATCATTTTCCATACTATTTATTACATAATCTATATAATGAATCTCATTACTGGGCTAGCTTTTTTTTTATTGGATGGTTCATTTGTATATGATGTTTCCTGTCTGTAGCAAGATTTCATTAGAATAGATTCCTAGAAGGGAAATTACTAGGTCAAAAGGCCTGGGGACAAAATTTGGCTTCAGATCTGTGTGTCCAGTTTGTCTTCTGAAAGAGTTATTTAAACTTAAAATGCTCCCAGCTTGGGTAGATGCCTCCTCTCTATCTAACCCAGACAGCTTTAGGGCATCATCATGAAAAGAAAATTATCAGGGCTCTAATTAGTTGATAGAAAATATCATGTTTTATTGTTGTTTCAAAGTGCTTTGAAAAAAAATACAAGATTACTTGGTTTTTAAAAACCTGCTTTCTTTATTTTGCTTGTTTTTTTTCTCTTTTCTGAACTGCCTATCAGTTCAGAGCTGGGTTTTTTTTTTCAAGTTGCTTTTTCTTCTGCTCCCCCTGAATAAGCTAGTAGAGACAGCCCTGCTTGAGAGTGAAGCCGCCTCCCAGTTTTCCCTCCCTCTTTACCTCTCCCCCACAGTTCCCTTCACTAGGTCCAGTGACAACTGGATGATACAGTCTTGATTTTCACCCGGTTCCAGAATGGGTGGCTGCATCCCTTTTCTGAAGGCAGCAAGGGCGCACTGTCCCAAAATCATTCTTCTTTTGCTGTTGCTGTCTGCCTTCATCTTTTTAGTGAGCGTCCTGGGAGGAGCCCCAGGACAGAACCCGGACCGCAAGATGGACATGGTCTCCATACACAGCCTCTCCGAGCTGGAGCGCCTGAAGCTGCAGGAGACTGCTTACCACGAACTTGTGGCCAGACATTTCCTCTCTGATTTCAAGCCGGACAGAGGTGAGCTATACCCGGAGCGCAGCGTCTTTCGCGCGGCGCGAATAGATCCCCGGGCGGGATGGGGCAGCGAGGAGGTTCTGGAGGGTGAGGGGGGGGTGTCCCATAACGGGACCAGTCTCCTGGCCCCCCAGGAACGGAGGGGCGGGGAGTTGAAAACTATTTGATGAATTTCAGAAAAAAAACTAAAATTAGTTTAGTAGAGTCCAAGCCTGGGGTTTTGAGGGGACGGTAAGCCTAGTAAGACCGAGGACAGGTGAAGAAACTGGGCTCACCAGGTGTAGCGGGAGAATCGGGCATAGAGAGACGTAGGCTCAAAGGGAGCACTTTAAAAGAGAACTGGGACGGGAAGAGAGAGACTGCATGGTACAGAGAGATAGAGACGGTGGGAAAGAGGCAGAGAGAGACGCGCCAACCCCGGCAAAGAGCTGGAAGGCGCTGCGGGCTTGGGATTGGCGGCGGTGCGCTCCGAGCGCAAGCCAGCTCTGCTGGCTGCGGGGAAGTCAGGGGAACAGGCACAGAAACGGATCCCAGCGCTCGGGAGATCTCAGGGGTGCGCATAGATTTGACTGCAGGATATTGGGGAGGTGGGAGATGTGGGAGATGTTCGTGATGCTCGAGGGACTCTCCGTTAAGACTGGGAAGTGCAGGGGTGGGAGTCAGGTTAGCCAGGCGCGCACCTCTGGCGCAGCCTGAACTGGGTGAAGCAAAAGGCAAGGAGACCCCGCTGGTGGTCATCACTGCGGGGTTTGGAGCAGAGAAACAGTCAGGTATTGCTGATTCTCTCACCGCAGCAAAAGGAGCCAACGGCAAATCTGCGCGTGAGCGCTTCCGCAGTAACTTGGCGACCCTCACCCGTGGTGGCGCTGCAGGCAGAGCCCCTCCCCTCGCCTGTTGCATGATCTGAGTGCCTCTGAGCTTTTGAAATAACGTTTTAAGTGTTGTGCTGAGAAATTATTAGTTCATAACACGATGCATCCAGCTCATTAAACTGGTTAGGTTAAATTTTTGCAATCTTACATGTACTAGGTAGGACTAGTCTTGTTGTCAAGAGGGGAAACAGAGGCTGGGTGAAAGCAAAAACACTTTTCTGGGGCTGGACAGCCTCCCACTCCACCTCCCCACGCGGCAGATCAATTCATTGCGATGTTTAGGTACTTATCACTTCCTATATGAATGTGAATGTACATGTCTTTTCTTTCTTTCCTTTTCATAGCTCTACCCACTGACCGTCCAAACACCCTGGAGAAGTGGTTTCTGATTCTGAGAGGACAGGAGAGGGGTGAGGGGGCTTTTTTCTTTTCTTTAGGAAATAAATAAAAGACAAAATCCCCCCTGGTCGTGTGTCCCTGCATACTGTATTCTTGCTGATGCTTATTGCTTCGGAAGACTCTTCCCTCTTCCTCCCAGAACCTCCCCTAGAGAGTTACATCAGGAAATGGAGGAATAGCTGCTAGCTCCTGCCTTAGCTTCCCTGTGGATGTACCCCAGATATAATTCCCAAATTGTTTCAAGGTGGTCAAACACTGGCAAGATATAGGCAGGGATGAGACCTTCAGCTACGTCGGGGTAGCTGAGTAATGTTGAGTCATCTTTAACTATTTCAGGGTCTTGCTTCCCAGGGAGGGGCGCTGTGGGCCTCGGGGGAGGGGTTGATTATTGATGAGTGCTAGGAAGAGGACTACTATAAGCCCATGTAGCCCACCTAATACAAATGTTGCGGGTCTTTGACGTTTCTCATTCTTTCCCAGCCGCGTCTCTCAAGACCTTTGGCATCCGCCTGGAAGAGGTGCTGGTCAATGAAATTACCCGCCGCAAGCACCTTGAACTGATAGCTGCAATGGAGGCTGAAAATGCCACAAGTTCCGGCCGTCGTCGGGGAAACATGGTGCAAAGGATGTTTGGGCGCATGCGGCGCTTTTTCAGTCGCAGGAGGAATGAGCCCACCCTGCCTACAGAGTTCACTCGCCGTGGTCGTCGAGTGAGTTCAGTCTTAGAGGTTTCAGGCAGGGTCCCATTGTGGAGAGGAGTCAAAGCTTGTGTCCTTATGGTGTTCTTATGGTGTGGAGACTGAACAGAAATAGAAGGGGTGGGCTAGTCTTACCACAGAGAGATTATCTGGTTCTGAATGTCAGGCAGCACTCAGGGAGGTCCCAATGAATGCTCCTTCTCCATTTTAAGATAATCTGGATTTTCTCACAGGGTGCAGTGTCTGTGGATAGCCTGGCTGAACTGGAGGATGGGGCCCTGCTGATGCGGACCCTACAGCTCTCCCATCTTTCATTTCCTATCGGGCAGCGCCTTCTGGGGTCCAAAAGGAAGATGAGCCTCAACCCAATTGCTCAACAAGTCCCTCAGGTTGTTGAGACTTGCTGCAAGTTCATTGAGGAACATGGTAAGGAAGACATACACAGTTAAATCAAGGAAGGTGACAACTAAAGGGAAAGGGAAGAATGTTCTAGCAAGAGAGAGAGAGAAGCAAGAGGATGGAGGACTTGAATAGCCTTCCCCTCATGTCACTGAAAGTTGGGACGCAACTGCTAAAGAAGAAAAGGGGAAGCAATTGGAAAACAGGGGTCATAGATGCTTAGAACTCTGATCTTTTTTTTCAGGATTAAGCTCCGTGGGGATTTTCACCATTGAGTACTCTATGCAGAACGTGCTTCAGGTAAACTGACTGTATTTGCATGTTTGTTCTTTAGGTAAGAAAAGGAAGAGAGGAATAAGGGCTCTTTCATAGATGTAGGGTAGTGGTATGATTGATGGGGGGAGTAAGATCTTCTTTACAGACTCCTAGATACACGACATTGCCAGCTGTCTTCATTGAAGCCTGTCACTTCTTAAATAACTGGCCAAGACCAAGCCTATGGTGGGCAAGGCAGGCTTTTCACATCTTCTTTCCCCCTTTTAGCTCCGAGAGTTATTTGACAATGGTCTGGATATTGAGCTGAATGACAGTGTGAATGTACATGATGTGGCTGCACTCCTCAAGGAGTTTTTCCATGAAATGAAGGACTCCCTGCTGCCTGATGATCTGTACATGTCCTTCCTCCTGACTGCAAGTGAGTCTTCTGCCCACCCCCATTGCTGGTGCAAGTAAAAGAAGCAATACACAAATCTAGGGAGCATAATGAGAAAACTCAACCTATAGGAGCTTCATGAATTTAGGGTAGAATGAACATCAGAATATACATACCTCTCCAGAATACAATTTGTTAATGAAAATAAAAGTTAATAAAAACCCTCTCAAGGTTTCTTTCTGTGCCTCTTGCTGTTCCCTTACAAATCTATTGCTTGGAAATTTCTCTTAAGCTTCTGGAAGTTGTTAATTGTGCCTTCTCAGGGCAAAGAAGAACAAGGCTCTATAGAGATTTGACTTTGACTTTGAGGTTGAGAAGGGCACTTATTTTCAGAGACCCTGATCTCAGTCAGATGTCTTGGAAGGAAGCAAAAGCATGTTTCCTGGGTACTTATTCTACATATTCCACAATCGTCAGCAACCATGAGGCAGAAACGTGTCACTTTTGATATCAGGCTGCTGCCAAAACTAGCCCTCTGAGCCACCCTCATTTTCTTTTTTGCAGCTCTGAAGCCCCAGGATCAGGTTTCTGCCCTGCAACTGTTGGTCTACCTGATGCCGCCCTGCCACAGCGATACCCTTGAACGTCTACTGAAGGCACTGCACAAAATCACTGAGAACTGCGAAGACTCCATTGGCGCTGATGGACAGCTGGTAAAAATTTGTTGGAAAGGATAGTGAAATAATTGGTTGTAAAGTGGGTAAAGAGAGAAAACCAACAATATATAGATATATTATCTGGGCAGCTTCTAGTGCTACCTCAAGGTTGATCACACTTCCTTACTTAGGTTCCAGGCAACCGAATGACTTCCACCAACTTGGCCTTGGTGTTTGGAACTGCTCTCCTGAAGAAGGGGAAGCTGGCCAAGAGGGAATCCAGGAAGATAAAGCTGGGGATGGATCACTATGTTGCATCTGTCAATGTGGTCCGTGCCATGATTGATAACTGGGATATCCTCTTCCAGGTAAGCAGAGTTGTAAAACATACTTATTTTACATATTCCTCTTCTGTTCACAGGATAAGGGAGAGTTCTGTATGGATAACTAAGCCCTCTATTCTAGAAATTCCTTCCACATTTGCTTATCACATTACGTTCAGTCCCAAACACCTAATAAAGATGAGTAAAAATGAGAAGGAATATGCAGTTAAGGTTACTATTTTTACCTCCAGGTGCCCCCCCATATTCAGAAGCAGGTTGCTAAGCGTGTGTGGAAGTTCAGCCCTGAAGCCCTGGATTTTATCAGACGCCGGAATCTGAGGAAGATCCAGTGAGTGTGGTTTTAACTTCTGGGTTGTTTATGTTTAGCCTATAGGATTTACAGCGCTATACCATCTTGATTTTAATCAGCTTTGGGGCAAACATACTAACTTTTTCAAATTTTTCCCATTTAGGAGCGCTCGCATAAAGATGGAAGAGGATGCTATGCTTTCTGATCCAGTGGAAAACACTACTGAAGCCCTGGCTGCTGTCCTTGCCCAGAGCCCGCCCTTTGACGAAGGTTAGTTACCTTTTAGAGATAAGATCTCTTCTAAAAGTCATGCCCTTCCCAAAGCTCAGTCCCTTGTAGAAGGCTAGGCCCTTCCAGAGGACCAGGTCTTTGCTGAAGATGAGCCCCTTGAGGAAGGAAAGTGAATCATCTGAGAATAATATGTCTGTAAATGAAGAGTTAGTATTTGAATATTTCATGGAGGGAGTATTTGGGGGGAAAGTTCAAGGTCTTGAAATCCCACATTACCTAGAGATTCATGGCCCACATCTTGAGGGCATATGAGAGCTTGATGAAGAAGATGATGGTGAGGATGAGGAGGGTGCTGGTAAGGATGATGATGACATCCTAAATTTTGATGGCCTACCTCCCATTGAGGATATTCTAGAACTTGATGAAATCCCAGAACTCATTGAGATCCCAAACTTTGAAGAACTACCTTGTTTTGATGTGGTTGCAGATCCTGAGGGAGCCCCAGATGTGCACGATATCTTGAACTCTGGAGAGAACCTGGACTATGACTTTGATTATGAACCAGATTTTGAAGACGGCGACCAGCTGGACCTTGCAGAAGTTCCCTATCTTGATGTAATTCCAAACAAGGAAAATGCCAAATCAGATGCTGATAAAATCCCAGGTAATGATGAAACCCCAGATATTAATTAAGTCCCAAATAATAGAAATGCTCCAAGTAATGATGAACATGTTAAATGGGAGTGAATTTACTTTCTCTGCCTTTTTGCCTTCTATTGTATTTGAAATTCAAAACTAGGTGTTGGTGCGTTAGGTTGTGTGCAAAGTATAAAGCCTAGAAACATGAGAAGTTAACATTGCTACTATTTTCCAGGTTCCTCTGTGGAGCCCACTGTGCCTCCCAGCACTGCCCGCTCCCATGACAATGAGGAAGGAGCGGGTAACCCCCGCAAGGCGAAGAAAGATGGTCCACTGCTCCGTGGGCCCCGGGACAAGGGGGGCAAATCTGGCAAAGGCTTCTCTCCTTAGATGTTTTCCCTCCCTTAAGGTGCCGGACAGGGGAAAAGGGAGGGGGTAGACCTGGAATGCCACAGGAAACATTTGGGAGTCTTGAAGACAAAGACTTGAGGGTAAGAAGGAGTTCCACCTGATGCTCGGGTCAGGATGGGAATTCCAAATACACTGCCAGCCTCATTCCTGGGGATGTTTGGTATCTTCAGCTGGTAAAAGCAGAGACAGTTCTGCATCATGCCCAGGCTCCCTGGTGCTACCTTACTTCTCTTTTACCCCTGCTCCAGGCTATCTCTCACTACAGCCCCCTCCTTTAATTGATGTTACATTTGTGATAAACATCTGTCCCAGAGAAGCTCACAAATCTCGAGGTGCTTTCCCTACCCCCACCCCAGGGGATTGCATGCTTTTCCTGACTTTCCTACCCTCCTCCCCAGAGCTCACTGGAAAGGCCCTCAAGAGGTGTGTTAGAGTGTTAGGTCAGCCTACAGACAGCTGACAAACAATTAATGCTAAACTGTGTCACACCAACTCATAGCCGTGTCCCCGCAGCAACTCCACCGCCTCAGGATTTTCCCCCTCAAATTATTTAGACCAATGGCTCATCAAACAGCCACTCCCAAAATTCTGTGCAGTGTTGCTCATGACATGCCGACAGGGAAACCTCAAGTGTAAGCCTAACTAGCTTTTCTGGGGTCAAAAGTTAGAGGAAAAAATTAGATTTTAGTCTTGGACATGTTTTAAAGACAGCGAGTGTTCACACCCTCGTTGTCAGTAAAACAACTAGCTAGGCACAGACACATAGTTCCAAGTAGTCAATGTCACCTGATTACAAACTTTCTTACCTATCGTCTCTGTATTTCCTCTATGCAGGACGGTACAAATTTGGGGGACTTGCTCTGGTAAAACACAGATATGGGTTATATATGACATCCAAATTATAACTGATACTTATGGGTAACAACTGCTAAGGTCCTTAGAATGAAGAATGTCTTGTATTGAGGGATAGAAACCGATCATACAATGGATAACAACCACAGAGCTCGAAGATTTGTGATTGTTAAAACTTCTCTGGCATTTCATCATTAATAAACATCTGTATTGTGTCAGCAGCATATTCATGGTGTACAGTGTGTTTTTTTCTCTTAGAATTTTATAGGTGAGTTGGGAAGCTCTAAGTGGTGATCTAAAGGGAAAAATAAGATAAAGAAGAGCAATAAAGGGGAGGGGTTGATAAGAAATGAAAACAAGGAGATGACAATATAAAAAAGAGAGAGGATAGGGAATAAAAGGAGGAGTGAATGATATGAGAAGGAGAAGAGGTGATGGGAAATAGAGAAGAAAAGATGACATGGGATAAAGAGAATGATGGGGATAAACAGGGTATGACATGAAATGAAGGGAAAGATGATGTTGGATGAAGAGGAGGAATGATATGGGATAAGGGAGATGGGGGATGGAGGAATAAAGAGGAGATGGCATGAAATAAAGGGGAGAGATAATGGTTAATAAAGAAGAAGTGATGATATGAGATAAAGACTCAGAGGTGGTGAAGAATAAAGAAGAGGGGATAACACTGTATAAAGGTGAGTGACAGAGAATAAAGAAGAGGGGATGACATGGAATAGTAGGGAAGGATGATGGATAATAAAAGAAGGGGATGACATGATATAAGGGGAAGGGATGATGGTAGATAAAAGAGAGGGATGGCAAGGGATAAAGGGGATAGATGATAGTGGATAAGGAAGAGGGTATGATATGGGTAAGGAGGAAAGAAGATAAAAAATAAAGAAGGTGGAATGATATGGGATAATGGGGTGATCAGGAATAAGGAAAAGGGACATAAAAGGGAAGGATGATAGGGAATAAAATGAAAGGAAGATGGGCAACAAAAGGGAAGGAATGACAGGATAATGGGGAGGGTTGATTGTAGATAAAGACGAGACTATGGCATGGGCCAAAAGGAAAAGATGGTTGATAAAAAGGAAGGGATGAAATGGGTTAAGGGGCATAAGGAGGGTACAGCATGGGATGAAGGGAATAGATAATAGTGTATGAAGAGAAGGGAATGATATAGGATAAGGTGGAAGGGTGGTGGGGAACAGAAGGGAGATGGTATGGGATAAAAGGGAGGCATGATGGTGGGTAAAGAAGACAGGATGATATAGTTTAGAAGAAGAGGTGATGGAAAATAAGATGGGTTGACATGGGGCAATAGGGTGATCAGGAATAAGGAGGAGGGGTGACGGCATAGAAAAGGAAGATGGAGAAAAGAGAAGACGGTAACATAGGATAAGGGGAAGGGGTCATTGTGCATATAGATTAAGGAATGGCATGGCAAAAGGGGGTGATGTGGAATGAAGAGTAGGGGATGATGTGGGATAATGAGGAAGAATGATGCAATAAAGAAGAGATGACACAAGGAGGAAGGATAATGAAGACTAAAGAAGAGAAGATTAAATGAAATAAAGGGGGAATAATGGAGAAAAAAGAGGAAGAGATGACAAGGGATAAGAGGGAGAAGTATAGAGTAAATATGAGGGTATGATGTGAAAAAGAGGGAGATGATTGTGAATAAAGAGGGGGTTAATATGGGATAAAGAGGAGAGATGATGTGGGGTAAGGAGGAGGGGTGATGTGGGGTAAGGAGGAGGGGTGATGGACAATAAAGTAGAGGGGATGACAAAGGATAAGAAAGAAGGGTACTAGGGAGTTAAGAGTAAAATACGACATGAAATAAGGGAGGGAGTGGTAGGCAATAAGGAGGAGAGGATGATGTAAGAGGAAGGGTGACAGGATAAAAGAGAAGGAGGCAGCATGAAACAACAGGAAAGGATGATGTATGATAAGGTGAAATGGTAGGAGAATTAAAAAAGATGATATGAAGTAAAGGGTGAGGGAAAAATAAGGGATGATATAAGTTAAAGAGGATGGATAACGAATAAAAACATGAGATGGCGAATAACAAATGGAGAGATATAAGGGTACAATATAAAGGAGGGGTTCTCAACCTGTGGATCATAACCCATTGGAGGGTCACATGATATCCTGCATATCAGATATTTACAATTTGATTCATAACAGTAGCAAAATTCCAGTTGTAAAGTAGCAGCAAGACAATTTTATGGTTGAGGGTCACCACAACATGAGGAATTGTCTTAAAGGGTCGCAGCATTAGGAAGGTTGAGAACCACTGATATAGAAAAAAGAAGCTGGGTTGTATAGAATAACTGAGAAAATGTTATGGTTTGAAATATAGGGATGTAACAATGTAATCATAGGGGAAAATCAGAGGACAAAGGTCAATAAAGGTATAAAATAATAGGGTTGAATGAAGGGAAATAATGAGAAGTAATAATTGATCTGATAAAGAGAATTTAAGAGTTAAAATAAGATAAATGATTAAAGAAAAGACAAGTAAGAAAACATAAACTAATGAGAGGATCTAAAGTTTAGAAGCAGGAAGCTTAAATGGGAAAAATGGTAGATTTCTTCAACTGAGACACTCTCTTTTTGAATTTTTGACAAATGAAAACCTAGAAGCAGTTGGAAACATATAACTTACAAGCATAATGTCAAACTATTGTTTGATTTATGGGGACCACTAACCCTTCTTGATGCTTATGGCATCAGGACACACAAAGAAATTTCCATGTTCAAAGTGGAATAGTGAGTATTATTTGTTTATTTAATTTATTTTTGAGAATTTCCTATATGGGTACTGTATTTACATCATTTTCCTATGTTTTCCTTTCCCCAATTACTTCTAAATCCAATTAATTCCTTCTGAAAACCAGGGCCTCTTTAAGTATTATTGCTACACACACACACACACACACACACACACACACACACACACACACACACACACATGATCTTTTGGGTTTATTTAGTTTTATTTATTTCTTTTAATAGAGGTTTATAGGCAACAGTCATGTAACAATGGATTCTACTATAATAAGAAACTTTGTAATAATTATAATGATAGTTAATACATGTGGAATTATTCCAAAGTATCTGGTATCATTATAAGTTTTACATGCATTTGTTTAACTTAATAGTCACACTAATTCCAGGTGATACACATTATTGCCATATTCCTAAAATTGAAGCAGAGAGAGGTTAAATAACCTTCCCAAATACATAGGTATAAATGTAGTCCACCTTCCAAACTGGGTTGGTTAAATACTAGATTCAATTGGCCCAGACATATGGTGGGGGTTTCTCAATTTCAGTAAGTAAGCTTCAGGTTATTTTTTTTCAAATATGTCTTTGCTCTCCACATAGAATAAACTGCTCAACAAAAATAATGCTATCTCTAACATTTGTATCCAGGTACCACAGATATTAACACTAATTTATCCCAACCTTCCTGTTTTGTTAATGGTAATACCAAGGCTGTCTTACTCAAGGCCAGAAGTCTGGTGAGAAGATTCAGTTCCACAGCTTGGTGGGTGTAAAGATATGACTCACAAAGTTTTTACTTGCGTTATTGCTTACTCAAATAAAAAAAAACCTACCAAACAATCAAAAATATCCAGATAATTAATAAAAAAGCAAATCATTTTGATACAATCCCTTCATTTTCTGAATTCCCTAAAATGATGGTTTCTTATGTTTTTCACTGTCAGACTACTAACTGAGGAACTGTAGCTGCATTGTCATAAACATAGACATTTTTATAAACCTTATTGTAAAGACCAGCACACAAACTTCCTTTATATTCCAAATTCTGTGTTCAACTTGAGTGGCATAACACATACTACTCATATACCCCGACTTCTCCAATCTATAGATTTCAGCATTCCAACCATACCCAATCACTTGAAACCTCTAGGTATGGATGTACCTCTAATGAACTGAGCTCCAATCCCTCGGAGACCCAAGTCTTCCAACAATATTTGAGTCCCCCAACATTTGCTCTTGATATGGAATGAGGAGCACAGGGGCCCAGTGTCCCCTCTTTCACTTATTTTCTATCTAAACAGGATATTGGAGCAAATGGATTTAGAAGTTGATGTGGGATTCCCCTCTGTATGCTGAACTATATTTTATTACCATTGGTTAATAATGAAGCTGCTTTGGTTTATGGGAGGGAAGAATATAGAAAGGCAGGAATTTCAACGAGAGATAGAGGAGGAAAGAAGGCAGAGTCAGGGAGAAACCATGTTGCTGCCAAAGGAGACAGATGCCTTGCTGGTAAGCCACAGCCTCATGACAAAATGCAGAATAATAGAAATGGGTTAATTTAAGATGTAAGAGCTAGCTAGGAATATGCCTAAGTCATTGGCCAAACAGTGTTGCAATTAATATAGTTTCTGTGTAATTATTCAGGTCTGGGCAGTCTGGTACCTAAAGCAGAGCCTCTGGTTAAAAAATGGTACCAACATGGGACAACTATACCCACATAAAACCTGAGAGAGCTTGGGAAGGATTTCTAGACACAAAAGAACAGAGTTAAACACAGCTTCTCAGTAACAGCATTTTCTTGGGTGGGCTCTGTTTGCTAGAGGCAAACAGAGGTGTAGCTCCTTTAAGAGCAGGCTTTCTGACTCAGCATTAGCAGCAAAAGCTGTACAGTTTTTTAAAGAACCAGTTTTCTGGTTCATATTGGCATCATGAAGGACTCTGGCTCTTTTGAAAGGTTTGGCTACAGAGCACTGAAATGAGGCTTGTGAGAAGAGTGCTACAAATTTCTTTATGGCAACATAGACCCACTGTGTCCCTCAGGCTGGGGTGATGAACATGGTTTGCAGAGGTGGTGAACATACCTCTACCGTGTTGGACTGGGAAGAGGCAACAGGAAAAGCCACAGCATTGTTCTTAGCCATGCCTGCTTAGCATGTCAAAAAAGGAAAAAAAAAAAGGGAACTCTCCTGGTCAGAAAAGGATTACAGATCCACAATAAGAAAGATTCTGATGAAAAAGACCCCTGAATAGGTAACAGTGTTGGATAAACGTATATGGGCTTAAGAGAGAGAGAAGAAAGAATAAGTCATAGATTAAAGGAGTAAAGATAATAAAATAAATATTAAAAAATAATTGAGTAAAAAATTAAGTCACATAAGACACAGAGAGTCTGGATCATGCATGTTATTGTATGTTTTTCAATTTTTACTTTGAGAGAGACATTTGACTCGGGGCTGCTAAGGAAAACAAACATATTTTAAAGATATCTTGAATTCAAAATTTGAGTCTAAGGATATGTTACTTTGGAAAAGAGGTTCTGCTTTTGTTTCCACAGAAGATGAGAACTTGTGGATTTCTTCTAAGCTAATGTGGTTTGATGGAACAAGAGCCCCTGAAAGTTCTCTATGAATCCTAAAAATACTTTGCTCAACAAACAGCAGGAAGCAGTTTGGAGAAAACTACTACCGAATTCCCAAAATGATTGTTTATGAATGTTTGTTTTCATTTAAAGGGTGTTGATTATAAGTGGTTAATGGTCACACTAACTTTTTTTCTGAAAAGTGTGAAGGTGAGGGTATGATTTAGAGACAAATTTAAGGTCATTTTTTTTGCACTGTGTATGTCTATTTTTTGCTCTTGTTTAAGGGATTATGTTTTTACAGTTCATTTAAAAATGTAATATATAATTAAAATTTATAGATTAATAGATAGTCATTTATAATAGTCAAACTTGTAGTCATGTTAGATTTTTTATACATACAGAGATATATTTCAGTTAGATAATCTTCAACACTTCAAAGACCTACAGAATATGGCATTTAAAATATTTTAAGATCTTAGACTTTTCTTGACAGTGAGACATGTTTGCTTCTGACAGTCCCAATTACTTCAGAGAGGTTGATGGACATTGAAGAAACTCATTATGGAATTTGCCTTCAATGTAACAAGGCTCGCCACTTGGGCAAGAAACTGCTGTTTTCTGGGCTGCTTGATGATATGCTGTATGAACTGGACATGCAAGACCCACAGAAAAATGACTAGTGAACTTGCCTATAGAAGGTGAGAAAGTCTTTCAGGGTTTTTGCTTCATAAAATCGTCTACCAGACTTTCTGCAAGACACAGAAGAAAGTGACTGAAAAACTGCCAATATAGGTGAAACAGCCTTTCAAATTTCCTGCTTCATGGAAAAGTCTGCCAGATATTATGGGCCTATAGGCTGAAGATGGATGCCGCAATGTTATAGAAGAACTTTGGTGACTGTCCAGGCTGCAAGATGTCTCTGTCAAGTCTAGAATTTTGGAAGTTGCTTACAATGCAGTTACTGTTTACTTAGTTAATATTATATCCTTCTGGGGTCTTTCAAGAGGTAAAGACAGATAGTTATAGTTTTCCTTAATTATGATAAAAGATAAATTAGATATAAAACTTTATCCTCACAAATATAGGATAGATGATTGAATATTTTCCTTAATTTGCCAAATAGTAAATGGACTAAATAGTGTAACTATAATTTTTGCTTGATAACTGTTTTGTATATGTAATTTTACTATGTTAAAATTATAAAAGTTAAAACCTTTTTTTTTATTTAGACAGAAAAGGGAAAGTGATATGGGATTTCCTTCTGTATATGTGTTGCTTTTACTGGTTAATGAATAAAGTTGTTTTTGTCTATGGCAGGGAAGTATATAGCCAGGAGGGAAATCTGAATGGAAATAGAGAGAGAAAGTAGGCAGAGTCCGGGAGACACCATGTAGCTGCCAAAGGAGAAAGATGCTAGATCCTTACCAGTAAGCCACAGCCTCGTGCTGATACACAGATTAATAGAAATGAATTAATTTAAGTTTAAGAGTTAGTTAATAAGGGGGCTGGAGAGATGGCTCAGTGGTTAAGAGCATTGCCTGCTCTTCCAAAGGTCCTGAGTTCAATTCCAGCAACCACATGGTGGCTCACAACCATTTGTAATGAGGTCTGGTGCCCTCTTCTGGCCTGCAGACATTCACACAGACAGAATATTGTGTACATAATAAATAAATAAATATTTAAAAAAAGAGTTAGTTAATAAGAAACCTGAGCTAATAGAAAGAGCAGTTACAATTAATATAGTTTCTGTGTGTTTTTTTTTTTGTGTCTGAGTAGCTAGGAAACAAATGAGCAGACTCAGCCTATAGACTGTTAAAAATGTAGGTGAGTAAACTAGGGTGAAACAATAAGAAACATTTTTTCTGCTTCCAGGTTCCTGCTTTGAGTTCCTGCACTGGCTTCCTAAATCATGATCTGTAACCTGTAAGCTGAAATAAACCCTTTCTCCCTTTAAGATGTTTTTGGTCATGTTTATCATAACAACAGAAAACCATTGAGGACATACAGAAATTTTGAGCAGATAATGTGTTTTCATTTCTCTGGAATAAATTCTCACATGTAAAGTTGTAAGCCCTAGATAATAATGTGTTAAAAATCTATAAGAAGCCAGCCAATCGGTTTTCAGAGCTAATACATGACTTTATATATCCCCACTAGCAATGTATGAGTGATATGATTGCTCTGCATATTTTCAGTATTTGATGTTGTTGCTCTTTATTTTACTCTCTGATATTTGTGCATTTGACAAAATCAGTTAGTTGAGTCTTTTGGAGATACTATCTTTATTTTTTATTCCATTGTACTGTGCCTGTTGCTCTACCAACTACATATTGTGTTGCTTGTTGCAGCTTTACACTATGCCTTTATACTGAGCAATGCAAGTTGCCTGACTTTATTCTTCAATATTGGCTTGATCATTTCAATGTTCATTTACATTCCAGAATAAATAAGTATATAAATTACATTTATACATGTCCTTCATGGTTAATGCCTCATTATAATCTATATAAGAAATTTCAATTGTTTATTGACAAAATATATAGGAAAGCAGCAAATTGCTATATGTTGACATTCTATTCTGTATATTTGAAATACTGGTTTATTTGCTAATATGCAAACAGCTGAGATCTTGATTGGTTTGCTTGGGATAGCACTGAATGAATAGATAAATATGGGAAGAATTGGTATCACACACTAATTTATGAACACATATTTGCACGTTCTTATATTCTTTTCTTTTATCAGTTCTCTCAATTTCTTCTGCACACACACATATTTATACATGACATATATTTTTTACTGCTTTTAGAATTGATATTGCACATTAAAAATTCCACTTGTTCATTGAGAATATATAGTACAGCAGTGGATTTCTGTATATTGACAGTCTATTCTGTACATTTGAAACACTAGTTTGTTCAAGGAGTCTTTGTCTTCCTTGACTTTTTTCTTTGAATTTTTCTCTTCTTCTTAGGTTTATTGGAGTTTTCTATATAGACAGTGATTATTTTAGGGGGAAATCATGTAGTTTAACACTTTTAAATATGATACTGGATGGAATTTTCCTTTATGATTTTTCTTGTTGAATGACTTTCCTTCTACTCTTAGTTTATGGATTTGACCATGAGTAGAAATTTAGTTTTCTCAAGAGAATATTTGTTTATGTAACCATATAATTTTTCTGCTTTAGCTTTGAATGTGAAGGATTATAGTAACCCATTTTCAAGTATTGAACTAGCCTTGCTAATAATAGGTCAATTGCACTTATTAATGGTGTATTTTTTCTATATACATTATTATATGTAATTTGATTTTGTTGTCAAATTTGTAATCTATTTTCATAAAATATTTTTTCTGCAGTTTCCTTTCTGATAATGTTCTACTCTGATTTTGGTATGAAGGTAATTCTAGCCTTATAGAGTAGTGCTATCTGGGCTACTGTTCTCTGGGAAATGATTGTGGCAAATTGATAATTATCATCTTTTAAATATCTGAAAGAACTCATAGGTGAAACTAAGAGAGACCAATATGTCATTTATAGAAGACTTTAAGTTATTGACTTAACTTAAATATAGGGATATTTGGTCTATCTGCTTCTATTCAGTCAATATTCCTTTTCTTTGAGTTTTAGTAAAGTTATAAAAATGTGCCAGTAAAAGTTTAATTTAGTTATTTTTTTGTTATTCTATTACTAAACGTGGAACCAGCAATAGTAACTTCTATTTTATTTCTGATATTGAAGATTTGTGTATTTAATCTTATTGTTAGTGAGCTTTGTTATAGAATTTTCAATATTATTTGTCTTCAAAGATTTGGAGGATAGAATGAATGAAGGAAATATGGGCAGCATTAACTGGAAATGGGAGAGGAAGGGTAATATAGTGGAAGAGGGATGAAGGACTGCAAATAACACCAAGAATGTTTGAGAAAGCCAGATGAAAGAACATTATTTTATAAGTTTACTTTTTATAATGTAGTTATGACTTATTCCATGTGAGGTGATAATCTTGTCTTATTCCATGTGAGGTGATAATCTCTCCCTAAGATGTAAATTATCTAAAATATACCCGGTGTCAGACATGGGAAATCTCCTTTAAAGTTGTTGGTTTGTGGGGTTCAAGAGATTACATCAACAATAAAGGCTATTACTATTGCCCTTAGTGCATCCTAGAACTTGAAGGTAAGACTCTGCTGCTGACAATACCACAAAAATCTGAAACAGGACTTGAAAGAATAGGACTGGTACTGACCTGGAACTGGAAGCCTGTTCTCTGAAGACTAGCTCTTAGACTATCAGAAGATGCTATGCAAGCTGCTAAGAGAGAAAAGCAGTCAAAAGCTCCACCCAACTGTAAATCCTACATACTAAGCAATGACCAGCCTGGTAAGATATCTCTAATTGCTCAATAGCATCATCTTTATCTTGGGAGTAAACAATAGCTATCTAATTGCATTTATGGTTTTCTCAATAGGAGGGAATTCATGCCTTACTGCTGTCATTTTCCAAGTGTGTATAATTTCTTACTGAATTCTAAATATTAACATTTATACTCACCACCATGCGAACCTCTTACTCTTCATTGAAGAAGCTTCTTTCTGCAGCAGAGACCATTACTGAAATTTACAACTGGTCAAAACGCAGAGAACAACTGGCAGCCCCAACTGATGCATTTACAATGCAACCTCTAAACATAAGATTCAAGAAAAATGATGGAAGAGGGATGAGAAAGTGTGTAAGAGCCAGAAGACCAGGTTGTCTCCTGCTAGATAGTGTCTTCAAGACATTTTACAGAGATGCAGTAGTCATGAAATCTCAGCAATATGGTTGTAGAAGCAAGACCAGCATAATGACAGTATCAGTTGACAAGCTGATGTAGATAAAGGAAAATTCATAAGGCCTCGCCTCTAGATAAGGAGGCTTCTAAGTGATGAAAACAATTATCTAGGAACAGGAATCCTAATAGGCAATCAACCTTTGTGTGTGTGTGTGTGTGTGTGTGTGTGTGTGTGTGTATGTGTGTGTGTGTGCGCGTGCGCGTGCGTGCACTCGCGCACGTGTGTGTGTAATGTAGCAAGACCAACTGTAAAAATAGATGAGTTATGGAATTAACCTAGATGTCCAACAGTAGAGGAATGGAAAAGAAAACTTGGTATAGACCCACAATTTTTTGTTTTTCCATGAAGAACAAAGCTACGTTGTTTGTAGGCAAATGATTGTAAGTGAACTAGACCGGTCTTTGAAAGGCAAGAAGGTTTTTGCTCTCAATTGTGGCTCCAAGATTTCATATCTATATTAAATTATATATGCATATATAACAAAAAAGTGGAAGCAAATTGTCTAGGGAAACAAAGGGGAATAATGAGAGGGATAATTGAAAAGGAGGAAGAATGGGAGACTATGCTCAATATATGTGCTCTATATACTTGAATGAAAATGTGCGTATGTAATACAGAATCATTCACAATGAATGCACACAATGAAAAAAGGAAGAAGTTGGAGATTGGAGAGGAGCTCTATGAAAGCCTGTGTTCCAGATAGCACATTGCTGCTTCAGCTGTAAACATATAGCAACTTTGGATACCTGCGCCAGACTTCTATAACAGCAGCAAAAATGAAAACAGGCATGGGAATTGGAGGAGAGCTAGTCAGGAAGAAAAAGGGAGTAATCAAGAGGAGCAGAGGGATGACAGAAAATAGAGAGGGGTACATATGATCATAAGGCATTCTATATTCTAATAAAACTTTCAAAATAAAAATAATGAAAAATAATTGCCTTTGTTTTAATTGATTTTTCTCTCTTTCTTACTATTACTGTCAGTTTGTGCACAATTATTAAAATTAATTTTTAAGTTAGTATGAAAAATAATGGGTTTCATTATGATATTTTGAAATTCACATATCACTGTACTTTATTCTTATTTATTCCCCTTCACTACCGTCCCCCAACCAACCTTCTCCCTCTCATGCTCGTCCCCTTCGTACTCTCAAATAGGCCCCCCTCTCAAGTCATGTGACCTTATTCTATTTCCCATGCATCTTCTCCCTCCCATTTTCGTTAAACTTCTTAGTTCCCTCTCATTTGATTTTTAAAATTATTTAATTTCTTCTGTTTGCTTTAGTTGTTCATTTGCCAGTTTCCTAACGTGAAAGCTTGCACTTTTCATCTTGGACCTGCAAAGTTTTTTAGTATATCTATTTAATGCAGTCTGTTTTCCTTTTAGCTTGCTTTTGTTGTCTGTCACAAATTTTTATAAATAGAAATTTCCTTTTTAATTAATTAAAACTATTTAAAATTATCTTAACATGTGTTTATTGGCCCACTAGTTATGCAAATGTGAATTTTTAATTTCCAAATATTTGAGACTTTGGTCTATCTTTTTATGAATTTCAAGTTTAATTCCATTAGATGGTGAAGTCATACCATCTAAGTGAGTGACTTCAATTACTTTAAATTTGGTAAGGTCTTTTTTGTTTAAAAAATCATTTTAATATCACCCATAAGTTGATAACAAAATTGAAATGAAGTTGCAGATATTTCTCACATACCTTTTACCACATGTGTGTAGAACCTTTCTCATTATCAATATTTTCTACCAGGGTAGTATATTTTGTTATAAGTGATGAAATTGCGTGGATCCATCACTACCACTCAAAGGCTATTGTTTTCATTAGTGTTTATTCTTGGTATTATACATTTTGTGAGTTTGGACTAGTATTTAATGAATAACATACATCCTTCACAATGGTGTTATCTAGGGTGTATTCACAGCCTTAAAATTTCTTTGTGTTCTGCCATCTCTTAATCTTTCTACTTATTAATTTCCGCTGATACTTTTCTTTTTTATCTTCATAGTTTGTCAGAAAACCATATTTATTGAAAATATACAGTGTATGCCCTTTCTAGAATGGTTTATTTCATTTAGTACAAACATTTCCATTGGATCTTTTCATGGATTGATGGCTCAATTCCTTTTAACATTCAATCAATCATATTCTTCTGTCTAGATGAACCACCATTTATCTATTCATCTATAGAAGCACACCTTTGTTCTATGCCTCAAATATGGTTTATCTTGATTAATGTTCCATGTGTATTCAAGAAAAATGTGAATTGTGCTGTGGTGTTAGATATTTAATAATGTCCGATGGGCCAAGGTCACTAATAGTAAAATTGAGAAAATTTTTTTCCTTACTAATTTTTTGTGTACTTAATCTATCTTTATCAGTAATGACAGTCCCTGTTCCAGAATCAGTCTTGTTTAGCTATAACAGTGCTAGTGCTATATCTGCCCTCAAATTTTTTTCTTTTAACCTACTTATCTTTACCAGCAGAGTTTTGCTTAAACACAAAGCTGTTCTTATTGGTCTTTAGTGCTGCACTTTGATAAGTGACATTTAGGATTGCTGTTGCTATATTTAGATTAATTTTTGCCATATTTATGTTTTCTATTTGTTGTAAGAGGTACTTTTCTCTTCTTAACTGAGCATTTTACATGATTCCATTTTTAGCTCATTCTTTAGAGAGTATCAACTATACATATATATCTCAAAAAACTTTCAGAGATTGTACTAAACTTTACTGCATGTATTTTAATTAATTTATGTCTACTTAAATTTTTTAAAATTCCTCCCTTTGGTCCATTAATGCAATATCGTTTTTATTTCAGTTATGCATATGTTAATATTACCTCACGTTACTATGCATAAGTTAATAAAAAATTTTAAGAGGACTTGCGGCTCCAGTGATAACTCAGTGGTAAAGCACACTTACTGAATTTGCAGAGGGCCTGGGTTCAGTTCCCAACACCGGCATGAAGGTTCTCAACTGTCTGGAACTCTGGTTCCAAATGATCCTCCACCCTTTTCTAACTTCTGAAGGCACTAGGTATATATGTGTTACACATATAAACATATAGGCAAACACTCATACACTTAATATAAAAATAAATCTTTTCTGAAAGTTAGAGAATTTGAAGTTGTGAGAGAAAATGTAATAACGGTAGGTATGAGCAAAACACACTGTATTCAAGTATGAAATTTCCAAACAGTAAATAAAAAGAAAAACAAGATGAGTTAAAATTTAGAGAGTCTAAGGAAAGCAAAACTAACCCACCATTCTTTTAAAATAGGAGGAGGTTGCATTTCTGACTGTATTATTTTTCTTCTATCTTAGGAAATCTTTAACTATTTCTTGTAAAAACGTACTCCTGGAACAAAATGCTTTTTGACTTCATCCTAGGAACTTTTCTTTCCCTTTCCTTTGGTGAGATAATTTTATTAAGTAATGAATTCAGTGTTGGCTTGTCTTTCCCTCATTCTCAGAAGTTGTGTTTCTGTGTCTGGGTTACCTCACTCAAAATAATGTTTTCTAGCTCCATCCATTTACCTGCAAAATTCAAGATGTCATTATTTTTTTCTGCTGTGTAGTACTCCATTGTGTAAATGTACCACATTTTCCTTCATAGGTGGTTTTTGAACATAAAGCAAAGAAAACCAGCCTACAAACCACAATCTCAGAGAACTTAGACAATTATGAAGACACTAAGAGAGACTTACATAGATATAATCTACATGAGAAGTAGAAAAAGAGAAGATCTCCTGAGTAAACTGGGAACATGGGGAACTTGGGAGAGGGTTAAAGCAGGGAGGGGAGAGGCAGGGAGGGGAGCAGAGAAAAATGTAGAGCTCAATAAAAATCAATTAAAAAAATAAAAAAGAAGGCCACTGTAATTCCTACTTGTGTTCTTTTACAAAGTGGTGTTGCTTCTGGCTTCTTAGAAAACTGTATTATTATCTGAGCTTCTCTGTACATGAATATGGTATATTTATTTGAATATTTTAAATACTTGATTTGCTCACTGTATTCTGAGATGCCTAGATTCGTGGCTTGGTGTCTTAACGCTGATTTTTGAAAGTTACCTGTTATGAGTATTTCCAACATTTCTTCTTCATTCTTTCTTATTTATCTTTTTGGGTAATCATTTATAAATAGCCTATTCTGTGAATATTTCTCACAGTTCTTGATGTTCTTAGCTTTTCATTACTTTCTCTCCTTGCTCTAAGGTTTGGAAAATGTCTATGGACCTACCTATAAGATCACTTATCAGCTCCTGAGCTCTGTTGATTCCACTAATGAACCTATTAATAGTATTCATTTTTCTCTTTAGTGTTTTTCATTTTAAAGAGCATTTAAAACATTCTTGATTTGAATTCCCTTCACTCTGATTATATTACTCATCTACTCCTACATGTTGCTTGCTTTTTCATTAAATCCTGTAATATACTTGCTTTAAAATTTCTCTCTGAAAAGTCCTAAATCAATAGTACATAGAAGTCTTGTTCTGATGCCTACGTTTCTGTGCTTTTTCTTATGGTGAACTTTATAATTTTTGTTGAAAACTCAATATACATTTGGTATTAGGAATTAAGGTAACTAAGACTCTAGTTGAGAATTCATTCTCATCTTACAGGAATTGGGTTGTATTTAATCCCTTCCATAATTATAGGTGCCTTGAGCTTCCACATTTTTTAGTGGTTTTGTTTTTATTATCATTTATTTTTTTTTATCATCCCCAGTTGATGTTGTACTTTGCTCAGTTTTTCTGTAAAGGATAGTCTGTATCTTCCAGCTCTTTCAGCTGTAATCCACTAATATTATACTGAAGTCTAATGTGGTATTAAGGTGTGAAGGGAGGGGCGCTAAAATTTGACTTAGTCCATCTTAATCATGCAGAAATGGGGTTTCATGGTGACACTTTTGTGCATGTATATAACATACTTTATTCTTATTCACCCCTTATTGCTCCCTCTTATCCTTGCAGGAGGTAATTTTTATTCTTCTGATTAAATCTATTTTTAATGAACCTGTGCCTCTGAGATGTGATCTTTTCCAAAGAGTTTTTATAGTGAGAGATTTTTCTGTTCTGTTCACTATTGCTTTCCTTTCCTGAAAATGTTTCAGATCACTTTTCTTAAAATTCTCACCCTTCAGCCAGGTCTGATGGGTAGATCATACCTATAAATCCCACTACTTTGAAGGTGGAGGTAGGAGGTTTTCTGGGAATTCAAGTCTACTATTGGTTACATAAGAGATCAGGACTACAGACTAAGATCCTGTCCTAACAACAACAATAAAATCTTCAAAACATCAAAAACAAAATTTTGTATCTTTGGAATGATATTCCTTTATTTAAGACAGGAAGGTTAGAGGGTACTGGAGATTTGAAGAGTCTGGGGATAAAGTTTCAGAATTATTGTTAATGGCTCTAAGAAACCTGTAGAAGTAGATTTACTGTACAGAATGTTCTAGATAAATTTCAGAATGGTGATTTTTCTAGTCTTCCAAAGTCATCAGATTTTTCTTTAGATTCTGGAACCTCTTTGTGTAACCCTGGTAGGACTCCTAGATGGAAAGTGTTGTTTGAATGAAAATAGCCTCCATAGGTTCATATGTTTGAATTCTTAGCTCCTAGTTAGTGACTGTCTGGGAAAGCGTTAGGTGGGGTTCTGGCGTTGGAGGAGATATGTCACTGGAGATAGCATTTGAGGTCTTCAAATCCCATAGTCATACCAGCCTTGTCTTTTGTGCCTCCAACTTGTGCCTCCACCATACTCCTGCTGTGGTGGTCATGGACTCACCCTCCAAAACTACAAACAAGACCCAAATTAAATACTTTCTTTTCTGAGTTGCTTTGGTCAAGGTGTCTCTTCATAACAATATAATGTAACTAAGACAGAAGGTTTATAAAAATGTGGGGACTTCCTAAGCTGTGATACCCCCTAGTTTCCCATACTCATTCTAATCAACACTCATCTCATAAATGTTCCAAAATTACCATTTCAATGTTCCTACCACCTTATGGCCCCAGTGGCTTCTACTCTAGTAAAGCAGATTGCAATTAGTATATACTTTAAGCGTATCTCTTCCTCCAGTTGTGGTATAATAGTTTATACTAGTACCTTAAATATCTAACAAATCCAGGAAACCTTGCTTTTTTCAATATTTTTATTTCTAATGAGAATATAAAATAATGACTTTATTATGCTATATTTTTGTTTCTCCTCTACTCCCTTATCCATTTCCTGTGCTCCCATGCTCATATATCTTTAGTTTCCAGTTCTTTCTTTTTTATTAGTTCTCTGAGAGTTTTGTATGCATTTTGATGATATTCACACCACTCAACTCTTCCTGTTTCCAAACCATTCTCTACCCACTTAAATTTGTGACCTTTTCCTTTAATTCATCAAGACCAGATTTTTGTGGCCCAAATATTTTTGAATATATGATATTAGAGAAAATTGTCACTTATACTCCCAGCAGATAAAAATTGCAAATAACTTCCTAGCAAGGCATAGAATTTCTTTTTTTAACATGTATTATTAATTTATTTACTTTATTTTTTTTAATTGTCAGCCAGTTTTTCCTCCCTTCACTCCTCCTGTTCCCTGCCACCTTCTTTCTTCTACCCCCACCCATCTGATCCTCTTCTGGCTCTATTCATAACGGGTAAGGCCTCCCATGGGAGTCAACAAAGCATGTTATATCAAGTTGAGGCAGGACCAAGCTCCTCCCCATCACATCAAAGGCTGGGCAAGGCATCCCACCATAGAGCATAGGTTCCAAAGAGTCAACTCATGTACCAGGGACAGATCCTGGTCCCAATTCTAGGGGCCCCACAAAAGACCAAGCTACATAACTGTTACCCACATAGAGAAGGCCTAGGTCCATCCCATGCTGACTCCCTAGCTGTTGGTCCAGAGTCCTTGAGCTTCCACAAGCTTAGGTCAACTGTCTCTGTGGGTTTCCCTGTCATCATCCTTACAACACTTTGTTCATATAATCCCTCTTCCATCTCTTCCTCCTGACTCCCAGAGCTCAGTCCAGTGCCTGACTGTGGATCACTGTATCTGCTTCCTTCAGTTGCTGGATGTAAGGTCTATGGTGACAATTAGGGTAGTCACTAATCTGATTATAGGGTAATGCCAGTTCAGGCACCCTCTCCAACATTTCTAGGAGTCTTAGTTGGGGTCATCTGTGTCAGTTTGTGGGAGTTTCCCTGACATCAGGTTTCTTCCTAACCCTGTAATTGCCCCATCTCTATCAAGATATCTCTTTCATTACTCTTCCCCGTCTGTAGCCCCCAACTCAACAATCCTGATCCCTAATGCTCCTACTCCTCCATCCCATTCCCTCTATCCCTACCCCAAGTTCACACTGGAAATCTCATCTATTTGCTCTTCCCAGAGAAATATATGCATCTCTCTTAGGGTCTTTCTTGTTACCTAGCTTCTCTGGGGCGGAAGACAGTGAAGGCATAGTATTTCATTCTTAACTCCAGTCCATGATAGAATGTGATCTAATTTTCACTTGCTCTTTTGAATGATGTCACAAATATTGTAACTTTATAGCTGTTTCGTTTGAATTAGAATGATCCCTATGTGCTCGTATATTTGAGTGCTTAGTTATCATGGAGTGCAGATATATGTTACCTTTGAAAGTTTGTGTGTTTTCCGAGAAAGGGGACCAGATACCAATGAAAATGTGTGGCCCTGGTGATCCACCCTTCAGAGTGCTTCTGTTTAAGTTTCCTCAGAGTTCTGCATTCAGAACAACCTCAAGGCTGTTAGCTGAGTTGGTTCAACCTCACAGACTATTCTAGACTTACTGAAGGTAAGCCCTGAACTTTTCCATTACACAGACTGGATAGCAAATGTTACAGCTAGTTTTCTTAGGACTTAAGCATTATCTCAATTTTCTCAGGGTCCGCTGGGTATGTTATTGTCTCCAGACAACAGGAAGCAGTCTAGAGAATACAATGACCATATTACCAAGAGGTGGTTTTTGGTGATACAGTAGGTTATGGACATTTGCCATCATTTAGTTGGGATACAGGAATACAGGATAAAAAGACAACTATTTATTTCAAATATTTTATAGTGGTTCGGACTTTTGTATATTGATACAAATTTAAGGTTATTTTTGTTATACCATATATGTGTTTTACTCTTGTTTAAGGTATTGTACCTGTGAAGCTCACTTAAAAATGTAATATGAAGTTCTAGTCCTTGCAAGTTATTATTGCAAACTGTTTAGGATAATTAAGAAATGTATCTTAGCATTTAGTCATTTATAACAATCAAACTTGTAGTCATATTAGGTACAGATCCAAGGTAAAAGAGAGATATTTTAGATAGAAGATCTTCAAATACTTCAGAAACCTACAGAATATGGTATTTGTGCTTAATAACCTAATGCTATTCATGACAGTGAGACAAGTCTGTTCCTGGCAGCACCAATCTACTTTATAAAGGAATGATGGACACTGAAGAACCTCCATATGGAATTTGCTTTCATTTTGGCAAAACTAGCCATTTGGACAAGAAACTTCCCTTGCCTCAACTGTTGACAGTACACTGTGCAAGCTGTACAAGCAGGACACAAAAGAAAGCAACTGCCACACTTTGCCAATAACAAGTGGAAAAGTCTTTTAAAATTCCTGATTCATAGAAAAGTCTGCCAGATAATCTAGGCTGGTAGGTGAAAGATGAATGTCCAACATTGTAGTAGAACCTTGGGTGATTATCTAGGCAGCTAGATATCTTTGCCATTTCCATAGTATTGGAAGCTTCATGGTTTGCACTTTCTTTTTACTCAAGGGATATATCCTTCTCACGTCTCTGATGGAGTTGAAGATTAGATATTTAAAATTATAATTTTCCTTATTACCAAATTCAGAAAAGAAATTTAAATAAGAGATATAAACTTTGTAAGGTTGAGAAACATAAAAAATTAAATTGTTAATCTATTAAAATGTTTTGAAGTCTAAAAAGATAATTTTGGGTTGGTAATACAAGTTAGGAAAGAAAGTAAATTAGGTATACAACTTTGAACTTACAAAAATAGAATAGGTAATGAAGTATTTTCTCTGAATTTGCCAAATACAAATGAACTGAATATTGTAAATGCACTTCTTACTTGATAATAGTTCTTATTGTATATATTTGTACTATGTTAAAGCTAATTTTTTCTTTTTATTTAGACAAAAGGGGTGAAATGTTGCAGAATATATGTTTATCTATGCAAAGATATGCTGCATTTATTTAACTATGTAAAATATATGACATTCATTTATGTTGCAGTACATTTGTTTAACTATGTAAAGATGTGTTGTATTGTTTGCTTATGTAAACATGTATTGCTATTTTACCTTGCCTGCTTAAGACACCTGATGGTTCAATTAAAAAGTTATAGGTGGGACTTCCAGGGAAGCAGAATATGTAGGAGGAGGAATTTAGGCTAGGGGGAACAAAGAAAAGGAGTTGCCCAGGGAAACTCTAGCTAGACATCAGAGGCTTGATAGACAGATTAAGAAAAAGCAGGAATGTAGGACATAAAAACCACTTATAACTGAGTACTTGTGATAATTGTCTTTCTGGGTTTAGATTACCTCACTCAAAATGATGCTATCTTGTAAGAGGAGGGCCTGTTTGTTCATTCTAGCTGCCCAGAACTCAAATAATCACACAGAAACTGTATTAATTAAATCACTGCTTGGCCCATTAGCTCTAGCTTCTTATTGGTTAACTCTTACTTCTTAGTTCAACTCATTTCTACTAATCTGTATATTGCCACATGGTTGTGGTTTATTGGCAAGGTTCTGCATCTGCCTCTGGCAGCTTCATGGCATCTATCTCTCTGCCTTCCAACTCCCAGCATTCAGTCCAGTTTTCCCTGCCTACCTAAGTTCTGCCCTATCAACAGGCTAAGGCAGTTTCTTTATTCATTAATGGTAATCACAGCACACAGATTCCCACATCATTTTCTAGCTCCATCTATTTGCCTGCAAAATTCAAGACGTCATTATTTTTCTGCTGTGTAATAATCCATTGTCTAAATGTACCACATTTTCCTTTTCCATTCTTAGGTTGAAAGACATTTAGGTTGTTTCCAGGTTATGGCTATGACAAACAAGGAAACACTCCTGCATTGTTGATGGGAATGCAAGCTGGTATAGCCCCTTTGGATGTCAGTGTGGCAATTTCTCAGAAAATTAGGAAACAACCTTTCTCAAGACCCAATAATACCACTTTTGGGTATATATGCAAAGAATGCTCAATCGTGCCACAAGGACATGTGCTCAACTATGTTCATAGCAACATTGTTTGTCATAGCCAGAACCTGGGTGCTATTTCTTAAAATTAGGACTCTAATTAATTTAATGATGATAGAAATATTCAGATTATCCATTTCATTTCATTTAGTTTGTTGGTTTGCAAAGAATGAGGTTTTCAAAGTTGAAGAGTTTACAGCTATAAAGTTTTTCTTAGCTTCACCTTATTAGCCTGTAAATATCCAAAGGGTTTTCCACGATGAAGCATCATTCACTAATAACATCAACAATAGGCTTCTTCTTTTCTGGTTTTCAGTATTCCTAAAGATTTTTCACATTTTTCATTACTTAAAATACAGTGTTTTATTTTGATTTCTGTTGCCTTGCCTTTTTTATTTTATTTATTTCTATGGTTTTCTTTATTATTTCTTCTTTCTGCTTAGTTCCAGTTTTGTTTCCTCTTTGTTTTCTAGTTTCTTTAGACAAGAGCTTTGTTACTTTTTGTTTTTTTCTTATGCAAGCATTTTATACTTTATGTTTTTACTTTAGGGTTGCTGGTATATTGCAACATATGTTTTGATTTGTTTTTCTTCATTGTTATTCTGTTGATACCTTTTTATTACCTCTGAGACATTATAACTGATCCATGGTTTATTTAGGTGCTTACTTAAAGTATGGAAGTGTTTTTTCAGCATTTGTACTTTCTCTCATCTTGCTGTTACTGATTTGTAGTACTGTTTCATCCACTGTATGTGTCACACATGTTCAAGTGTAGTAATAAGGCTACGGTGGGCCACTTTCTATTGCTAAGCTTCTGGGTAAGAAAAGGAAGGTTTGGGTCACAGATTTCTGTTGAGTCGGAGCTCATTGATACGCTGTTCCTGTGTTGCTTACCTAGTCATGATGGGGAGGGTTCAAAACTGGTACACCCTTTTCCATCTTTCAAAGCTCTCACTTAATTTATAACTTATTTGCAGGGCTTATACTTAGTACTTAGTATAGAAGAACTTGTAAAGATGGTTCTTATGATTTTTTTCCCTTGGGGACATTTATAAAATATTTAAGTAATTTCTGTAATATACAATTTAGAATGTATAATTCAAGTTTTAAAATATATGAAGACTTACATTCCTGTAATTTAAAGTAATAATACACTCATCATCCCCAAAAGAATCCATGGACTTATTAGCTGTCACTCTCCACTCTTCTCAACCCCCAAGGCTATGTAACTACCAAACTTTCTGTTTTCAACTAGTGCCCATTTAGTATTTCATTCATAGCAAAAGCATGTAGTATGTGATCTTCTGTGAGTGATTTCATTCCGTTTAGCATATTTTCTAAATTTCTCTATGTGGAATCAGAACTTCATTCATTTTTAATACTGATTAATATTTCATCGTATAGCTATTCCATGTTTAATTTGCATTTAACTAGAAAATAATTATGCTTAACATTCTTCATATTTTCCTCCATTCTTTGGTAATGTATCTGTCCAAATCTTTTGCCGTCATTTTAACTGGCATTTTAAATAGAGTATCAATTATTTTTGTGCAATCTGAATAATTCTTTCCAGTTTGTGACTCAACTTTCATTCTCTCGTGTCTTTCAAGAAGTGGAATTTAAATTTCTCTGATAAGTCTATTGTATTATTTAAAAATTCTGTGAATCTTTTTTTGATAACATTGCTAAGAAAACTGCTTAACTCAGGATCATAAGACATATCATTCAGGGTTGACAACAGAGTGAGGAGAAAGGCAATGTAAAGCATGAATTTCAGTGGGAACTAACTCTCTGGAGTGCTTAAGTTTTAGAGAGTGACAGAACCTCAAAATTCTGCACCCTTAAATGTTCTTTTATTGATTTTTATTACTCTCTATATTTTTCTCTGCTCCCCTCCCTGTTTCTCCCCTCCCCTTCAACTCTCCCCCAATGTCCCCATGCTCCCAATTTACTCAGGAGATCTTGTTTTTTTCCACTTCTCATGTAGATTAGATCTATGTATGTCTCTCTTAGTGTCCTCATTGTTGTCTAAGTTCTCTGGGATTGTGATTTGTAGGTTGGTTTTCTTTGCTTTATATTTAAAAACCACTTATGAATGAGTAAATGTGATAATTGTCTTTCTGTGACTGGGTTGCCTTGCTCAAAATGATGTTTCTAGCTCAATTCATTTTCCTGCAAAATTCAAGATGTCATTATTTTTTCTGCTGTGTACTACTCCATTGTGTAACTGTACCACATTTTCCTTATCCATTCTTTGGTCTGGGGACATTTAGTTGCTTCCAGGTTTTGGCTACGACAAACAAAGCTGCTACGAACATAGCTGAGCACATGTCCTTGTGGCACGATTGAGCATCCTTTGGATATATACCCAAAAGTGCTATTGTTGAGTCTTGAGGAAAGTTGTTTCCTAATTTTCTGATAAATAGCCACACTGATATCCAAAGGGCATGTACCAGCTTGCTTTCCCACCAGCAATGCAGAAGTGTTCCCTTTATCCCACACCCTTGCTAGCATAAGTTGCTATCAGTGTTTTTGACTTTGGTCATTCTTACAGGTGTAAGATGGAATCTCAGAGTTGATTTGATCTACATTTCTCTGGTGACTATGGATGTTGAGCATTTCCTTGAGTGTCTTTCAACCATTTTAGATTTCTCTGTGGAGAGTTCTCTGTTTAGATCTGTACTCCATTTTTTATTACATTATTTGTTCTTTTGATGACCAATTTCTTGAGTTCTTTGTATATTTTGGAGATCAGACCTCTGTCTGATGTGGGATTAGTGAAGATCTTTTCCCATTCTGTAGGCTTTTGTTTTGTCTTGTTGACCGTGTCCTTTGCTTTACATAACCTTTTCAGTTTTAGAAAGTTCCATTTATTAATCGTTTCTCTCAGTGTCTGTACTGCTGGGGTTATATTTAGGAAGTCAACTCCTGTGCCATTGTTCAAGTGTATTTCTCTTTCTCAAGTGAGAAAATCTCTTTGTTGACTGAGGTTTTTGTGCTGCCTGATTCCTGCAGTCATTAAGTCCCAATGAAATCACACAGAGGTCTACATTAACTGTAAACTAATTGGTCAATTAGCTCAGACTTCTTATTAACTCTTAGAACTTACATTAGCTCATTATTCTTGTGTATGTTAGCCACGTGGTTCGGTACCTTATTCAGCGTGGCAGTCACATCTTACTTGCTCTGAAGCTAGGTCATAACTGCAGACTAGGATTTCCTTCTTCCCAGAATTCTCCTGTTCTCATTGACCTGCCTCTACTTTCTGTCTGGTTGTCCCACCTGTACTTTCTGCCTGTCTACTGGCCAATCATCAGTATTTTATTAAAATACAATTGACAGGGTACAAACCATTTTTTTAATTAATTAATTTATTTGTTTATAAAAATTTCCACTTCCTCCCCATACCCTCCCATTCCCCCCACTCCCTCTCCTCTTCCTCCCACTCCCTCTCCTCCTCCCTCTCCAGTCCTAAGAGCAGTCAGGGTTTCCTGCCCTGTGGGAAGTTCAAGTTCCTCCCCTCTCCCTCCAGGTCTAGGGAGGTGAGCATCCAAACAGACTAGGATCCCAAAAAGCCAGTACATGCAGACAAAACAAGACCCAGTGCCATTGTCAATGGCTTCTCAGTCAGCCCCCATGTCAGCCAAATTCAGAGACTCTGGATTGATCACAGGCTCGTTCAGTCCCAGTCCAACTGGCCTTGGTGAGCTCTCATTAGATCAGTCCCCTTGTATCAGAGGGTGAACACACCCCTCGCGGTCCTGATTTTCTTTTTCATGTTCTCCCTCCTTCTGCTCCTCATTTGGACCTTGGGGGTTCAGTCCAGTGCTCCAATGTGGGTCTCCGTCTCCATCTCCATCTATTGTCAGATGAAGGTTCCCTCTGTTCCTGCCTTTCTTGCTCACGTTCTCCCTCCTTCTGCTTCTCATTTGGACCTAGGGAGTTAAGTCCACTGTTCCAATATGTGTCTCTGTCTGTATCTCCATTCATCGCCAGATGAAGGTTCTATGGTGATATGCAAAATATCCATCAGTATGGTTATGGGCCAAGGCCAGTTCAGGCACCCTTTTCTCTGCTGCCCAGGGAACAATTTGAGGACCTCTCCTTGGGCCTGGGAACCCTTCTAGAATCAAGTCTCTTGCAAACCCTAAAATGACTCCCTTAGTTGAGATAAATACTTCCCTGCTCCCATATCCATCCTTCCTCCCTCCCCCTCCCATTCCCCCAAGCCATCCCCAATCCTCCCCCTTCCCTTCTCTCTAACTATCTCCCCTTACTTCCACCTCCCCACACCCCTGTGCACCCAAGTTTTCCTGGCACTCCTGTCTACTTCCAATATCCAAGAGGATAACTATATGATTTTCTTCAGGTTCACCTTCTAATTTAGCTTCTCTAGGATCACGAATTATAGGCTCAAAGACCTTTAACTATGGCTAGAATCCACTTATGAGTGAATACATACAATGTTCCTCTTTTTGGGTCTGGGTTACCTCACTTAGTAAAGCGTTTTCTATTTCCATCCATTTGCGTGCAAAATTCAAGATGTCATTGTTTTTTACCGCTGAGTAAAACTCTAATGTATATATGTTCCACACCTTTTTTTAACCATTCTTCTATTGAGGGGCACCTAAGTTGTTTCCAGGTTCTGGCTATTACAAATAGTGCTGCTATGAACATAGTTGAACAAATGCTTTTGTAGTATGATAGGGCATCTCTTGGGTATATTCCCAAGAGTGGAATTGCTGGGTCCTGAGGGAGGTTGACTCCCAGTTTCCTGAGAAACCACCACACTGATTTCCACAGTGGCTGCACAAGTTTGCATTCCCACCAACAATGAATGAGTGTTCCCCTCACTCCACATCATCTCCAGCATAGGCTATCATTGGTGTTTTTGAGTTTGGCTATTCTGACAGGTGTAAGATGATATCTCAAAATTGTTTTGATTTGCATTTCCCTGATCGCTAAGGAGGTTGAGCATGACCTTAAGTGCCCTTTGGCCATTCGAAGTTCATCTGTTGTGAATTCTCTGTTCAGTGCAGTACCCCATTTTTTAATTGGGTTAATTAGAGTTTTAGTGTCTAGTTTCTTGAGTTCTTTGTATATTTTGGAGATTAGACCTTTGTCTGATGAGGGGTTGGTGAAGATCTTCTCCAAGTCAGAAGGTAGCCTTTTTGTCTTACTGATAGTGTCCTTTGCTTTACAGAAGCTTCTCAGTTTCAGGAGGTCCCATTTATTCATTAATTCTCTTATTGTCTGTGCTACTGGGGTTCTACTTAGAAAGTGGTCTCCTGTGCCCATGTCTTGTAGACTACTTCCCACTTTCTCTTCTATCAGGTTCAAAGTGGACGGATTAATGTTGATGTCTTTAATCCATTTGGACTTGAGTTTTGTGCATGGTGATAGATATGGATCTACTTTCATTCTTCTACAGGTTGACATCCAGTTATGCCAGCACCATTTGTTAAAGATGCTTTCCTTCTTCCATTGTATGCCTTTAGCTCCCTTGTCAAAAATCAGGTATTCAAAGGTTTGTGGGTTAATATCCGGGTCTTCTATTCGACTCCATAGGTCCACTTCTCTGTTGTTATGCCAATACCAAGCTGTTTTCAATACTGTCACTCTGTAATAGAGTTTGAAGTCAGGGATGGTAATGCCTCCAGAAGTTCCTTTATTGTTTAAGATTGTTTTGGCTATCCTGGGTTTTTTGTTTTGCCATATAAACTTGATTATTGTTCTCTCAAGGTCTGTGAAGAAGTTTGATGGTATTTTGATGGGGATTGCATTGAATCGATAGATTGCTTTTGGTAGAATTGTCATTTTTACTATGTTGATTCTCCCAATCCAAGAGCAGGGGATATCTTTCCATTTTCTGGTATCCTCCTCAATTTCTTTCTTCAAAGACTTAAAGTTCTTGTCAAATGGTACAAAACATTTTCACACAGCACTCTTCCCACACCCTTTTTTTAAGGAACAAGAACGCTGAATCTAATAACCTCTGTTTAGCTTTTCTCCTGACCATTATCCATAAGAATTTATAACCAACATTCTAAACAAAAGAAAACATCCATAGTCCATTTTTTGGTAATGTGGGTGTAGTTTTCCAGGCTACTTCCTGCTGGTTGGGGGTGCTGATAATCATATGGGGACCTAAAGAAAATTTATAATTATCATTAAGTCATGACTAGAGTATCCTGTGAGGCTTGATCATCTCGGGCAGCAGTCTGGAATCTATTCTGGACATCTGAGCCATCTGTTCCTACCAGTGATTTCTCAGGTGGTCTTCCTTTATCAAACCTGATTTTTCTTAACTCAGAATGAACCTACAGCCTCTCATTTCCTGTGGAAACAAAAACAAAACCTCTTCTCAAAAGTAACATAACCTTTTGACTTCAAATTTGAAGTCAAGGTATTTACAAAATTCTTATTTTGGATTAATTCAGCAGCATTTATAAACAAATATGTTTTGGCAGCTGTCGTTCCTTCCTCAGCATTCAAACAATTCAAAAAGAACATAATAATATACAGTATCCAGACTCTCTGTGTATTTTTCATCTTTACATGGCTTTATTTTAACCTCTTTCTTTTATTTTTGTTTTCAATTTTTGGCTTTTTGACACAGGGTTTCTCTGTGTATCTTTGTCCTAGAACTCACTCTGTAGACCAGGCTGTCCTTGAACTCATAGAGATCCACTTGCCTCTGTCTCCAAAGGACTGGGATTAAAGGTGTGTGCTACTACACCTGGAACTCACAGAGGTCTGTCTGCCTCTGCCTTCCAAGTATTGGGATTAAAGGCGTGTGCCACCATATGCTAATATCTTTTTTTCTTTTTTCTTTATGCTTTTTTTTCTCCCAAGCCTACATATATTTCTAAACACACAGTAAATCATTTAGAGTTTTTTCATCTTTGAAAAAACATCTTTTCTATCTTTACTGTATATTTCCCTCTTTCTGATCACATGGGTCTTTAATTTGCTAAGCAATATGTGTAGGGTTATAGCCGGGACTTTGATGGGTGGATCCAGCTCATTTTTTAGCTTTCTGGGAGTCCAGCCTCATGGCAGAGGTACCGACCAGAGCCCTGTTTATTGCCACAACTCTATGGTATTTCAAAGTCCTTACCAACACCAAAAAGCATGCAGTCAGCTTTTCATCAACACCTTTTAAGTGTTTCGTGGTAGGACCTCTTTAAAAGAGCTGCAAGGTTTTGTAGCTAAGGCTGAGTCAGGAAACCTTACTTAAATGAGAGCACTTGCTTGCCTCTAGCAAGCAGAACAGACCCGAGAAATTGCTCCTACCAAGAAGCAATGCATAATGCTGTTATTTTCTGTCTAGAGTTACTTCCCAAGTTCTCTCAGGCTTTATGTGGATGCAGTAGTCCACATGTTGGGCACCATTCTGTAGGAGGAGGGCCTGCTTGTTCATCCTGGCCACCTGGCTAGCTTAGCCCCAATATAATCACACAGAAACTGTACTAATTAAATCACAGTTTGGCCTACTATCTCTAGTTTCATATTGGCTCTTTCTTACATCTTAATTTAATGCATTTCTATTAATCTGTGTATCGCCATGTGTCAGTGACTGACCAGGTAAAATTCCCAGCATCTGTCTCTGACAGATCCATGGTGTCTCCCTGACTCTGCTTTGTTCCTCCCAGAATTCAATTCCATCTTCCTTGCCTTCCTAAGTTCTACCTTATCAACAGGCCAGGGCAGTTTCTTTTTTCATTAACCAATGAAAGATGCACATGGACAGAAGGACCTCCCTCACCATCTTTTCTATAAGGTTCAGTGTGACTGGCTTTATTTTGATGTGTTTGATTCATTTGGACTTGAGTTTTGTGCATGGTGATAGATATGGGTCTATTTTCATTCTTCAACATATTGATATCCAGTTATGCCAGCACCATTTGTTAAATATGTTTTTTTTTCCATTTGATATTTTTTTTTGCTTCTTTGTCAAAAATCAGGTGTTCAAAGGTATGTGGTTTAATATCTGGGTCTTCGATTTGGTTCCATTGGTCCTCCTGTCTCTTCTTATGCCAATACCAGACTGTTTTCAGTATTGTAACTCTGTAGTAGAGTTTGAAGTCAGGGATTGTGATAACTTCAGAAATTCCATTTTTTTATTGATTTCTATTGAGTTCTACATTTTTCTCTGCTTGCTCCTCTCCCTGCCTCTCCCCTTCCCTTCAACCCTCTCCCAAGATCTCCATGCTCCCAAATTAATCAGGAGATCTTGTCTTTTTATACTTCCCATGTAGATTAGAACTATGTATGTGTCTCTCAGTGTCCTCATTGTTGTTTAAGTTCTCTGGGATTGTGATTTGTAAGCTGGTTTTCTTTGCTTTATATTTCAAAACTACTTATGAGTGAGTACATGTGATAATTGTCTTTCCGTGTCTGAGTGCGACACAGCAGAAAGATAACTTTATCTTGAATTTTGCAGGAAAATGGATGGAGTAAGAAAACATTAATTTGAATGAGGTAACCCAGAAGTTCTTTTATTGTTCAGGATTGTTTTGGCTATCTTGGGTTTTTGCTTTTCCATATGAAGTTGAGTACCATTCTTTCAAGGTCTGTGAAGATTTTTGCTGAGATTTTGATGGGCATTGCATTGAATCTCTAGATTGCCATTGTTACTATGTTAATTCTACATACCCAAGAGCATGGGAGATCTTTCCACTTTCTGGTGTCTTCTTCAATTTCTTTCTTCTAAAATTTAAAGTTCTTGTCATACAAGTCTTCCACTTGTTTGGTTAAAGTTACTCCAAGATATTTTATGTTATTTGTGGTTATTGTGAAGGGTATGCCTTCTCTGATTTTTTTCTCCAGCCCTTTTTTCATCTGAGTACAGGAAGGCTACTCATTTTTTTAGTTAATCTTGTATCCTGCTACATTACTGGAAGTGTTAATGAGTTATGGAAGCTCCTTGGTAGAAATTTTTTTTTTAAAAAAATATTTATTTATTTATTTGTTATGTATACAATATTCTATCTGTGAGTATGTCTGCAGGCCAGAAGAGGGCACCAAACCGCATTACAGATGGTTGTGAGCCACCATGTGGTTGCCGGGAATTGAACTCAGGACCTTTGGAAGAGCAGGCAATGCTCTTAACCTCTGAGCCATCTCTCCAGCCCCCTTGGTAGAAATTTTGGGACTGCTTTTGTAAACTATCATATTATCAGCAAACAGTGAGAGTTTGACTTCTTTTTTTCTGATTTGTATTCCCTTGATCTCTTTTTGGTGTTTTATTGCTCTAGCTAGGACCTCAAGAACTATATTGAATAGATATGGAGAGAGTGGAAAACATTGTCTTGTTCCTGATTTCAGTGGAATCGCTGAAGGTTTCTCTCCATTTAGTTTGGTGTTGGCTGTTGGCTTGCTGTATATTGCATTTATTGTGTTGAGGCATGTTCCTTGTATCCCTGCTTTCTCCAAGATCTTTATCATGAAAGGTTTTTGTATTTTGTTGCAAGTTTTTTCGGCACCTAATAAGGTGATCATGTGGTTTTTATTTTTCAGTTTGTTTATATTGTGGATTATGTTGACAGTTTTTTGTATGCTGAACCATCCCTTGCATCTCTGGGATGAAGCCAACTTAATCATGGTAGATTATGGTTCTGATATGTTCTTGGATTCAGTTTGCCAGTATTTTATTGAGTATTTTTGCATCATTATTCATGAGTGAGATTGGTCTACAATTCTCTTTCTCAATAATGTCTTTTTGTGGTTTGGGTATCAGGGTAATTGTCACCTCATAAAAAGAGTTTGGTGATGTTCCTTCTGTTTCTATTGTGTAATAGTTTGAGGAGTATTGATATTAGTTCTTCTTTGAAAATCTTGTAGGATTCTGAGCCAAAACTATCTGGTTCTGGGCTCTTTTTGGTTGGGAGACTTTTGACAACTGTTTCTATATCTTCAGTCATTATAAGTCTGTTTAATTTGCTTATCTGATCTTGATTAAATTTTGGTAAGTGATATTTATCCAGAAAGTTGTCCATTTCCTTTAAGTTTTCTAATTTTGTGGAGTACAGATTTTCAAAATATGACCTGATGATTCTCTGTATTTCCTCCATGTCTGTTGTTATGTCCCCCTTTTCATTTCTGATTTTGTTAATTTGGATATTCTCTTCTCTGTCTTTTATTTAGTTTGGATAAAGGTTTGTCTATTTTGCTGATTTTCTCGAAGAACCAACTCTTTGTCTCATTGATTCTTTGTATTGCTTTCTTTGTTTCTATTTTGTTGATTTCAGCTCTCAATTTGATTATTTCCTGCTATCTAGTTCTCTTGGGTGAGTTTGCTTGTTTTTGTTCTAAAATTTTCAAATGTTCTGTTTATTAACAAGTGTGGGATTTTCCCAGCTTCTTTATGTAGGCATTTAGTGCTATAAACTTTCCTCTTAATACTGCTTTCATTGTATCCCATACATTTGGGTATGTTGTGTGGTCATTTTCATTGAATTTTAGGAAGTCTTTAAATTCCCCCCTTATTTCTTCCTTGTTACATTGATGATTCAGGTGAGCATTGTTTAATTTCCATGTGTTTGTGGGCTGTCTGGAATTAGTATTGTCGTTGACTTCTAGTTTCAAACCATGGTGATCTGATAGGATACATTGGGTTATTCCAATTATTTTGTATTTCTTGAGGTTCCAGATTCACTCCTGGACCTGCAGAGATCTCTGGTTCCTGCCTACTCCCTCAGAGGTTCCAGATTCATGCCCAGACTGGCAGAGGTCCTGGCTCAGGCCTTGTTCCTAGGAGGTCCTAGACTCACGCCCACACCCAGAGGGGTCCTGGCTTATGTCTACTCCCTTAAAGATCCCAGATTCATGCCCAGACCCTCAGTGGTCACTGGCTCTGGCTCACTTGCTCAACAGTTACCCCCTTTTTCCTGTTCTGGCAGAATTTTCTGTCTCGGGTCTGCTCTTAACCAGGTCACTGTCTCAATCCTGGTCCATTAGTGTCCCAGGACTGGATTGGCCCCCAGCTTCTACTCACATGGAACTTGCTTTCTGAGGCCCACTCTGGCCTAGGTTCTGTTAAATTGTTTTTATCACACCATTCTTGGTGCTATTTTGTCTTGCTTTGTTCCAGAAAATTTTCCATTTTCTTTGAAATCATTAATTGAGAGCCATTGTATTTTTCTATTGTTAATATGACTATTATGAACATGCTATTTTTCTTGCAGATCTTTTCATTCAAGTATATATTCATAAGTAAGCAACTTGCAGCATATAGCAACTTTATAATTTTTTTAAGAAACTACTCAATACTTCTTAAGAATTGTGTCATTTGTAGCCCTAAAAACACTGTATAAGATTTCCAATTTCTTCCAACATTTAAGTATATATTCTTCAAAATCATCTTTATTGAATTATAAGCCATACAGTACAAAATAAGTTCATTTTCCATGCCCAGTTTGATGCCATTAATTAATTCATTATTTTAACTACTATGATACAGAGAATTTTCATTACCCCCTGCTTTTTATCATGTCCTTGTAGATTTAATTCTTTTTAACATCTAATTATATGCTTCTCATCATTATAGTCTCATTTTTAGAGATCTGTAATTCTACTCAATTGGAATTGAACAGTACATCTTTGGTTTGTCAGTACAGTTTTGTGCAGCATACTGCTTTTGATGTTCATCATTTCTGATTGGCTGTATCAATGTTTTCATCCTTCTTATTTGCCAAATGTTTTATTGTATAGGATTATTTATAATTATGATTATACATATTATATATTTTATAATTTGCATAATAATTAATCAATTGATTTCTTTTCGAATTGTTTTAGTTTGGGTTTATTATAAACTGAACTCTTATACATATTCATGTACATGTATCTATGAGGTCACTCACTTTCATTTAATTAGGGTATTCTTGGCAAAAAGACTTTTGACTCCCAAGTATAGTAAACAGTGTGATTAACTATTGATTTCCTATGAACATTTCTTATTTTCAACACGATGTGATTAAAGGATGAGTTTTTCTTCATCGTATGTCCTTGGCAATTTTGTTAAAATCTAGATAACTAATTGGCTATATATGTGTAAATCTATTTTCCTCTATTTGTTTCTAGTCACCTATATAACTATGTAACTATATATAATATATATATATTATAACTATATAACTATGATAAAACTAATATTATAAAATCTTGCTGAAAAATTCTTGCCTTGAAATCATTTTGCATATATTCAACCTTGCTCTTTTTAATAAGTGATTGTGTTGATTATTTCAAATTCTTTGCTTTTTGTATAGATTTGAAAATAAGTATATTAAATTCTAAGAAAATGTGCAGTCATTTATATCAGTGTTCTATGAAGTATACTGGCTCTTTTAATGACATAAGTTGATATCTTAATACGGAATATTTCATATGGGATGAAATATATCTTTAAAAATTCAACTTTGCCTGGTGGTGGTGGCACACATCTTTAATTCCAGCACTTGGGAGGCAGAGGAAGGCACATTTCTTTGAGTTCAAGGCCAGCCTGGTCTACAAGTGCTAGTTCTAGGACAGGCTCCAAAGCTACAGAAAAACCCGGTCTTGAAAAAAAATTTGGTTTTACTTATTTTTAAGCAGAAATACTTAATACTTTCCAGTATTTTTCATATATTAGACAAATTTAATCCTACATGCTTAATTTTTATTGATACTTTTGGAGTTCCAGTTGTATATTGCAATCTGTTTGCTTTTAATTATACATTTCTCATTGTCTTCTTGTACTGGATAGGAAGACCAAGAAACTCATTATATGAGTAGTAAAAGAAAATATTACTGCTGTTCCCTACTATAGGAAGATTTCAATTCTAATTAATAATATGATGTAACTTTAAAAATCCCCTCATTGGTTGAAAACATTTAATCCATATATAGTTTCCTAATTTTTAAAAAAATTGAAATTTTCACATATTTTCTATGTTTATTGAAATTAAGACAACTATGTTTATAATTATATAAATATGATCAATTGCATTAGCTGGTTTTATGCTTTAAATCAACTTTGTATGCTCAGAATAAATCATAGTTCCCCATATCAGGTTGCTCTTTTGCATATTTTTGAATTGAAGTCTCTAACATTATGTTAGCATTTCTTTTGATTAGGCTTATGAAAATAGTGATGCCTATATGAGTTATATTTCATTTGGCAATTCTTTAAGGATTATTGTCTTTGAGAATTGTTGAGCATTTCCCTCTTTTTTCTTTTCTGAATAAATCTGAGTAAGCTTGGTATTCTTCATTCTTTTAATTTTGACAATACAGGCTTAAAAGTATGAAGGCTTGATATTTTCTTCATGAAACTAGGAAAGGTTTTTGTTACAAATTCCATTTCTCAAGTCCATATAGTCCCCTTGATATTTTTATTTTCTTTGTGATATTAAAACAAAGCCTCATGCCTTTAAACAATTGGATCTATTCATCTCAGTTACTAAATGTATTGGAGTAGAGTCATTTTTATTATCTACTTATTGTCTGTGCTCCCTGCATGTGCATCTTATTTAGTACCGATAGCTGCAATTTGTGTTGTTGGTTTCTTTCCACTCAACTAGTCTTACAAGCATTTTATCTGTTTCATTAATTACGTCAAAGAAACAACTTTTGCAGTTCTGCTTTGACATTGTTGATTTTTATTGGTAGTTAATTTTATATCTCATTGATTTCCAATCTTATTTTTATTATTTCCTTCTTTTTTACTCACTCTGGGCTTAAATTACTCTTTTTATCTTAGTCTTACAGGTTGGAAATCAAAGCAGTTGTTTTCAAATGTTTCTTTTTATTTTAAGCACTTAAAGCAATGTATTTCTCTTTAAGATTTGCTTAAGTTACAGTCCACAAATTTTGATATGCTGTGTTTTTATTATTATTGTTTAAAAATATTTCACAATTCTCCCTATCGTTTCTCTTTTCAATTCCCAAGATACTTAAATGAGTTTTACTTTCTAAATATTCAGGGGTTTAAGAGTTATTAGTCTACAATTAATTTTTCATGTAAGTCCATTATAATTAGATAACACACTGTGTGTATTTTTTAACTTACAAATTCATGAAGGCCACTTAAAATTTGCACAACATGTGGTCTATATTTGGAAATGTTTCATATGCATTTGAAACAGTATTCAACAGTTCTAAGTTGCAGTGTTCTCAGAATTTTAATTAAAGTAAAATGGTTGATTTATCAAAAGCTTCAATAACATTACTGATTTTCTGACTATGTTTTCCAGCAGTTACTGAAAGCAGTGTTGAAACTGCCATTTGAGTTGGAATTTCTCTCCTTAGAAAACCTTTATGCTTTGTGTGACTGTTTTTAGTGGTATGTAATTTTTTTTAATTTCAAAAGAGCTAATACAAATGTCTCACGTTTATTTGTGCTGACACTTTCTTGCACCATTTTTCTCTTACTATTTCTACTATTTGACAGGAATTTTAAACAGACAGTATAAAATTACATTTAATGTTTGACTCCTCTTGCCATGCTTATTTACATTTAATGTAGTTATCAATATGATTGTTACTGTTTCTTTTCTCTTTTATTATATTGTTTCCTTTTTCCTTGTTTTTAAGCTTTTTAAAGGATAAGTATTTCTTAGTTTCGAAATTGGTCACAGTTAATAGCTTTATTAGGTATTTATGTATGTGTCTATATATATGTGTATGTGTGTTTGCGCGCGCACGCGCGCGCGCGCGCGCGTGTGTGTGTGTGTGTGTGTGTGTGTTGAGATTGGGGCTCACAGTATAGACCCAGGCTAGCCTACAAATTACTATTTAGATCAGGCTGTCCTTGAACTAATGATATCTCAGTCTACCAATTGCTGAATTTAAAGGTGTGATCCACCATGTACAGCATAGTCTAACTTCTGAAAAATATTTATGTTATAGTCTAAGATTTACACCAGGCACCCTTAATTTAACAGTCTGTTGAGAAAAATATTTTTACTGTTTTTTGCATTTTATAATGAATTTAAAGAATGGAGTACCATTATCACTGTTATTTGCTCTTATTGTCATGTGGCTATTTGTTCATATACAAAATTATTCATATGTGAAATTATTTACAAGATGCTATTATGATTTCTGAGTTAAAAAGTAGTTATCTTCATAGACAACAAAGGGATGTCTTTAGGCATTGCCAGTGTTGTTCATCTCCAGTGATTTCATACAGCTTTTGTTTTCTCAGTAGTTTTCTTTCCTTTCACTTCAGAGAAGTTCAACTGCTATTTCCGGTAGTGGAGGTGTGCTGGTGATAAATACACTTACATTTGTTTTGTATGAAACTGTCTCTGTTCTGTATTTATCACCGAACGATATTTTCACTGGATAATGAATTTGTCTTTGAGGGTGTTATTTTCTTTTTGTACTTTATTAAATTTCTGGCTATATTGTTGATTAAATTTAAAGGTCATTTATATACCCCATGGATATATTATCAATTCATATAGCTGAATTTATAAACTTATAATTTGCTCTTTATGATTACCTTTTCAGTGGTTTTATTATTACAAATCTTCGTTTGCTTTTCATTTTTGGTGGAGTTCATCAAGGCATCTTTATTTTTGAGATTATAATTTAATTATAACTTTTCTCATTTGCTTTTTCTTCCTCCAAATAACTTATGGCATATACCTGTACTTGCTCTCTTTCAAATTCATGGTCTCTTTCTTCATTAATTGTTATTCCTAAATATAACCTGCTCAATCTGTCCAACGTTACTTGTATGTATGTTTTCAGGACTGTCTCTGAGATGAGTATCTCACCCACTCTCAGCATTCCTTAGTTGCCTGTAGTTCTTTGGGTTGGGTTGAGGTCTCATGGACTTTATCCTATTCACTTTTACATGTCTATTGGTTTTGTTCTTGTTCAGTTCAAAGTTAGGTAGTCATATTTGTTAAGACTGTATGGATGTAGCACATCTACAAACCACTCCTGCACCCAAAGCTCATGAAACATTGTAGAAGAGGGAAAATATTGGGAGAGACATAGCATAAGGAAGTATACTGTAAGATTGTGTCTCCTAGAGAAGTCAGAAGCTACACCCATAATAGTGTTACCGTTACTGAGTTTTATAGATATATTTTCAATGGATTTGGATTTTTTCTTTAAAATTTAGTATTTATTTATGTGTATGTGTGTGTGCCTGCTTGTCTGTATATGCACCAGGTATGTTCAGGTGTCTATGGGAGTAGGAAGTAGGAATTAGTATCCATGGAGCTACAGTTTCAGGTGACTGTCCATGTTGGGAACTGACTCTGGGTCTTCTTCACCAAAGGCTCTTAACTACTGAGCCATCTGTTCCAGCCCCAGGAATTGGGACTCTATGAGTCATTAATAGAGCAAATTGATTTTCTGACCCATTCTTCCTATAGAGGCTCATTTTTAAACTTATTTTTGTTTAAGTGTCTAAGTGTTTTACCTGTATGTATTGTATGAGCACTATTTACACACCTGGTGCCCACGGATGTCAGCAGAGGCACCAGATGTCCTGTAATTGGAGTTGCATGTGGTTGTGAGCTATCATAGGGATGCTGGAAATCAATTCCAGGCCCCTAGAAGAGCTGTTAGTACTCTTAATTGCCTATCTTGCCATCTCTCCAGCCAAGAGTGCCTCCAATATTACATAAAGTGTATGACTTAGTTGCTGTGGGACAATGGTCTTGTACCCTGTAGATTTACCACTTATTAATAAAATGCTGATTGGCCAGTTGCCAGGCAGAAAGTAGAGGTGGGGCGATGAGAACAGGAGAATTCTGGGAAAGGCTCAGTCTGCAGTCATCACCCAGACACAGTGGAAGCAAGCTGAGAATACCTTGCTGATAAAATGTGCAAAGCCACATGGCTGAAACAGACAAGAATTATGGGTTAATATAGCATGTAAGAGTTAATAAGAAGTCTGAGCTAATAGGCCAACCAGTTTATGATTGATGTAGACCTCTGTGTATTTCTTTGGGACTGAATGGCTGCGGGCCAGGCTGGACAGAAACTACTGCTAACACTTGGTGTTTTTAAACAGGTCATTGAGACCTTGTTCTTGGCCTTTTTGACAAATCACCTTATTAGATTTTCTTTCCCTTGAACTAACAATCACTCACTGTTACCCTATATCTGAAGAGATGTTTTATATAGTATTCTAGTTTATGTTTCATGGAGGGAAAATTAATAATCTATACATTACTCTTCACAAATGAAAAAGCATTAAATTTTAGGAACTGTGTCTATTAATGAACAGAAATGTTTCCTCATAATAAAAATGGATGCACCTTCTAGAAAATGTTGCTGTTATTTCTTTGGTCTTCTGTCTATAATTTTTGCTGATTCAGTGTGCATGAGTTTATTTTTCTATACTTTCCTCCACAAGCTCTGGTTGTAAAGTTTTAACATTTAAGTTTGTGCTTCATTTTGAATTTTTAAACTTTTTTTGTAGCCTTCATATTTTCTATAGTTTTATAGCAATATTTAAAATTTGGTAGATGGAACCAATGGTACTCACTCTAAGACTTTGTTTTGGCTACACAAATGCATTTTTAAACATTTGTATTAATATTTTTTTCTTTTACAATTTCATGCATATGTATAGTGCATTCTGATTGCTCTTCCTTACACCCTCTCATATCAACCTGTTCGTGAGCATCCCTTCTTCCTTACAAATGTCATTCCCATATTTGTGACTTTTAGTTTTATGTCCCACTGCATTTAAACAAGGCAACCTATGTGGCTGCAGATTTGGAACTATCCATTGCAGACTGGTGTGTACATTAGTGGATACCCAACTATATACTATGACCCCCTCTCTCCCTGAAGTAATGGGGCTCTGAAAGCCCCTTCCCCATTCACAGCTGAGTGTTGTGTAGGCTCAAGTCATTTAGATCCAGTGTCAGTAGGCACAGCTGTTGTGATTTGATGATTATTTTGACAGTATTGCATTTAGAAGTTGATATTTTCCATTCCTTTATTTATCTTCCTATTTATATTTTTATCAATTTATTTCACAATATCCAATGACATTTTGACTATAGCTACTTTTTATCAACAGATTAGTTTAGAAAGAATAAAAATTTTAATATTAGTCGAGTCACACAATTGCTGGTAATATTTTGTCTTTAAATTTGTTTTCGTTTTCTTCAATTTTCTCATGATTGTGATTTTAGTATAAAAAGTTTGTGTTTATATTAAACATATTACTAAATATTAGATGATGTCCATATCAATGTATATGACATTTTAATTTATTTTATAACTTTTGAAAAATAATTGTTTTGCAGCTCAAACAAATACATTAGTTTTCATGTATTAATCTTGTATCTAACTTGATTTAAAATTCACTTAATAGGTACAGTTTTTTTACTTTCTACCTTTTGTACAGATATTTTAGGATTTTCTATATGTATGATCAATTCATCATTATTTTCTTCCACGTTTTTAGGACTAAGTTTTCTGTCTATTGAACTGTTTGAGAACACTAATACAGCTGGCTAAAATAGATTTCATTGTAATTTTTCAGACTAGTTAGTGAAGCAAGAACAGTTTTGAGGATTTAGCCGAGTGATAAATTCTATTCCTAATATCCACAAAGCCCTGGGTTCCACTCTTAGTTTGTCCCTTCAGAGCAATGAAAATGCTCCCATTCGCATGATATGATCTATAGATTTTTGATAGATTTTCTTTATCATATCAAGGAGTTTTCTTATATTTCCTAGTTAAATCTGAATAAAACTTGAACTTACTAAATGCTTTCATGTACAATCACAATTTTTCTAAAATTTTATTTTAAGTTGGTAAATTGAGACTGGTGTTCTGTTGATTCCAACTGTTCATCTTAATACAGATTTCTGTCGCATTTATCATATTTATTTGCATGTGTGTACAGTGTGTGAGCTGCAGTTCTGTGAAATTTATCATATATATAAGTTCAGTGTCAAGATATCCATCACTTTCATCACCATAAATGCACCTTTTATTATGGCTACAGCTGCCTCTCTCCTGCTATTTCCTCTGAAACTGTTTCCCAGAAACCATTGATTTATTATTTATTTTATAAATGTTTCATAAGTGATTTACCACTTTCATCACCTTATAGGAATGGAAATTTGTAAGTTTTGGTGGCCTTTTTATCGTTGGTTATATTGAGCTAGTACGTTTATCCATCTACCTGTTGAAGAACATCTGAACTAGTTCTAGTTTTTGGCTTTTATAAATGAAGCAGCTATGGACTCTGTGTACTGGCTTTTGAAGAGGCTTACGTTTCTATTTCTGAGTTAAATACCCAGAAGAGAAGCTGTTAGATTGGACACGTCAAGTTTTACATTAAGATGCAAACTACCACTATAAGTAGCAGTTATATATGAATTCTGCACCCTGAAAAATCATATACTGAAACCCTTATCCCTAGTATTTCAGAATGTAACCTACGTTGGAGATAGGCAGCAGTCCTAGAAAACATATGCAGGTTTTATATACCATTTTGATTATTTGTCAGAATTATATGAATGGTGAAATTATCTCACATTCATATCATAAATTGGTGTTCTGGTTGGTTTTGTTTGTCAACTTGTCATAAACTAGAGTCATCAAAGAGGAAAGAGCTTCAGTTGAGGAAGTGCCTCCATGAGATCCAGCTGTAAGGTATTTTCACAGTTAGTGATCAGTGGGGAAGGGCCCAGCTCATGGCGGGTGGTGCTATCCCTAGGTTTGTGGTCCTGAGTTCTACAGGAAAGTAGGCTGAGAAAGCCAGGGGAAGCAAGCCAGTAAGCAGCACACCTCTGGGAAGCAGGACTTTGTATCAGCTCCTGTTTCCAGTTTCCTCCTATCCTAACTTCCTTCAGTGGTGAACAGCAATATGGAAGTGTAAGCTGAATAAACCGTTTCCTCCCCAACCTACATTTTGGTCAAGGTGTTCCATCACAGCAAGAGAAGCCCTAACTAAGACAATTGGTATTATTATATTTTTAAGTGTGGTAACATACTATTGTAATTTTAGCTTTTTTATTGGGTGCTAATGTTTTTGATTAGTTAGTGTGCTTATTTGTCACTTATATATCCTTTTTAATGAAATATCTTTTCACATCATCTGATAATTTTTAATAGATTTAAAAAAAATGACTTTCAAATCCTGAAAGCTCTTTGTGTGCTGTGTCTTTGACTGTACATTTTGTAAATACTTTCTCCAAATTTATACCTTATATTACATCCCTTTCTCTTTTTAAAATTTATTTATTTATTAAAATTTCCACCTCCTCCCCACCTCCCCTTCTCGTCCCCCTCCCCTCGTCCTCCTCCCTCTCCAGTTCTAAGAGCAGTCAGGGTTCCCTGCCCTGTGGGAAGTTCAAGTTCCTCCCCTCTCCATCCAGGTCTTGGAAGGTGAGCATCCAAACAGACTAGGCTCCCACAAAGTCTGTCCATGCAGTAGAATCAAAACCCAGTGCCATTGTCCTTGGCTTCTCAGTCAGCCCTCATTGATAGCCGCATGCTCCATCACTCCCAGTCCAGCTGGCCCTGGTGATATTAAGAGCTACATCCCTTTCTCTTATACATTTGCAGAAGAGTGTTTGTGAATTTTGATGATGTATCATTTACTTATTTGTCATTTGATGGTTCATACTTTTGGCATTATCTGAAAATTAATTCCATTCCTGTATTTTTACGTTTCTCCACTGTGTTTTTCTACAAGAGACAAGAGACACATTAAAATAAACGTTTAAATTAATTTTTATTTGAAATGTGAAATTCTAATTTGTGTTGTGTGTGTGTCTGTGGCCAGCCGTTTTGTTTTAGATTTATTTCTGAATTTTCTGTTATGTTCTACCTATCTAGAGAAAATAAAAATCCAAATGTATGCTATCTTTATGTGACATATGTTAGACATAACGTTACAAATAAGTTAAAGTAAAAATATGAAAAATAATGCCCCTGTATTCTGAAACGACAAAGAAGTTGGAGTAGTGATACTAGTATCATAATTTAAAAGGATTTTGAAATAATAATGCATCACTAGAATTAGGAAGAATTTTATGATGATAAAAGATCAATTCATTTAGAAAATATGATAATCAAAGGAATACATATATTTAAATAAGTCCATAAATAGATGAAATAAAACAGACAGAACTGATGAAACACATAGCATATTCAACAATGTAGGAGACCTCAGTGTTGTGCTACTATCAATTGGTAGACCGATCAGACCTAAGAGATACAGATACAAACATTACAACCAACAAAAACTGATGCTCAGTTTTCTTTTTAAATTTTCATTAATTTAACAAGACAAAATGACAGCCTACAGAATGGGAAAAAATCTTCACTAACCTCACATCAGACAGACGTCTGATCTCCAAAATATACAAAGAACTCAAGAAATTGGCATCAAAAGAACACACAATCCAATAAAAAAAATGGAGTACAGACCTAAACAGAGTACTCTCAACTGAGTAATCTAAAATGGCTGAAAGACACTTAAGGAAATGTTCAACATCCATAGTCACCAGAGAAATGCAAATCAAAACAACTCTGAGATTTCATCTTACACCTGTAAGAATGGCCAAGATCAAAAACACTAATGACAACTTATGCTAGCAAGGGTGTGGGATAAAGGGAACACTTCTGCATTGCTGGTGGGAATGCAAGCTGGTACATCCCCTTTGGATATCAGTGTGGCGACTTCTCAGAAAATGAGGGACCAACTTTCCTCAAGACCCAGCAATACCACTTTTGGGTATATATACAAAGGATGCTCAATCGTGCCACAAGGACATGTGCTCAGCTATGTTCATAACAGCTTTGTTTTTCGTAGCCAAAACCTGGAAGCAACCTAAATGCCCCCAGACCGAAGAATGGATAAGGAAATTGTGGTACATTTACACAATGGAGTAGTACACAGCAGAAAAAATAATGACATCTTGAATTTTGCAGGAAAATGAATTGAGCTAGAAACATCATTTTGAGCAAGGCAACCCAGACACAGAAAGACAATTATCACATGTACTCACTCATAAGTGGTTTTTAAATATAAAGCAAAGAAAACCAGCATACAAACCACAATCTCAAAGAACGTAGACAACAATGAGGACACTAAGAGAGACTTACATAGATCTAATCTACATGGCAAGTAGAAAATATAAAAAGACAAGATCTCCTATGTAAATTGGGAGCATGGGGACCTTGGGGGAGGGCTGAAGTGGGGAGGGGAGAGGCAGGGAGGGGAGTAGAGAAAAATGTGGAGCTCAATAAATACCAATAGAAACAAAAATTATTAATTTGGAATTATTTTGGGGTCTTTAATTCAATTCCTTTGACCAGCATGTCTGTTTTTATGTCAGTACTATGCTGTTTTTATTTCTATCGTTCTGTAGTACAACTTGAAATCTGAAATGGTGATACCTTCAGCAGTTATTTTATTCTTCAGGATTGATTTAAATGGCCTGGATCTTTTGACTTTTCATATGAAGCTGAAAATTGCCCTTTCAATCTCTGTGAAGAATTGTGTTGGAATTTTTATAGGAATTGCATTGAATCTATAGAACTCTTTTGGTAGGATGACCCTTTTCACGTTACTAATCATATTGACCCATGAGCTTAAAGGATCTTTCCATCTTCTGATGTCTTCTTCAATTTCTTTCTTCAGTGTCTTAAAGATTTTATTATACAAATATTTTGCTTGCTTGTACAGATTTATGCTACAATATTTTTGAGGCTATTGTGAAAGGTATACTTCCCATCGTTTCTTTCTCAGTAAGTTTGCCATTTGTATATAAGGATTTTTATTTTTGTGTTTTAAAATTTTGTGTGTTCTGACATTTGTGTCTTACTACATTGAGGAAGGTGGTTATCAGACGTAGAAGTTTCCTGTGTGGAGTCTTTCAGGTCTTTTACATGTAAAGAAAGTAATGTCATCTGAAAACAAGAAAACCTTGACTTCTTTCCTTCCTATTTAAATCTACATGATCTCTTTCATTTGTCATATTGCTGTAGTGATGACTCTAAGTACTATATTGAATAGGTATGGAGAGACAGGGCAACCTTGTTTTCTTCCTGATTTTAGTAGACATGCTTGAGTTTCTCTCCATTTAGTTTGATGTTGGCTGTGGCCTTGCTGTAAATTGCCTTTGTAGGTTTAAGTACACCTCTTGTATCCCTAATCTCGTCAGGACTTTTATCATTGAGAGGTGTTAGATTTTGTCAAAGGCCTTTGCTGTATCTAACAGGATGATTGTGTTGTTTTTAGCTTTTAGTCTCTTTATGTGACAGATTACATTAACTGATTTACATATGCTAAATCTCCCTTGCTCTCTGGGGTGAGTTCTATTTGATCATAGTGGATCATCTTTGATGTGTTCTTGGATTCAGTTTGTAAGTACTTGAACATTTTTGCATTTATGCTCATAAGGTATATTGAGCTGCAATTTTATTTTTACTTGGTCTTTGTATTGTTTTGGTATAAGGACAATAGTGAGTAATTTGAGGAGTATTAGAATTAGTTATTCTTTCGATGTCTGGTATAATTCTTCCCTAAATCCATATGACCCTGTTTTTTTTTTCTTCTGTGAGATTGTAAATTATTTCTTCTATTTAACTAGAGGTTATAAGTCTGTTTAATTGTTTATTCAATCTTGATTTGTCTTTGGTATGATGTATATATCAATAAACTTGTTCATTTTTCTTAGGCTTTTCAGCTTGGTGAGGTACTTTTTTTTAGATCTTAGATCTCGTAGAACATATGACCTGGCTCTTCTGTTTTCAGAATCTCCATTGAACTGTCAGGTATTGTTCTAATCGACCTGCCTTTATATGCGAGTGATATTTTTCCCTTGCAGTTTTTTAATTGTTCTCTATTTGTTCTGTACATTTAGAATTTTGATTATTATGTGTCATGGGGGAGTTTCTTTGCTCAGTTCTTTTAAGTGCAGGAGAAACAATATTGTGATATAGACAATGTAGTCTATGAACATGTGATCCTCCTGCTTCGATAAACTGGGTAGCTGAAATTATATATCTAGGCTACCAGATACAACTTACACATTTAGAGTTATGAAGTCAGTTCAAAATATATTAATAAGTGGAATGAGTTTAGAAATCCATATGAAAATTAAATTTAGTAAATATTTGTCATATGCCCTAGTTTGTCTAATCTAAATATGAAATTACCAGCTTTTTTCTTGATGTTCTCAGCAATGTCTTAAACTTGTTATTCCCTGAACCAAACTTTTCAAAATAAAAGTTCATCTAGGTTGTGGAGTTCTTTGGTTCTCTGTTTAGGATTTTTGTACTATTGTAAGGGAGGAGGGCATGAGGAACATTGCTTCTCTTAATGATAGCCTATCACATCTAGGAGCTGAGTTGAGAGTGTTGAAGGTAGATTCTATTTTTCTCTACTTGACCTTCTGAGTGTATAACCTTTACACTTTTGAAAAGCTCAATCAAGTGAGTTTAGGAAAGAGCACACCATGAAGTACTATGTCTGGAGTACACACCCCACTGTTTGAGTGGGGAAAAGATGAGTAGTCAATTTTAGCACTTAGAATAGAACTCTTGCAATATCAAAGTGTACATGATGAACAAAATTGCTTGCCTCCCACTTCCAGAGTGAAACTTCCCTAAGCCTGGGGATTAGGTGATGTTAGAAGGAACCGTCTTCTTAACTACAAATTACTGGAATAGATTTTTCGACCACAATGAGATGGTAGTGATTGAAATATCAACATGTCAAGGGTACAATTTTGCAAATCTCATTTTTCATACCAGGATTTAGGTTACAGTTTTGATTATATGTCTTTTTCTTTGGGTTCTTGGAGAAATTTACAGATACTGTAAACTCATTTAGAATAGTTTACAAAAATTAATTGTTCTTTTGCTGGAGAGAATGTTATGTATGCTCATTCACCCTTACTGCTTTGAAAGTCCACCCAACATTGGATATTTTCCCATAAGTATATTCTCTTGTCCCAGGACTATTTATTGAATAAAATCTCTCTCCAAAGTACTGTAGGGACTTCTTACTCTAAGCAATATGACTGAATATTTGTTAGTTTGACCATGGCTTTAAATTTTGCTCCATTAATTAATTTTCGTGTCATTTTTCCAATTTTGCATGTTCTTAATTGTTATCTCTTTATAAAAGGATTTTTTTATTTTTTAATCTAGCAAAATCCCTTCTGATTTCTCCTGGTATACAAAAATACTTGTAAAAAACCCTTTCGTAACACTTTGTGAATTCCGAGGCCATCTGCTAATTTTCTAAGTATTTTCTGATATCTTTATTTGGATTTGGCTGATTATCTACTAATCAGGACAGATTTTACAGCTTTTTTGAGAATTTACATTTTATCAATTGTTTCTTTGGTTATTTTTATCAAATCATGATAATTTTTTACCTAAAATCATTCATAATTTTTACCAATTTATTTTAGACATTTGATTTTGGGTAGTTGTTAGAAATACTGATATAAGCCAGAATTCTAATGATGTGTATATAAATATTATCTCTAGCAAAATAGTTCTCTTAGTGATCTAACTAGGTTCATAGGAATTACCTGCAGTGTAGAGCTATAGATCGAGAGCGCCCTTCTTTACTTAAGAACGTTTAATAGATATTAATCACACCTGAAAAATACATTCATGGCCATACCCAGATTAGTCTTAGAAATTGAGGACTTTACATAGCTGAAGAGTCATATGCATTAAATATTTTTCAACTTGAACTTTGTTTTCATTTGTTTCTGAAATAAAATGATTGATGTATTTAGACTTTTTAAATCCACTTCTAATACTAGTTTGGCATAAATTTCTTTGAATCACTAGGTATAAAAATCATCTTGTCTGCAGATAATAAGTAATTAAACTTTTCTAATGATTATGTCTGTATGGTTTTTGCTCTGTTAGGACCTGCAGTATATATTTGTTAAAAAGTGGTAATTGAACTAATCTTTTACAAAACTAGCCATAGTGAAATGTCATGGTCATTTTCATGAGTAAATGTGATGTAATTGGCTAGATATTTTTGTAATTTGTTTTATTAGAATGAGTAAGTTCCTTTCCATTTATAGATATCTAAAAGGTTTCATTATAAATAAGTTTTGAAATTTTCTAAATGACATTTCTAATTCTATTGAGATTCTCATGTGCTTTGTCTCATTTTTACTTTGTTCACATTGAATGATTTTTTGAATGATAAGCCACCTATGAACGCTTACAATGAATATCCTCTAATTGTGATATGTTCTATTTTTATTGCTATATTTGAAATGATACTTTACTTATTTTTGCACTTTGTCCACATGAAATATTGTACATAATTTTTTTTTCTAAAAATATTCTTACCAGATTTGGAATCAAAGTTAAGGTGAGTTCTTAAATAAATGAAAGTTTCCATATTTTTTAAATTCCATATATGATTTTGTTATTTTTCTTAAATGTCAGTCTTTAGTTTTTCTTTATGATAGTTGTAAGTAATTAAATTTGTTTTAATCTATTTGTTTATCCAGGTTTCTTATATATTTTTCCTAGTAATAGTATAAGGTTAAATTTTGTTTTCTTCCTAACTTTTTGGAATGCACAAACTTATGTTATTGGTTTTCAGTCATTTCTCAGTCCTAATATGAGAACTCACAACTATGAATTGCCTATTAATACCTTATGAAGATACTCACTAGAAATTTTGCCAAATTCATTATATGCTTCTTTGAAATATTTTTACTTTTATTTGTGATTTCCTCCTTTATTCATTGGTCATTTAATAGAATACTCTATTAATTATGGGGAATTGAATACTTCATTTATTTAAAAATTATTAAATTTTTATTTAATATGTGCATGTCAATGTGTTTGTGTGTGTTCATGTGTTTGTGTGTGTATGTGCATCTGTGTGTCTGTGTTTGTTTGTATATCCGTGTGTGTTTGTGTGTCTGTGTGTGTGTGCTCTGTGTGTCCCTGTGTGTATCTGAGGACAACTACACTTTCAGGAGATTAGTTCTTTTCTCTTTTCTTCTACTATGTGAATCTCGAGGATGAACTCAGGATATCAGACTTTGCAGTGGGTGTTTTTAATTATTAAGCCATCTCACTGATCTGAAATTTAAAATTATCTATCAATTATTTTATTGTTGGTTTTTAGGTTACTTCCAAGAGTCAAGGACATATTTAGAATAATTTCAATCTTCAAGTACTTTTTGAGAATTTCTACATTTTCGTATGTGTGATTAATTTTATGAAATGACTCTTACTCACTTTATAACAAAGTGCATTGTGTCAGTCCTGTGTGCAGCATTCTTTGCATTGAGATCTTGTTGTGTTCTTTCACTATGTTGACCAGAATTTATTTGCTAGAATTCTCATTCACTGCCATCACCCCTTTGTCATCCGCTTCTAATGTTTTAGTGGAAAATTGTCTTTCCAGTAATCAGAAGTACTGTTAGTCCCTGGAATCAAATTCCATATATAGATCATCAGTATAAAATATATACTTACTTGTTCCTGGGCCTGTATTTCTTAACTGTTCAATAAACATCTTCACATCTCTGACGCTTCACTTTAAACCAACATCTTTTTAATCCAAACAATTTTATTGTCTTAAAGTATTCCCATTAGATTGTACTAAATGATATCAATAATGTTGTTCATTGAGAAAATCTGACAGTTTTGTCATTAGACTTAATTCTTTTTATTTAAAATTATTTTTTTTCCTGAGTAGTCCAAGAGAGGGTGTAAGATTCCCCCCCCCCAGAACTGGAGCTATTGCCAGTTGTGTGCCTCCATATTGGTGCTTTGGATTATAATCAGGCCCTTTGGAAGAGCACCCTTAACTGGTAGGCCATCTCTCTAGCCCCTAGCCCCTAGTCCTAGCATTTATGCAGAAAGTTACTAAGTCCTTAGATTCTACCTTTTTGACATCTACTTGACCCATCTCTTTCTTATCCCTATTGATACTACTCTACTCTATGCCATTTGAACCCCTTTGGGAGCTGTTAATTAATTGCCTCTGTCCTCCCCATGCCAATTAGTTGAAATTACATTTGAAAATCACAAGCCTGACTCCTCTGCTTAACACTCTTAAAATACTTCATACTACCTTCAAAATACATTTCAAATATCTGTTTCACAATAATGTGGGTTTTTTGGGGGGAATTTTCTTGCATTTATCTACCCCTTTGCCCACTTATATATTTTCTATTTTGTGAGGATGAGTTCAAGTATCAATTTTTTTTGTCAACCCTCAATTAGAATGGAAGGCTTTTTAGCATTGTTCCCCAAATGTGTGTAATCTGGCTTTCTCGTACAAAACATCTAACAACTTGTTTTACTTACATTTCATATGTCTGAAACACTCATTCATGTGTAAATTCTGAAAACTTTAGCATCATGAACTCTGAAAGCTCCATGTTTTCAGAACTCAGCATTGAAATAACACCATAAAGAATATACATAAATCTTGACTGACTGCATAAATAGCAATTTAAAGGCCATATACTGTGTTATAGCTTCACTTATTTGTTAGAAATATTATCAATGTTAATTAGCTTAAACCATTAATATGATCATCTCCTTTAGCTACTTTTAAGATAACCTAGTTTTGTGAATTACTGCTTTCTGTCTATGAATTTCTTACTGCTATAGGCTATGTCTGGCATTTGTGCTAATCAATTAAGCTGCTATTGGAATAAGTGAGAGGATAAACGATTTAGACAGAATCATTAATGTGACATCCTTTACATGAACTGTTTCCTTATTTTACAATGTAGCAGAGCAGAAAAACTAAATAACAGTCACATAGGGTGATCCTGATAGCAGCTCTCTTTAGAAACCCCACAGGCTAAACTTACCTTTCCACAATCTGTTCCTTTCCTTCATTTTCTTTCACGGGAGCAGAGTCCCATTCATATACTTACAAAATAAAGCACCGCATTGTCATCCCCTAATCTACTATAAAGTCGTATTGATCTTCCTCTACATTATTTCCTGAGCATAGCCATTTCCTTTAATTTCACCCTACCACCCTTGTTCAAGACAGCATGATCATATACCAATATTTAAATCCTTAGAATAGTAAAACTGTAGATTTCATTCCTTTTTAAAACATCTTACCAATAAACTGTGAGCTCCTTGAATAATGCATATTTCTGATGCTCTGTTCACTTAGGAATGTGTTTTCCACCAAATATGATAGAGTACACTAACAGTTAATGTGTTACTTTTACCAAGGTAAACTTCCATTTTTACTGGGGCTTTTCAAAGGTAAATGTTTAAGACAATGATTCCCAAATGGTGGTCTATAGAATACTTGTTATATGTTACAATCTTAATAACCAGGGAAAACCGCAAACTTTATCTCCTTGGATAATTACAACACTCATTTTTAATATTAAAGGGTTTAAAGCACAATAAATTTATTATATACACATTAACATCACATAGTCTAATATTCCCACTTATTTGTCCAAAGAATTTCTATTTTATAGCCATCTCCATTAAGATTCTAATAAAGAGTTTATTCTAGATGCAATTCTATGACAGTGACACATAAGACCAATTTCAGACTCTCTCATTGTCCGATGTAGTAAAAATATAAAGGGAAGGAAGGGCATAATTAATACCTGACATAATCTTGGAAGATTAAAGAAGCCTGTTAAGCCACTTCAACAACTTGACAGCTTGGTGTGGCTATACTGTCAAAGGAAAATAATCTATCTTCTTGTCTTTCAAGTGTTTCACCTTAAAGTAACTGAATATCTGGGGTGGCTTTATATAATAGGGTAATTTCAAGAATGCCAGGTGATCCATTTTGATCTCACAAATTGATATCTTTTTAAAATTGTCTATATCACTATTGTTCATTAATGCTGATTATTTTTCCTTTGATAGGATAAAAGTCTTTTGAGTTCACCTACTTGTCTTTCTTGTTTAAAAAAAAAAGCAACATAGCATTCTTTGGGAAAAGGGCATTCTTTATCATACTAAAAGGATTTTGGGTTTTTAATATTTAATATTCCCTTGCTCTTTCCATATCTATTCAATATAGCACTTAAAGTTCTAGCTAAAGTAATAAAGCAACAAAAGGAGATCAAGGGGATACAAATCGGAAAGCAAGAAGTCAAGCATCATTATTCACAGGGGGTATGATTATAAACATAAGCAGCCTCAAAAAGTCTATAAAGGAGATCCCACAGCTGATAAGCACCTTTAGTGAAGTGGCTGGATACAAGATAAACTAAAAAAATCAGTAGCTCTCCTATAAACAAATGATACATGGGCTAAGAAAGAAATCAGTGAAACAACACCCTTCTCAATAGCCACAAATAATACAAAATATCTTGGGGTAATTCTAACTAGGCAAGTGAAAGAGCTGTGAAATAAGAACTTCAAGTCTAGGAAGAAAGAAATTGAGGAAGATATCAGAAGATGGATAAATCTCCCATACTCATGGATCAGTAGGATCAACATAGTAAAAATGGCCATCTTTCCAAATGCAGTGTACAGATTTAATGCAATGCCCATTAAAATCTCAACACAATTCTTTGCAAATCTTGAAAGACCAATACTAAACTTCATGTGGAAAAACAAAAACCCAGGATAACTGTAACAGTGTTGTACAATAAAAGAACTTTTGGAGGTATCACCATCCCGGAATTCAAGCTGTATTACGGAGCTATAGTAATAAAAACTGCATAGTTGATATTGGCATAAAAACAGACAGGTAGATCAATGGAATTGAATCAAAGACCCTGACATCAATTCACACACCTATGAACATATGATTGTTGACAATGAAGCTAAAATAATATGATGGAGAAAAGAAAGCATCTTTAACAAATTGTGTTGGAATAACTACATGTCAGCATCTAGAAGAATGCAAACTGATTCATAGCTTTTGGCCTGCACAAAACTCAACTCCACGTGGATCAAAAACCTCAGCATAAATCCAGGTACATTGAATATGGTAGAAAAGAAAGTGGGAAATAACTTTGAAAACATTGGCACAGGAGACGATTTCCTGAATATAACACCAGTAGCACAGACACTAAGATTGATAACAAATAAATGGGCCCTCGTGAAACTGAAAAGCTTCTGTAAGGCAAAAGACAGTGTCAATAGGATGAAACAGCAGCACACAGAATAGAAAAAGATCTTCACCAACCCCATACCCATCAGAGGACCGATCTCCAAAATATATAAAGAACTCAAGAAACAAGACATCAAAATAACAAATAATCCACTTGAAAATGGAGTACAAATCTAAACAGCAAATTCTCAACAGAGGAATCTCAAATGGCAAAAAAAAAAACTTGAATAAGTTTTCAGCATCAGTAGCCATCAGGGAAATGAAAGTCAAAATGATTTCATCTTACATCTGTCAAGATTGCTAAGATCAAAAACAGAAATGACAGCTTATGCTGAAAAGAATGTAGAACAAGGAGAACACTCCTCCAGTGCTAGTGGGAATGCAAACTTGTACAGCCACTTTGGAATCCAATATGGCAGTTTCTCAGAAAATTGGGAATCAACCTACCTCAAGATCCAGCAATACTACTTTTGAGCACCCAGAGAATTCACAATCATACCATAAGAACACTTGCTCAACTATATTCATAGCAGCATTATTCATAATAACCAGAACCTGAAAACAACCTAAATGTCCCTCAACTAAAGAATGGTTAAATTAAATATGGTGCAGATGTTAAAACAATAATGGCATGAAGTCAAAGGCAAATGGATAAAACTAGAAAGAAATCATCCTGAGTGAGGTAACCCAGACTCAGAAAGACAAACACAGTATGTATTCACTTATAAGTGTCTATTAACTGTAAAGTAAAAGATAACCAAGTTACAACCCACAGACTTAGAGAAAAGGGGAGATCTTTGGGGGGCATGGGACTCCCTGGGAAGGGAAAATAGAAGAGACTCTGCAGGTGAACTGGGGACAGGTGGGGTGGGGTGGGAGAAGAGCACTGAAAGAGCCAAATGGAAAGGGTCATCATTTCAGGGTCAGGTAGAAACCTGGCACAAGGAAAACTCCCAGGAACCTACACTGATGACCCTAGCTAAGAGTCCTAACAAAAGAGAACAAGTAGTTTGAACTGGCCACCTCCTGTGACCAGCCTAGACTATCAGTGGGGGACTGGGACACCAACCCAGCCACATAACCTTTGACCTACAGTTTGCCCTGCCTATGGGATGTGCTGGGATTGGTGCCTAGCCCAGTAGTCATCAGAGAGGCTTCATCCAGCAACTGGTAGAAACAGACGCAAAGACACAAAGTTAGACATTAGACTGAGTTCAGGGAATCCTATTGAAGAAAAGAAAGACAGATTTAAGGAGGCAGAAGGGTCAAGGAAATCACAAGAGGACCCACAGAATCAACTAACCTGGGCTCACAGGAGCTCACAGAAACTGAGCTGATAACCAGAGAGTTTACACGAGACCAGTATAGGCCCTCTACATATGCACTGCCGTTGTGTAGCTTGGTCTACTTGAGGGACTCCAAACAGTGGGAGCAGGTGCTGTCCTTACCACTTTGTCTGGCTTTTAGGACCCTATTTCTCATACTGGGTTGCCCTGCCCAGTGTTAATACAAGGGGTGGTATTTAGTCCTGCAGCAACTTGATATACCATGCTTTCCTGATGTCCAAGAAGCCTGCATTTTTCTGAACAGAAAAGGAGGAGCAGTGAATTTGGAGCTGTGGAGAGGAGGGAGACTCAGAGGAGAGGAGAGAATGGAAGCCATGGTAGGGATGTAAAATAAATAAATTTAATTAAAAATAGAAATGTAAGGTAGAGTTGATTTATTTACTTTTAAATATAGCATTGAATAAAAGAGAAATAAAAAATTTAAAAAATGTTCTCTTGAAGTCACAGGTGGGTGGGGGTAGTGAGTGTGGGTGGTGGGTCAGGGTGACAGCTGTACCTCTTATGCTAGCTCTCTGGAGGCAGAGGCAGGTGGATCTCTGTGAGTTAGAGGTCAGCCTGGTCTACAGAGCTAGTTTTCGGATAACCAGAGTTACACAGTGAGACCCTGCCTCAAACAAAGTGAAAAAAAAAGTTCACTTGTACATTTTTGTACTACAATGGTGGTGGTGCCATTTCTCAGGAGGAGGGGCAAAAGAAAGAGGAGGAAGAAGAGGAATTTAGCCTTTTAGCAGCTGATGGGGAGGGGATTCTACCACTAGGGAAGTCTCTTCAGTGGTTTCATGAAAGAGAAGCACCCAAAGGGAGGGACTATGTCCACCCACCAGCCTATGTCACCATTCTTCACGTGGGATCTCTCAGGCTGCTTCATTTTTGAGGGTGAAGACAAGTAAGAGTCAGACAAAGACTGCTAGTTCTGTTTGTACTGACACCACCGCTGCCTGCACAGAGTCAAAGTAGCCATTTGTTTTCTCTTCTAAGAGTTTCTGTAACTACCCCTTTCCAGGTTTCCGTGCTAGTGATGGAGACCCTTTTCACTCAGTACCTTTACATTTTGCTACTATGCCTGAAGTTCTCCCTTCTTAATTTGACTGTCGCAGGGTTGCGGAATGGCACGTTTTGGGTGGTGGAGTAGCTGGAATTATCTGTCTTTACCTTGGAGGATTTGCATAGAAAGATACTCTAAGTTTTTCCAACTAGAATGGATGTACTTTTGGGAATCTTGGGCAATCTTGGGAACCAGGTAAGGGAGATGAAGAGCTACTTCTGGCCAAGGATGTGGTGAAAACCCTTTTCTTTTCCCCCGAAGACCAAATCCTTCCGTGTTTGGGGTCCAGAAGACAACAGTCTTGGCCTTCCAGGACATAATTGTTTCCGAGGGCTTGGCCACCATCTATGTGAGCATCTGTCTTATAGTCCAGAGTACGAAGATGATTTTGAAAACATCTGTAATCATCATTTGGAATATGACTGAAATATTGGTCTGTTCTTTTCCTTACCATTTTGGGGGCTGGTTTATTTTTTAACCTGGAGGAGGTATTTTAGACTCTGGTAGTGTTCAAGTGTTCAGGTTCAGGAACTTTTCATTCATAGATGCGGCCTCTTCTTGTACTGAAGATTATGGGATCTCTGGTGTTTTGTCCTCCTGCCCTTGGGTCTGTGTTTTCTCTTTACTGATGTAGAAGATTGTTTGCTATGGTAAGTAGAACCACCCCCAAGCTGCCTTTCAAAATTTCCTTATATCTTCACCTTGCCTTTTCGGAGATGGCATTTTTTCTTACCCAAGTTGTTCCTGTTTTATTTCTTCTGTTGGCTGTGTTTGCTTGTGTACTCAACAGCAGGGACAACAGTTCTCTGGATGACTGTTTAGCATTGATCCCATTCAAAGATTCAGTCACACGGGTGTGCATTATTTTGGCATATAGATTCTTCACTTCCAGCTGGTTGAATAGAAACTCAATCACAACATCATCTTCAAATTCGAGCATTTCAATTACATGTTCTGCTACCCAAATTTACTTTTCTCAGCTTCACCTTGGTTTCCTAGCTAGCCTGCAAATTTCAGCTGCTCCAGTAGTACCTTATTTGTTCCTGAACAAAACAAACCATGGGACATCCGTCTTCACTGCCTTCCTCCCAGGTAGCTCCCTATCCCCCATACTATTTTCTAATTCTCACATGTAATGACTAAGAGTCCTTGAATTACTTGCCAGTAAGTAAGCTGTTGCTGTTGTCCCTATTATTGGATTCTAGCCAGTCTCCCATGTGTCACTGTTGTTTAAATTTCATTTCTCTGATGATAAATGATGTTAAGACTATATTACAGTTATTTGTCCTCAAATATCTCCTTTGCTGAGATATCTGTTCAGTTTTTCCAAAAGTCTTGTCCTGTTGATATTGAAATACACACACACACACACACACACACACACACACACACATCAGTGGATGACCTCACTGATTGAATTCAGTAAGTTATTTTTAAAATGACAAAAGTAACGACTACACCAGACTGAGACTTAAATCAGTGTCTCGCTCAGCCTTCATCGGAGAAGTTTCTTCTTGCAGTTAATGGGAACTAACACAGAGACCCACAACTGGACAATTTGCAAAGAGGGGGAGACTTTGGAACACTCAGGCCAAAATGGGATGTCTTCATCAAACTTTCTACTTTCCTCATTGGGACTCAGGGTGTCACACAGAAGAGGGGCTTGTAAGATTGCAGGAGCCATAGGGGATGAAGTATGTCAAGGAAACAGTGTCTTCCAGATGCAACAGGACTGATGCACATATGCACTGGCAGAGTCTGTCGCAACATTCACAGGGTCTGCATAGATTCAAGCCAAATTGAGTCCCAGCACGGAGAAAAGAAAGTGGACAAAAGTTCCCTTCTGTAACCGAGGAGCTATCTCCAAGAGACAACCTGTTCTAAAGGAAAAATTAGTTTTCTCCAGTGGAGATTTGCTGGGTATGTAAACCACATTTAAGGGTAGGCCTTATGCCTAGCAGTAGGTGACCATCACATAATGAACTCAGTAGTGTTTTTGTAGACATTTTGTCTCATGTTGCTTTGTTGGGCACTTTTTGTCTTACTCATCTATTGCTATGTATTAATGCTTTTCAGGTTTTTGTGTGTGTTTCTTGTGCCATTTCATTTTTTTATTGACTTATTATGTTTTCTAAACAGAGAGAAAGAAGATGTGTTTTTGAATGAGCAGAGAGGGGAAGAGGGAAATATCTGGGAGGAGATGGGGGAAGGGAGACAATGGTAAGAATATATTATATGAATTTTAATTAAAAACAGTTTAGGTACTATAAAAATAAGATAAAGGGGACATGAAGTTGAGAGGGTATGTGTTGGAAAAGGTCCAATAGGAGCAGGAAGGAGAGTAGAATTTGAATATGATCAAGATATATTATATGTGGGGCTGGAGATATGGTTCAGAGGTTAAGAACAATTACTACTTTTGCAGAGGATCTGGCTTTAGGTTTCAACACCCACATAGTAATTCACAACCACCCATAACTCCAGTTCCAGGGTATCCAAAGTTTTCTTTTGACTTCATAGATTTCCTCATGCATATGCTGTGTCTACAACATTTAGGCAATACCACACACATAAATACAAATAAATGTTTTTGAAAAGTTAAAAAAATACATTGTATATTTGTATGAAAATTTCAAGGAATAACTAAAATTGTTTTTAGAATTTATTTAGCAGTATTGCTGTTGATAGATGTCTGGTTGGTTTGAATCTATCATGAAGTATACTATCATGAGTACTCTTATAATCATGCTTGGGTGAACATATACACATGTTCCTACCTCATACATTCTTGGTGTGTAATTGCTGTGTTGTTTGCCCACATACTGATTTTTACGGCTACTGCTAAACAGCTTTTCAGAATGATTGAACTAATTTCATAGACTAAGTGTTGTTGTTTCTCTGTGTTCTTGACAGTGTTTGGTGTTGTCATATTTTTCAATTTCAGGCAATCTAATGATTTTTTCTTATGATTTTAATTTTCATATGTGTGACGGCCAATGAAGTTGTACATCTTTGTTGTGCTTATTTATATACACTTTATTGTGAGGTGACTCTTTGCTTTCTTTCTATTTTATTGTCTTTCTTTTTATTATTAATCTATACTGGGGCTTCATATATATTATTGACTTATTCTTTGACATTTTCATATGATCATATACATCCATCTTACCTTCTCCCACTCCCACTGATATTCTTCTTCAAAATATCACCTTCCATTTCTTTTTTTAAAAAGTAATAAAAGTACTTTTATTATAAAAGTAATTTTATTAAATTATAAAAGTTTCCATTTACGCCCCTCTTCCCAACACCCTCCCACTCCCCCCACTCCCTCTCCTCCTCCCTCTTAGTCCCTAAGGGCAGTCAGGGTTTCCTGCCCTGTGGGAAGTTCAAGTTCCTCCCCCCCTCCCTCCAGGTCCAGGAAGGTGAGTATCCAAACAGACTGGATCCCCAAAATCAGTATATGCAGAGGAAACAAGTCCCAGTGTCATTGTCAATGGCTTTTCAGAAAGACTCCGGGCCAGCTACATTCAGAGAATCCGGCCACATTCAGAGAATCTGGTTGGATCACTTCCTCATTCAGTCGCAGTCCAACTGGCCTTGGTAAACTCTCATTAGATCCGTCCCCTTGTATCAGTGGGTGATAGCATCCCTCGCAGTCCTTATTTTCTTTTTCATTTTCTTCGTCCTTCTGCTCCTCATTTGGACCTTGGGGGGCTCAGTCTGGTGCTCCAATGTGGGTCTCCATCTGTATCGCCATCCATCGCCAGATGAAGGATCTATGGTGATAAGCAAAATATTCATCAGTATGGTTATGGGCCAAGGCCGGCTCAGGCACCCTCTCCTCTGTCCAGAGAACAATCTGGGGATCTCTCCTTGGACCTGGGATCCCATATATAATCAAGTCTCCTGTAAACCCTAAAATGACTCCCTTAGTTGAAATATATTCTTCCCTGATCCCATATTCATCCTTCCTCCATCCCCCCCATCCCGGTCAACCGAGCTTTCCCCATTCCTCCCCTACTCCCTTCTCTCTAACCCTCTCCCCTTCCAACGACCCTCCCCCCCCATGCACCCGAGGTTACCTGGGACTCTTGACTATTTCCTGCCTCCTGGCGGATAGCTAAATAATCTTCATCAGGTTCCTCTTCTTATTTAGCTTCTCTAGGATCACGAATAATAGGCTCAAAGACCTTTAATTATGGTTAGAATCCACTTATGAGTGAATACATACCGTGTTCTTCTTTTTGGGTCTGGCTTACCTCACTCAGTAAAGCGTTTTCTATTTCCATCCATTTGCATGCAAAATTCAAGATGTCATTGTTTTCTACTGGTGAGTAAAACTCTAATGTGTATTTGTTCCACACCTTTTTTAACCATTCTTCTATTGAGGGGCACTTAGGCTGTTTCCAGGTTCTGGCTATTACAAATAGTGCTGCTATGAACATAGTTGAACAAATGCTTTTGTAGTATGTTAGGGAATCTCTAGGGTATATTCCCAAGAGTGGAATTGCTGGGTCCTGAGGGAGGTTGTCTCCCAGTTTCCTGAGAAACCGCCACACTGATTTCCACAGTGGCTGCACAAGTTTGCATTCCCACCAACAATGGATGAGTGTTCCCCTCACTCCACATCCTCTCCAGCATAGGCTATTATTGGTGTTTTTGACTTTAGCTATTCTGACAGGTGAAAGATGATATCTCAAAGTGGTTTTGATTTGCATTTCCCTGATCGCTAAAGAGGTTGAGCACGACCTTAAGTGTCTTCTGGCCATTCGAAGTTCATCTGTTGTGAATTCTCTGTTCAGTTCAGTACCCCACTTTTTAATTGGGTTAATTAGAGTTTTAGTGTCTAGTTTCTTGAGTTCTTTGTATATTTTGGGAAGAGGAAGGCAAAGATGCAGTCACCGGCCAGATGCAGAGAAAGCAAGATAAGAATGCCTCACTGATGAAAAGGTACCAAACCACATGGCTAAAGACAGATTAAAAACTGTGGATTAATTTAAGTTGTAAGGGCTAGCAAATGCCTATTGGCCAATCAGCATTTTATTAAACCAATACGAGTGACAAATCTTTACAGTGTACAAGAACATTATCCCACAGTAAGGGACTGGCTTGCATTCAGTTGAGTTGTTGTCCAAAGTGATCCAATTTAAACTCCTAAACAACTCAGGAGAGAAAGAGTTTGTCAGTTCTGGCCTGACAAATCCATAAGTTCCTGAGAAGGGGAGTGTGGACTGAGGAAAGAAATAGACATGAGACAGAAGATAGAGTCAGGAGTGCTTCCAGTGAATGCGGTAACAAAAAGCCCCAAATTTACTACTCATAGTCCTTATATACCCCAATCAAAAGGGGAGGGCACAATATTTCCATGATACTGAGAACAAACAAGCTTAATTACCTCCTTACATCTCAAAATGCCTGGTAACCATGCTCTAAGTGAAACATCTTGTTGTCTGGCTTTTGAGGAGCAAAGCATCCAGTAGCCACACTTTTGATCAAACATCCTGTTGTTTATCTTCGTAGAGCAAGAATAGGTTTGAACTTTAGTCAAGATGGAACGAATTCAGAACTGTAGGCCCTCAAAAATAGAGTTGCTCTCTACAAGCTGGTATTGGGCAATACCCATATAACTCATTGAACATGGAGAAGTTGAGCTGGGGCTTACATGGAGCCTTTAACCCTACATTTTAGTCTCTTTGGTGCAGGAAGATACTCTATAGGTTACCAAAATGGGAAACATGGACACCAAACCAGTTACAAAACCTTTGAGCTATAATCTGTCTTGCCTTCAAAATAGGACAATGGTGGCACACAACTTGTGGGAGTAACCAATGTTTGATTTGACTTAAGGCCCATCTCACGAGAAGGAACCCATACCCAGCACTGCTTGGATAATCAAGAACCAGAGATTAGATAGACCAGACATCTAAGGTATAACCAAACATTACTGTCTAAAACAAGTGTCAATAAAGTGACTCCCAATGAAATTCTTCTAAACTCAAAGATCAGTGCCTTATCCAGTTATCATCAGAGAAGCTTCTTCCAGCAGCAGATGGGAACAGATGCAGAGACCCACAGCCAGACATTGCTTGACGTGAGAGTCTAAGTGGAAGGCCCTCTCAAATGCCTCCCCTCAGAACTCAAGGAACCCTGAAAAAGAGACGGTAGAATGATTGTTAGAGCCACAGGGGATGGAGGCTATCTGGAGAACATGGCCCTCTGAACCAACTAAGGAAGGTGCACAGGAGTTCACAGAGACTGAAGCAGTAAGCACAAGGACCTACATGGGTCTATACCGGGTCTTCTGCATATATATTACAGCTATTGGCTTAGTATTTTTATGGGACTCCCAACTTGAGAATGAGTGGGTCTCTGACTCTTAAGCCTGCTCTTATGACTTTTTTCCCCCTGTTGGATTGCCATGTCCAAATTCAATATGACAGTTTTTCTTTATCTTATTATATTTTATTTCATCAAGTTTGGTTTTTATCTTTTCAGAAATCTATTATTTTCTAATGAGAGATAAAAATGAGTAGATCCAGATGGGAGAAGAGGTGGGGGGGACCTTGGAAGAGTAAAGGGGGGGGGGAACTATAATCAGGATTCATTGTGTGAGAAAAGAATCTGTTTTCAATAAAAAGAAAAATAAAAAAATCTTTGTCAAGCACAAGGTCATGACGAATTCTGTAATTTCTTCTAAAAGCTGTATTGTTTGATCTTTTATATAATATGACAAATTGGTCAGCTTTTTGGCCTAACAGATGGTCAAAAGACAGAACATCACGTAACGAAAAGACTTTTCTGCTCTCTGTGACAATATCATTGTAGTCGTAATAAAACGTCTTTGTATGTATGAGTCTATTTCTAGACACGTTTTTCACTTACATTGGGACATTAGTCAATCTTGGTGAACAATCTTAATTATTGCGTCTTCATAAGAGTCCTTGACATATGGGAGTGTAACTCTTTTAGCTGTTCCAAATACATTTTGTGCTAAATAATGTAATTCTGTATATTCTAGCATTCTCAGGCTATAGCTTAGTATCTGGCAGAGTAATTTGTCAGTAAATAATTTTTTCCAGGCTTTTATTAACTCAACTTTTGTATTAAGTAATTCATAAATGGTTTTTATTGCCTGACTACCTGCATAATCCCTAGACTCTAGTAACCAACCTTGTATATTTCTATGTCAACAAAACACAATGTCTAGTATCACCATTTGTAGCAGATAGAATTAATGTCCCAACAAGATCTGTTCATATGATTTTTGTGCCTCTTCTGAATTTGGTTTTATTTTTGTTCTAGCAGTAAGTTTGGTGGGTTATTATACTTATATTACCAGAACTTTCTCATAGGCGTGAAGAGGCAGACAATGCTGAGAAATGATGTCCTTCTTGGTCCTTAGAAAAGCACAACCATGTAATGAAATGAAGTCCTAACAACTCTTTTTTCTTGTGCATACTAGACAATAGTTCTATCAATGAACTACATTCACATCAGACCGAGTAGCAGTATAAATCCATGGCCTTTGCAAAAGTTTATGTTAATTGTACAAAGCAATATGTTTCATTTTAACATTTCTATAAAAGCATATAATAATCTTTAGTCATATTGACACTCTATACGACTCTTACTTACTCCCCTCCCCATTTGCCCCTTCTTTTCATTTTCTTTTATCCTAGGCTGATATTATCATGTAACTATTACAGTGTTAATAGAGTCTCTATTGCACGCTGATGTTGATTTTTTGTTCATACCCAGCAGCGTTACACCATATCATATAGAAGCTTTATATTTAGTGAGGAAACATTGTACCAATAATTAGAGTAACTAGTGTAATTTATGTTCCCACTTGCCATGAATAAGATTCTTTCCAAGCTCCTGAATCTTTACCAGAATTTATTGTTGGCTTTCTTGATGATAGCCATTCTTACCGGAGCTAGATGATCAATCAACTTAGTTTGATTTACATTTTTTGGTGGATTAAAGAACATTGAATATTTCTTCAAGTATTTATTGACCCTTCTTGTTTATTTGAAAATTATCTTTTCAGTTCCATTTCCCATTTATTGAGTAAATTATTCCCTCTGTACTCAAGGTCTTGGTACAGGTCTACTTCAAACTCTCCTGCCCATTAATATAATATAGTTAAAAGAGACTGTGACCATCTAGAGTTTCTGTCTGGTCTCACGCTGGACCAATATATCAATAGCATAAATTAATTAAATCTCTAATAAAGAAGAGGGAAAATTCCAGATTAATTAGCTCCAAAAGATATAAAATGTATTTGGAAGTACTGGTAAAAAACGACAGCATGCCTTCTAAAGTACATATTATTGCATCTTAACTAACCCAATACTAAGAGATTAGCACAGTGCTTGGTAGTTTTCATAGGATTTTGTAGACTGTATATAATGCCTATTTTTATCAGATATTTATAAGTCAACTTTGAAATTTTCCAATTTAGAGAGGGTATAATTATTTTCAATATTTTTGACAAAATAATTAGACATGTTTATGGGGTACAATGTAATGTCTCAATACATGTATGTATTGTGAATAATAAATTACAACAATTAGTAATAGCCACCACTTTTCATCCTTATCAGTTCCTTCTGCCAAAAACATTCAGCATCTTCTCTTTTACTTGTCTTGAAACAAGCATTATTATTAGCTATAATTACTACTGTGCTAACCTACACCAGAATGTGTTCTTCCTTTTTCTCTGTAAATTTATACCCATTAGCCAACGTTTCCCTACTCCCTGATTGCCACCTACATTTGACAGCCTCTGAAAGCCACTGTTCCGCTTTATATTTCTATGAGATCAATATTTTTTAGATTCCACATATGAAAGGGTTATGCAGCATTATTTTCCCATGCTTGTTTTTTAACCTTTGTATAATGCCCTCGAAACTTACCTATGTTGTTTCAAATCACAGGATTTTCTTATTTATCAAACTGAACAATCTTTCACTAGGTGTAAATACTGTAATTTTAGTCTACTCATGTGTTAATGAACATTTCCATATCTGTTCTACTGTGAGTACTGCTGTAGTACACATGGGAATGAGAATCTGTGTTTGACATTCTGATTTACTTCCTCTGGATATAAATTCAGGAGTAGGATTGCTGGATCATATGGTATTTCTACTCTGAATCTTTTGCAGAAAATCTACTACTGCCAGTAATGACTATACCAACGTAAATTCCCACCAGCAGTGCTAAATTGTTTTTCCTTCTCTACATTCTCATCAGAGATTGTAGCTATATTTTTAAATAACACCCATTATAACTGTGATGAGGTGAGAGTAAATTATGATTTTGATTTGCATTTTCTTGATGGTTAAAAATATTGATCCTTGCCCTGTATGTTCCTTGGCAGTTTGCATGCTTTTCTTATAGAAACAATTAAGGTTATTTGGCTTTTAAACTAATGATTTAGGGGACCAGCAAAACAACTCAGCAAGGAAAGGTACTTGCCACCAACCAGAATGACCTGAGTTCAGTCCCTGGATGACCTGAGTTCAGTCCCCAGACCTCATGTAGTGGAAAGAGAGAAACCATTCCTCAAAGTTTTCCTTTGATCAATACACACATCACTACCACGACAACTATCACAACCACCATAAACACCAGCACCACAACACACACACACACACACACACACACACACACACACACACAGACACACACACACACGCACAGAAGTAAAATGGGATTATTTGGCTTTTTTCCTAGTACGTTGTTCAAGCTCCTTATGGGTCTATAAACCAGAAAGGGCATTGAAGAATGTGTAAGCTACAGTACCAGTGGCCCCTGATGCATGGAACAGACAGTTTGGTAGATCCCACAGATCTGGAGGTAATTGCAATAGAAACAAATATATACTTTCCAATGAACTGAACCAGAAAGGTTTAGGAGAATATCTATATTGTATGTAGCAGAGAAGTATACTCCATTATCAAAGAAACTTCTGATTAGAGTTATCCAAAGATATTTTATATTATTTGTGGCTTTTATAAAGGGTATTGTTTCTCTGATTTCTTTCTCAGCCCTTTATCATTTGTATATAGAAGGGCTACAGATTTTTTTTGAGTTAATCTTGTATCCAACCACGTTACTGAAGGTTTTTTTATCAGCTGTAGGTGTTCCCTGATATGATTCTTGGGGTCACTTATGTACACAGTCATATTATCTGCAAGTAACAAAAGTTTGACTTATTACTTTCCAATTTGTATCCCTTTGATCTCCTTTTCTTGCATTATTGCACCAACTAGAACCTTGAATACTATATTGAATAGAGAAGGAGAGTTTGGACAACCTTGTTGTGTCCCTGATTTTAGTGGGATCACTCTAGAGTTTCTCTCTGTTTAATTTGATGTTGGTTGTTAGCTTGGTATATATTGCCTTTATTATGTTTATGTATGTTCCTTGTATCCCTGATCTCTCAAAGACCTTTATCATGAAGGGATGTTGGATTTTGTCAAAGGCTTTTTCAGCATCTGAGATGATCATGTGTTTTTTTTCCAGTTTGTTTATATGGTGGAATACATTGAAAGATTTTCATGTGTTGAGCCATCCCTGCATCTCTAGAGTGAAGCCTATTTGATCATGGTGGCTGATTTTTTGATGTGTTCTTGGATTCAGTTTGTAAGTATTTTATTGAGAATTTTGTATCAATGTTCATGAGGGAGATTGGTCTGTTATGCTCTTTATTTGTTGCTTCTTTGTTTTGTGTATCAGAGTAACTGTGGCCTTATAAAAAGAACTTGGCAATGTGTCTTCTGTTTCTATTGTGCAAGTCAATTTGAGAAGTATTGGTATTATCTCTTCTCTGAAATTCTATGAAAATTCTGCACTGAAAACATTTTTTTGGGTTGAAAATTTTTAATGACTGTTTCTATTTCCTTAGGAGTTATAGGTCCTTTTAAATTGTTTATCTGTTCTTGATTAAATTTTGGTATGTGGTACTTATCAAGAAAGTTGTCCATTTCTTTTAGATTTTCCAATTTTGTGGATTATAGGTTTTTGAAGTATTACCTAGTGTTTTTATGGATTTTCTCAGAGTTTGTTTCTATGTTCCCCTTTTTGCTTTTGGATTTTGTTACTTTGGATATTCTCTCTTTTACTTTTGGTTAGTTTGTATAAGGGTTTGTTTATCTTGTTTTTCTCCAAGAACTAACTCTTTGTTTCATTGATTCTTTGTATTGTTCTTTTTGTTTCCATTTTATAGATTTCTGCCCTGAGATTGGTATTTCCTGCCATCTACTCCTTCACAGTGAGTTTATTCTTTTTGTTTTAGAGCTTTTAGGTATCTTTCTAAGTAACTAGTGTGAGATTTCTCCAAATTCCTTATGTGGGCACTTAGTGCTATGAATTTTCCTCTAGCACTGCTTTCACTGTGTCCCATAAGTTTGGGTATGATTTGTTTTCATCTTCATTGAATTCTAGGAAGTTTTAAATTTTTTCTTCATTTCTTCCATAATGCAGTGGTCATTCAGATGTGAATTGTTCAGTATCCATGTGTTTTTAGACTTTCTGTAGTTTGTGTTGTTGAACTCTAACTTTAACCCAAGGTGGTCTGATAAGATACAAGGGGTTATTTCAATTTTTTGTATCTGTTAAGGTTTGTTTTATGATTAAGAATGTGGTCAGTTTTTGAGAAGGTTCTTTGAGGTGCTAATAAGAAGGTGTTTTCTTTTGTGTTTGAATGGAATGTTCTATAGATGTCTATTGAGTCCTTTGTAATCATAACATCTGCTAGTTCCCTTGTTTTTCTATTAAGTTTCTGGCTAGCTGGCCTATCCATTGGTGAGAATGGAGTGTTGACGTCTCTTACTATTAATGTGTGAGTTTTGATGTGTGAATTAAGCTTTAGCAATGTTTCTTTTACAAATGTGGCTGCCCTTGCAATATATGTATATATATATATATATATATATATATATATATATATATATGAATAAATGTTCAGAAATGAGATATTGTCTTGATGGGTTTTTCCTTTGATGAGTATGAAATGTCCTCCATCTCTTTTGATTAATTTTAGTTTGAAGTCTATTTTATTAGATTGTGTGGGATGTCCTTCCGTCTATGTGTTGCCTTTATTGGTTAATGAATAAAGAACTGCTTTGAGCCTATAGTAGGGCAGAACTTAGCTAGGCAGGAAAAACTAAGCTGAATGCTGAGAGCAAGGAAGGTGGAGTTAGAAAGATAGCATGGAGCTGCCATTGGAGATAGACGTGCTGAAATTTTGCTGGTAGGCCACGACCTCATGGTGATATACAGATTAATAGAAATGGGTTAAATTAACATGTAAGAGTTAGCCAATAAGAAGCTAGAGCTAATGAATCAATCAGTGATTTAATTAATACAGTTTCTGTGTGAGTATTTCAGGTCTAAGCTAGCTGGGCGGCCAAGAACAAACAAGTGCCCTTTCTGTCTAACAGTTATTAGGAGAGCTACACTGACTGACTTCTGAGGTCCATTTGACTGGAAAACCTTTCTGAAACCTTCTATCCTGAGGTAATGTCTAGTTTTGAAGTTGAGGTGTATTTCATGTATGCAGCAGAAAGATGGATCCTGTTTTTGTTTTTTATTTCTTTTTTATTTTTTTTATCTTTTTTAAAATTGATTTTTATTGATCTCCACATTTTTCTCTGCTTCCCTCCCTGCCTCTCCCCTCCCCTTCCACCCTCTCCCAAGGTCCCCATGCTCAGAATTCACTCAGGATATCTTGCCTTTTTCTACTTCCCATGTAGATTAGATCCATGTATGCCTTTCTTATGGTCCTCATTGTTGTCTAAGTTCTCTGGGATTGCAATTTGTAGGCTGATTTTCTTTGTTTTTTATTTAAAAACCATTTATGAGTGAGTACATATGATAATTGTCTTTCTGTGTCTGGGTTACCTCACTCAAAGTGATGTTTTCTAGCTCCATTCATTTGCCTGCAAATTTCAAGATGTCGTTATCCTTTTCTGCTGGTTAATACTCCATTGGGTAAATGTACCACATTTTCCTTATCCAGTCTTTGGTCGAGGGGCATTTAGGCTGTTTCCAGGTTATGGTTATGACAAACAAAGTTGCTATGAACATAGTTGAACACATGTCCTTGTGGCATGGTTTAAAATCCTTTTGATATATACCCAAAAGTGATATTGCTGGGTCTTGAGGAAGGTTGTTTCCTAATTTTTTGAGAAGTCACCACACTGATATCCAAAGGGGCTGCACAAGCTTGCATTCCCACCAACAATGCATGAGTATATCCTTTATCCCACATACTCTCCAGCATAAGTTGTAATCAGTGTTTTTGATCTTGACCATTCTTATAGGTGTAAGATGGAATCTCAGAGTTGATTTGATTTGCATTTCTCTGATGACTAAGCATGTTGACCATTTCCTTAAGTGTCTTTCAGTCATTTTAGATTCCATGCTAAGAATTCACTGTTTAGGTCTGTATTCCATTTTTTATTGTATTATTTATTCTTTGATAACCAATTCCTTGAGTTCTTTGTATATTTTGGAGATCAGACCTCTGTCTGATGTGGGGTTGATGATTTTTTCCCATTCTGTAGGCTGTCATTTTGTCTTGTTGACCACGTCCTTTGTTTTACAAAAGCTTTTCAGTTTCAGGAAGTCCCATTTATTAATTGTTTCTCACAGTGTCTGTGCTACTGGGGTCATAAAAACAGACAGGAGGACAAATGGAAGTGATTCAAATACCCAAATTTAATTCACTCACTTTCAAACACCTGATTTTTGACAAAGGAGCAAAACAAAGTAGAAAAATAAAATTAGGTCCATATCTCTCACCATGCACAAAACTCAAGTCCAAATGGATCAAAAACCTGAGTATAAAGCCAGCCACACTGAACCTCATAGAACAGAGAGTGGGAAGTACATTTGAAAGCATTGGTACAGGAGACCACTTCCTAAATATAATCCCAGTAGCACAGACCCTGGATCCTATTTTTGTATCCATTCTGTTAGCCTATGTTTTTTTTTATTGGTGAATTGAGTCCATTGATACTAAGCAATGTTATTGACCAGTGATTATTAATTCCTATTATTTTTTTTGTTTTGGTGGTGCTGGGGTAGTGTGTATGTTTTTCTTCTTTGGATTTTGCTGTTGTGAGATTGTTTAGTTCCTGTGTTTTTGTGGATGTAGCTCAGTTCTTTATGTTGGAGTTTTTCTTCTCATACTTTCTGTATTGCTGGATTTGTGGATACGTATTGTTTAAATCTGATTTTGCCAAGAAATAACTTGTTTTCTTCATCTATTGATTGAAACTTTTGCTGGGTATAGTAGTCTGGGCTGTCTCTGTGGTCTCTTAGTGTCTGCAGAGTGTCTATCCAGGACATTCTAGCTTTCAGAGTCCATTGAGAAGCCGGGTGTGATTCTGTTAGGTCTGCCTTTATACATTACTTGGCCTTTTTCCTTTCCTGATTTAAAATTTCTTTCTTTACTCTGTATGTTTAGTTGATTATTATGTGATGAGGGGACATTTTTTTTTTGTTCCAGCCTATTTGACGTTATGTGTGTTTCTTGTACCTTCATAGGCATGTCCTTCTTTAGGTTGGGAAAGATTTTTTTCTATGAAGTTTGTTGAATATGTTTTCTGTGCCTTTGATCTGGGATTCTTCTCTTTCTTCTATCCCTATTATTCTTAGGTTTGGTCTTTTCATGGTATCCCAGATTTTCTGAATGCATTGTGTTAGGAATTTATTGGATTTATCATTTTCTTTTACTGACGAATCTATTTCCTCTATTGTATCTTCAATGCCTGAAATTCTCTCTTCCAACTCTTGTGTTTGTTAGCAATGCTTGTATCTTTAGTTCCTGTTCATGTTCCCAGATTTTCCATTTCCAGAATTCCCTAGGCTTGTGTTTTTTTTTTGTTGTTTCTATTTCAATTTTCAAGTCGTGATCATTTCCTCCACCTGTTTGATTGCTTTTTCTTGGCTTTCGTTAAGGGATTTATTGTTTTCTTCCAATTTTTTCTTGTTTTTTTCCCTCGATTTCTTTAAGGGAATTTTTCCTCTTTATGAAACTCTATTATCTTCATGAAGTTCTTTTTAAGTTTGTTTTCTTTTTTTTTGCCTTTTACGTTTTTATTTATTTTTTTATTTTTTTACTTGGTTCTTTATTATTATTATTATTATTTATTAAAAATTTCCACCTCTTCCCCGCCTCCCTTTTTTCTCCCCCTCTCCATCTCCCCCTCCCTCTCTAGTCTTAAGAGCAGTCAGGGTTCCCTGCCCTGTGGGAAGTCCAAGGTCCTCCCCCATCCATCCACGTCTTTAAAGGTGAGCATCCTAACAAACCAGGCTCCCACAAAGTTAGTCCATACAGTAGAATTAAATCCCAATGCCATTGTCCTTGGCTTCTCAGTCAGCCTTCATTGCCAGCCACGTTCAGAGTGTCCATTTTGATCACATGCTCCATCACTCCCAGT